>NC_143560.1:3407954-3718636 GCF_054136105.1 Typopeltis vanoorti | reverse complement strand
TTTAATGTTAACCTGATTGTCAGGAACTTTCTTAGATTGAGATTTAAGTTTACATGCACTGTATGTATATAATTATAGTATCTAATAAACCTTGCTTTTGAATACAATTAAGTCTATTTGTGATTTTTGGAATCCGATGCACCGCTTATAAACACTAACACAAACCTAGGCAAGAAATTAGAAAGAAGAGATTTTGGCCACGTCTGCAAAGGTCAAGGTATCACTAAAATACTATCTAGAGATCGCCTCTTGATTGATATTATTATTTAATGTAAAAGTGCTAAGTGGTGCAGCGAAAAAATAAATTTCTTAGCGTTTTACAAGAGATTGAGCTCAAATACTCTGATATTGGCTCGAACCTGGGGCAATTCCATTGTTATACAGGGGTACCACATGATACCTGAGAGAGAGTTAAACGAGATTTTGAATAAAAGACTAAAAGAGTAATTATATTAGAGATAGGGACACAACACCATACTTGAAGTAGAAAAAGCCATCAAAGGCTTGAAATGTGGAAAGGCAGCAAGAGTAGATGATATTCGACCAGAAATGCTGAAGTATGGTGGTATAAAAGTCTTACAGTGGCTGCACTGCATAGTTCAGAAAGCCTGGACAGAGGAACGAATTCCCGATGATTGGAGTAGAGCTCTCACAGTACCCATATATAAAAAGGGAAATAAAACTGAATGTGAGAATTACAGAAGTATTTCCCTACTGAGAGTTCCTGGCAAGATCTATGCAAGTATACTTGAGAAACAATTGTGGAAGAAATGCTGAGTGAAGAACAAGCTAGATTCAGGCCAAACAGAGGCTATGAGGATCAGATCTTCACTTTACGACAAATAGTCGAGAAAGCATTGGAATATAACAAAGATCTGCATTTTAGTTTTATAGATCTGGAAAAAGCATGTGACAAGTTGCCAAGAGAAAAAGCTGTTCAAAACATTACAGTTGTATGGTGTCAATCTAGCCTTATATCAAGCAATACTTAGTCTTTATTTGAGTTGTAAGTCAGCAGTTAGAATTGAAGGAAGTACAGGAAGATGGCTTAATGTTAAATCTGGTGTGAGACAAGGATGTACATTGTCCCCTCTGTTATTCATTATCTATATGGATCACATCATGAAAGAAAGTGGTATTAAACATGATATCAAAATTGGAGATGTTAATGTCAGCTCTTTGCTTTATGCGGATGATGTTATACTTCTAAATAAATCCACTACAAGTCTGCAAGATTCTCTGACTAAATTGAATAACTGTTGTAATAGATATGGTATGGTGGTCAGCAATAAAAAGACAAAGAGAATACAAATAGGCAGAATCATTGAAAATGTCAACTGTGTTGTGAATGGAGAACCTGTGGAACAAGTAAAATACTTCAGCTACTTAGGCACGATTTTTAGTGAAGATGGTAAATTAAATATGGAAATAGACAACAGAATCAGCAAAGCTGGTATGGTAGGAAGTCAATTGAATAAATTCATATGGAATAAGAGAGAGAAATTAGTCTGAACACTAAATTAGCTGTATACAAGACAGTGTTCAAATCAGTTTTAACTTATGATCTGAGAGCTAGGTCAGAAATAAAACACTTGACTAAAGACAATGGCAATATCATATTAAAAACGAGGATATTAGAAAAGAACTAGACATTGACAGCATCCAGGAATGCATTAGCAGAACTAATCTCAGGTGGTATGGTCACTTAAATAGAATGGGAGAGGAAAGATTAGCAAAACAAGTGTTCTCTGCCAGGTTGGTAGCAAAACGACCCAGAGGAAGACCAAGATATAGATGGATTGATACAGTAGAAAGTGCTCTAGACGATAGAAATATAAGCTCTGATAATGTTGGAGTCTTGACAAGTAACAGACTGATTTGGAGGAAAATTGTAGATAGGAAGTTAGTAATGATGTAATTTTTTTCATGTAGTACTATCATATCCTGTACACCCCTTGAGGGTACATGGCAGGAATTCGACGATGATGACGATGGGACACAAAAGACATGCGTTGAAAAGATTATTTTACTGATTAATAATAAAATACAATCAGTAAAATAATCTTTTCAACACGTGTGTTTTGTGTCCCTAAATTCATAAATATGAATGCTGATCACCGTGTAACCTTAAAAGAAAGAGTAAGCATATAAATTCCATTTCTTTCCTGCCATGTGATCCTTCCTCCTCCCAATCTATGTCTCCAAAGTTGAAGCCTTATAATAATTATTTGACTTGCATTTGTTGTACTAATCTGCTGATGCATGTCTTCCACATCATCCCTGGCATCTCCCAGCCTATAGCAGCAAACAATTTTATATTTTGTCCTATTGGCTTCAACCTCACACAAAAGTGCCAACTGCCCAACTGACTGCTACTCTTGTTGGCTGCAATTCATCTGCTATCATCAGCAGTTGATAAGCTCAAAACAATGCTAGTTTAAGCATATCGATTCAGCTACAAATGCACAATTCACATGATGCATTGTATCATGTGAATTGTGTACTCTTTTGGATATTTGTATGAAATACATAATCATCATCTGAAATGAGTAGAAAGGCTTATGTGTTGGCAGTTCATGTCAATTTGTTTAACAGTACTGATTCACAACACAAGAATAATAAGAAAATAATTAATATTTATTTAACTTATTTGCTGATATTTCACTGGTATTATATCCAACATCTTCAGAGAACAAAAGCAGTTGGTCACAGTACATGTAGAGTAACAATTCAGTTAATAGAGAAACAGGTAAAAATTGTAACAGACAACACTAGTTACTAGAGTCCTAATTGTTACTAATCAACTGTTAGATAAAAAAAAGTATTAATTTAATCTTAAAATTATTATCTCTCAGATTTTTTTTTCTGGTAAATTGATAAAGTCATACTTGTTGAGGTTTGGAGAATGTTTTAAAGTTGCTGCTGATTTTAAAAATAATCTCTCTGACTTATGACTTCTGTGTAACAATTTTGTTTTCTTCCATTTGATCCTATGTGAAGGAGTATCCAAGCATGGTCTGCTAGTCCCAACTTACCATAATGATAAAGCCAAATGTATTTTTTTATGTTCTTCCAACAAGATGTCAACAGTTCTTCCTGTTTGTCCATAATAAGCCAGGTCAAAAGTACAGGGCACTTCACACTCTCCTGGATGTGATAAAGGAGAGACCTTGGGTGAATAGATGAGAGTTGCTAATTTGATATATGGTTTAAATGTGGTGAGGAGCTGATATTTATTAAGCACCCAGATATCTTTTCAGATGTGTCCTAAATGAATAGGATGGTAACAGTTTTGCTGTAGTCTTGCATATTAGGCAATGAAAGGGATTTTCAGGGAGCAATTATTGTCTATTCTTTGGGATTATAGCCATTGTCTAAAAAAAAAGTGTGACACAAGTAAGTGACCTCAGTAGTAAAAGCACTGTCATTGGAATATTGGAAGTAAAATCATGTCATTGGAAAAGATGGCTCTGTTCCAATGACATGATTTTTCATGGTATTTCCTTACTGAAACATATATCGAGACTTTATGAAGAGTCTATGTCCAAACAGTGTGCTAGATATAAAGTGTTAGTAAAGAGGGCTAAATGCATTAACAGAATAATATTCCTAAAGCACTGTAAGATAGCTCAGGTTATTCCTACCTGCTGTAAATTAAAAAAAGTCTCAAAGAGCTCAATGGATTTATTTAAATGCTAGTAGGTCACTTCTAAATTATCAGCTACACAAAGCAAAAAAATCGCTTGCCACCTAGAGAAATTGTTGATATCAAGAATGCTCTAGAATCGGTATTAGTGGCTGAAACTTTTAACACTATTTTGCACATATCGACTTCATACCTAAAGGTTTTAATGCATCTCGTGATAAGTTAAAGTGTAAATTTGATGCACTGGTGAGCCTCCCTAGATCCATTACTAATGTCTGTAATATAGATAAAGTAGTTATCAATGTTTCTGACCATCTCCACTAACAGACAGTGAGTGTCTTGTTTTATCAAAAAGGACAATTTCGCCATTGCTGCGAATAAGGTACCCCTGATGGATTTTTTTTCATAGCATAGACAGAGGTATTCAATCCTTATCCCAAAAAACAGCTAACAAAACACATTTTGAATGTGCAAAAATTCTTTTTACGGCCAAGCCTCCTCGTCCTAATCTATCTTACTCGGAATTAAAAGCACTGAAATCACTGAAAAATAATAATAATTTAATTATTACAAAAGCTGACAAAGGAAGGCTGTAGTTATTCAAGATAGAAGAGAATATGAGAGAAAAATGTCTCTACAGCTCTGTGACTATTCAACTTACAGGCCCCTCACATCAGATCCTACTGATAGTCAATTAAAAAGACTTAATTCTCTCATAGATATGTATCTATATGGGATGAAGATCAAAAGAAAAAACCTAAAACCTCTTTCGGTCATCAAGCTAGATTGTATGGCCTTCAAAAGTTCATAAACCAGGCATTCCGTTAAGACCAGTTGTAGACTGTGTATAAGTTGTCCCATTTATAAAATTTCAAAATTTTTATCAAATTTACTCACTTCTTCAACTAGAAGAACTGCTATGTATATAAAAAATTCTTTGGATTTCAAAAATAAAATTTCAGATCTTCATTTGGACACTTCGGATATTATGATTAGTTTAGATGTTGTTTCATTATTTACCAATGTTCCTTTGTCTGACACCATTGAATTACTGCAACAAGAATTTCCTTCAGACATTGTGAAAATATTTAATTTTGGTTATTTCTCCTTTATAAACAAGTTATATCAACAAATTGAAGGAACAGCAATGGGCAATCCTATTTCTCCTGCTATTGCCAACTTCTATATGGAGCACTTTGAACAACGTATTTTTGACAACATTTCACCTAGACCTACTCATTGGTTCAGATATGTAGATGACATTTTTGCTATCTGGAAGGGCTCTTCTGATGAGTTTCTCTCTAAATTAAATGCACTTCATCCAAGGATCCAGTTCACCCTAGAAATAGAAGTAAATAAGCAGTTAGCCTTTTTAGACCTTTTAATTCTTCGCTAACCAGATGGTAACCTACAATTCACAGTCTATAGGAAGGAGACTCATACAAGCCATTATATCCATGCTGAATCACATCACCATCCCAGTCAAAAGGCGGGAACTATTAAATTATTTGTTCTTCAGAGGAACTATTACAGAAAGAATTGCAATATATTATTTCCTGTTTTCTATCTAATGGATATAAGAATTCTTTCATCAAAAGGGCTTTAAGTAGTTTTGATATATCTTCCTCTTCAAATATAGAAGAAATAATGTATATTCCTATCCCTTATGTGCAAGGCATTAGTGAACACATAGCGAAAGTTTTAAAACCACTAAATATTTTTGTTGCCTTTCGACCCATCAGAAAAATCGCCACATTTTTCACTATATTTTTAATGAAACAACATCTAAACTAATCATAATATCCGAAGGGTTCAAATGAAGATCTGAAATTTTATTTTTGAAATCCCAAGAAACATATAAAAAACATATATGTTTCTTAAATTAAGGGGATATTAAATCCCGCATAGTTTTAAAACCGAATAAGAAACTCAAAGATCAGAATCAGAGAGTTTCTTGCCGAATATAGTAAACTATAAAGTATCGGCGACACTAGCGCTAGCCAATGCAAGTGATCCTAGTACGTAGTACAATACCGGGCAGCTCGTTGCAAAGGTGGTAAAGTTCTGATCGCTATTCTTAGGTATTTTCCATAATGTAAAAACACATTTCCTAGGAAATGTATTCTGTTATTACATTATGGAGGGAGATCACTACCCAGACCGGTTTCAGCCTTTTTTGAGGCTTCATCAGTGAGTAGCTAGACCTAATACCGAAGTGTATAGCGAAAAGAACTTATGTACTCTGCGAACGAGTTTCCCAAACAGGTGCAACCATTAAGTTACTTAAGAATAAAGAGCTAATAAGCTTTATTTCGGCAATGAAAACATTACTTAAATTAAGGGGATATTAAATCCCACATAGTTTTAAAACCGAATAAGAAACTCAAAGATCAGAATCAGAGAGTTTCTTGCCGAATATAGTAACCTATAAAGTATCGGCGAAACTAGCGTTAGATATTGCAAGTGATCCTAGTACGTAGTACAATATGCAAAGGGCAGCTCGTTGCAAAGGTGGTAAAGTTCTGATCGTTATTCTTGGGCTATTCTCATTATTCTCTAAAGAATAGCAATCAGAACTTTACCACCTTTGCAACGAGCTGCCCGGTATTGTACTACGAACTAGGATCACTTGCATTGGCTAACGCTAGTGTCGCCGATACTTTATAGTTTACTATATTCGGCAAGAAACTCTCTGATTCTGATCTTTGAGTTTCTTATTCGGTTTTAAAACTATGCAGGATTTAATATCCCCTTAATTTAAGTAATGTTTTCATTGCCGAAATGAAGCTTATTAGCTCTTTATTCTTAAGTAACATATATATGTTTTTTTTTTAAATAAGGAAACTTAATGACCCTTGTTTAGTTATCTTACATGAGCTACTTAGGGGCACTTTTTGGGTCAGTTATTGTTTAATTAGTCTTTTTGCATGTACTGATGATGCCTGCGATACTCAGGTGAAAATTCTACTAATAAATATTTTACGTGAGTTAATTCCTTTATTATAATTTTAAGTAGTAATGTATCTAATGTGTTTGGACCATATGGCCTGCAAATACATCATCAACTAATTAAAATATCTCCATTGAGTCCGAAGACTCATCGCTAGAGATCCATTATTCATACATTAACTAAAATTCACACAATATCACACCTTTCTCTGAAATCATTCACAAACACCTCTTGGCAACCTATCCCATCCATTCATTACCCTCCAAACAAAAAAAACCCCTAGTTCTAACTACACACTTATACAATTTCCACGAGTGACCTCCTATTCTCTCCATTCATGCCCTGCTTCAGAGTCAATCCTATAAAACCTATTTTTATAGAAGTTTTTCAGGTTGCAAAAAGTGTATGTTTCATTTTCTTTAACAGACCTTTCAATATTGCAGCATCATCCACTTTTCCATTGCCTATTTCCTCCAAATGCATCACCATTATAAAGTAGTTGTTAAAAAGTGCAGTCAATGCTCCCACTCTGTCAGACACCCACCATGAATGCAGATATACTTGAACTTCAGGTTTTTGTTTTGTTACTTTTCCCAATTCTTTCAGTCATTTTGGTGACTTCTGGTAAAAAGTATATAATTTTTTAATTACTGTTTCCATGCCAGAAAGAAAAGGAACATCTTTGATAGAATTTAAAACAGCCATATTCAAATTATCTGCAATATAATATGTTGAAATAAGATCTGGCACATCTCTCTTTAATTTTGCCAATAGTCCCCCCCCCCCTTTTTTTTTTCCTCCCAGCATGTTTTCAGCTTTCTTACATTTGTCTCTGTATTCTCTAAGAGCACAAGATGATGTATTTGCCAGGAACTTTCGACATGCTTTCTTCTTTTACTTTACCGCCTCTTTAACTTTTCTTGTCCACCGATGTGATTTTTTTCTATCCTTGCAGACAATCTCACTACATGCCTCTCTGGCTGAATCAATCAATGTTTTCTCCAGGGCTTGCCACTGAATCTCCAAGTTTCCTGTTTGTGTTTGTTTCCTGTTCTCAAACTCTTTCATTTTATCTTGAATAATGTGTGTATTTCAGTCTATAGTTCGCATCTGAGAGCTGCTCAACTTTTATTCGCTTTAAAACTTCCTTATATGTTCTTCTTTTCAATATGAAATTCAATTTTATCCTGCTCAAGACTAAATGGTGATCACTTCCAATTTCAAATCCTCTGTACACTCTAGTGTCCTGCAGCAGTGAGAAAATATCACTATCAACAATAACATAGTCAATGAGACTTTTCTTATTACTTGCCTCTTCCCTCCATGTGAATTTATGCACATTTTTATCTTGGAACATTCTGTTAGTAATAACCAGTCCATGTCCTGAGCAGAAATCCAGTAGGTATTTGCCATTATTATTAGCTTTGCTCTTTTTTCCAAATTTTCCCAAAATATTTCTGTATGTCTGACAATCATTTCCTCCTCTGCTATTTAGGATCCCAATAAGGACCAAATTTTTATTTTTTCATTGTGTCAGTTCCTTTCTCTAAAGTCTCAAAAAATTCCTTCACTTCTACCTTAGTAGAACCTTCTATGGGACCATAAGCACAAATAAGTCTCATTGTCCAGTTTCCCCCATTCTGATACTTGACATCACTCTACCTGAAATTGCCTGCCATTCAAGATTAGCCTTGCATTTAGTGTTCAATACTATAGCAACTCCTTTTCCATGATTATTATTGCCTGATTATAATATTTTGCATTTATTGCTTAGAAACATCTTTCCAGTTTTTTTTTTTTTTTAACCAGTTTAACCAGGTGACGCCCCAGCCGGCATGAAATTCTGATGTTGTACTGTCATTTTATATGTGGTTTAAGCCAATAAGAATATAATTTGGTTGGCTAAATCCCAAATTGCCAGCCCATCCTCGTTCGTCCAGTATCCAGGTAGATACCTAACAGGGTGCATGCACCATGAAAAGGTGCAAATTGTACATTTGAAGAGTTCTTCGCATTCCTTTAAAGACTATGTGGAGGTCTCCTCTCAGTTATACAGCTTTGAACCTTATTAAGTTGCATCTAAAACACTGGCTTTTCTGTAAAATCTGTTCACAAATAACTTTATAGTAAAATTTCATGAAATTGCAATTTTAGAATATAATGGTCAAAATGAATGAAGCATGTTAAAGAATGCAAATAGGAAGATTGGCTAAACAAATACTTCAACATAAACTTTCTAGTTGAATCTACTGAAGAGACTTGCCATTGGATTTCGAGGTTAAACAGGCCCATAAGAGGCTAAAGTCTGAATATAAGATGTTCTGAATGCTTAGTGACTTCTGAAGCAATCTGTATAAAAAATCTGTGAAATGGAAAAACTTTTGTTTCTTCATTTTTATTTTATATTTTAACAGTGGTGTATTTTATTATTTTAAATGTGTTAGATTTTTATCTGTTTATGTTATGATTTTTCATAATTCATGCTTTTTTTTTTTTGGTACAAATGAATAAATGAAAATGTGCATTTATTAGTAGCCTCAAGTGAAATATAATTTTTCTAGAACAAAATTTCATTCTGGAAAATGTTATTGATTAGTAATATTAAAACCCCATGTAAACCAAATCAGAAAAGTGTGAGAGAGATAATACAGTGACATAGTATTAACTCTTAAACTAGCCTTAATATTCAATAGAAAAGTTCCTGTAAAATGAAAGAGCACTTTCTTACCTCTCCTAAACTGTGAACAGTTAATTCACCCAAAATGATTGGAAAAACAGGCCGACCAGAAGAATCAAGAAGAATAGGTTGTACTATCCTTTTATCAAAATTCGTTTTCTTTCTTTTGGTTTTAGCTTTCAAACTTTCTTCTAATAAATATAAATAAAAGTTAATAATTTTATCACAACAGAAGGATAATAATTATCCATAATTATTTTATATCAAATTTCAATGGCAAACAATGTTTGAAACATTGTTTACCAAGTAAAAAAATTTTGAGAGCAATCAAAAATTTACAAATACAGACCTTCATCTCAAAGTTTCCCTCATTAAAAAAAAATCCATATATCCATCTTTACTTCAAAAGATTATGGTTTTGTAGGTCTAAAAGCCATTTTGAACCAGTGGTTTTTATCAGAGGCCACACAGAAATCATAAACAATGGTTCAAGACTCCTTCAGTATTCTTGTGAAGAATTCTGCTGAATTGTTTTCCTGCTATAACTATTATTTAAATATACACTACCTATCAATAATTGTCTGGACACCACTTTCATTTGAAATTATGGAATATTCCAGGTTTGTTAATAATGTAAGGACTGATGTACAGATGGTAGGAAGCAGTATTTCATCATAGAAGTTGAATACAGGTGGTATAGCAACATGACGTGAACTCAGTGACTTCGAGAGAGAGGTGTCACCATGGGCTGTCACATTGGCATATCCATACGTGTCATTGCCACTCAACTGGAGCATCCAAAATCAACAGTTGGTGGTGTGATCAACAAATGAAAACATTCTGGCATCACTAGTGCAGGAAAACACCCAGGGCAGCCACCAAAAATGACTGAGGAGAGGAGAGAAGGGTGTTAAAATGGATGGCATGCAAAAACCAGCTACAATCAGCACAAATCTGTGATGAGGTTCCAGAGCGCCAGTAACACCATGGTGAACACTAATACCATAACGAAAAAAAAAACTCCATTTTTTTTTTCTGGCCTGGTGCAAAGAGCATGTGAAGTGGACAATTGACCAGTGGAAAATGGTACTCTGGGGCGATGGATCAAGGTTCACCTGTTTCCAGTCTGAAGGCAGCCTGGTGAACGCTTGTTACCACAATGTGTTGTAGCCACAGTCAAGTTTGGTGGTGGTGGAGTAGTGGTGTGGGATGCATTTAGGTGGTCTGGAGTGAGACCACTGGTCATTATCTGTAGTTCCATGAAGGCAGCTCGCTCAGTACCTTGATATTCTGGATAATCAGGTGCTGCCTACACTGTGGAGTTTTTATGGAACAGACCTGAGTTGCTATCAAGACGGCAATACCCCATAAAACTGCAGCTGTTGAAATGGTATAAAGAAATGGATGTTAAATGACTGCCCTGGCTTATGCAGAGTCCTGACCTCAATCTAATCGAACACCCTGTGGGACAAACTGAAGCAGTAATTGAGTCCAGAGCAGCATGTCCTCGATCTGTTGCTGAACTGTGCTGCTTTGATGGAGGAATGGAGACAAATTTCACCTGATGTCTGCCACCCATTGGAGGTGATCAAAACCAAAGCTGATATTAGAGTTTGCCTGATGGGCAATTATTGGTAGATAGTGTATATATGGTTTGCTTATTTTTTGTAATTGATTGCACCTGTAACTATCCTAAATAGAAGGAAAGAGGACACCTAATCCCAATAGCAACAAATCAAATTCCTTAATTGTGGAAAATCTTCGTCTTTCTCATCTGTCAAATGACAGGTTGAGTTTCCTATGAACAAATCTATCTCACTTTCTAATCATAAAAGCATTTGTGCTATAGAAATGACTGGAAAGGCTTTTCTTACATTCTACCAAAATTTAGTAGTACAAATGAAAACTCAAAGAATTCTGTAAGGTACTAATTCTATCACTCTAATCTCAACAAAAATGATGACCTATGAGTCTAACCATTGCAATTACATACATCTGATGAAAAGGATAATAAACAAACAGGCCTGCAAAACTCCAATTCCCAAAAGGCAAGACTCCAAATACAAAATATTATGACACCAAATCCACAAAGAGCGCCACTGTCACCCTCCATGCATGCCTTGTTATCCAAGTTAAGTTTCTCTTCAATGATTGTGTAGTGTTATATTGTCTCTGATGATGCTAGCTTAATCTAGTGAAATGGAGGCTGTAAATAATTAATTTAAGCTAATAAAAATGATGGTACAACATGACAAAATTTCATGCCGGCTGGGGTGTCGCCCGGTTTAACAAGGCCCCCGCTGTTTTCGCCAGGGAACTAGGGCGAACAGCGAAAAGTCAGCTACTGGAACAAATCTGAAAACAAACCCCAACTCAACATCACCAGAGTTAAAGATCGGTACTATCAACGTAAGAAGCCTGAATGGCAAAGAAACGGAGCTAGCTGAGGAATTAGATAAGTACCAGATCGACATAATAGGGGTGACTGAAACAAAAAAGACCAAAACTGGCGAAATCTTTCTGAGCAATAAATACAAAATGTTATATTCAGGCAATGACAATCAAGGAAAAGAAGGCGTAGCCATAGTATTCAACACAAAATATGAGGCTAATCTCTTCTTGAATGGCAGTCAGTCTCAAGTAGAGTAATGTGGGCAAATATGAGAATGGGGAACTGGACAATGAGACTTATTTGTGCCTATGATCCCACAGAATGTTCTACTAAGGTAGAAGTGGAGGAATTTTTTGACGCTTTAGAAAAAGCAACTGACACAATGGAAAAGGTAAAGTTGGTCCTTGTTGGGGATCTAAATAGCAGAGTAGGAAATGATTGTGAGACATATAAAAATATTTTGGGAAAATTTGGAGAAAAGAGCAAAGCTAATAATAATGGCAAATATCTGTGGGATTTCTGCTCAGGACATGGACTGGTTAGTACTAACACCATGTTCCAACATAAAAATGTGCACAAATTCACATGGAGAGAAGAGGCTAGGAATAAGAAAAGTCTCATTGATTATGTTATTGTTGATAGTGATGTTTTCTCCCTGGTGCAGGACACCAGAGTGTGCAGAGAATTTGAAATTGGAAGCGATCACTATTTAGTCTTGAGCAGGATAAAATTGAATTTCATATTGAAAAGAATAACATGTAAGAAAGTTTTAAAGCGAATAAAAGTTGAGCAGCTCTCAGATGTGAACTGTAGACTAAAATACAGAAAGATTATTGAAAAGAAAATGAAAGAGTTTGAGAACAGGAATCAAACCTTGGAGATTCAGTGGCAAACTCTGAAGGAAACATTGATTGATTCTGCCAGAGAGGCATGTGGTGAAGTTGTCTGCAAGGATAAAAAAAATCAGAACTCCCTGGTGGACACAGGAAGTTAAAGAGGCAGTGAAGGAAAAGAAGAAAGCATATCAAAAGTTCCTGGCAAATAAGTCAGCTTTTACTCTTATAGAATACAGAGACAAATATAAGAAAGCTAAACAGTGTGTAAAACTAGCTAAACAAAAGTCATGGGAGGACTTTGGCAAGAATATAGAAAATAAATATCAATAAGGTGGCAACATATTCTGGAGTTTGTTGAAGAAGTTTAGGAAAGGAGGAAAGAGTGCTGTAAAAGGAGTTAGAGATGATAAAGGTGACATGAAAACAGGAGAAAAAGATATCCTTGAAGTATGGAGTAATTACTTTGAAAAACTGCTAAATAAAACAAGCAGTGATGACAGCACAGTGATAAAAAACACTGACCAGGCATGCAGTCAGGAATACATATCCATACTTGAAGTAGAAAAAGCCATCAAAGGCTTGAAATGTGGAAAGGCAGCAGGAGTAGATGATATTCGACCAGAAATGCTGAAGTATGGTGGAATAAAAGTCTTGCAGTGGCTGCACTGCATAGTTCAGAAAGCCTAGACTGAGGGACGAATTCCCAATGATTGGAGTAGAGCTCTCATAGTACCCATATATAAAAAGGGAAATAAAACCGAATGTGAGAATTACAGAGGTATTTCCCTACTGAGTGTTCCTGGCAAGATCTATGCAAGTATACTTGAGAAACGGTTGAGAAGAATTGTGGAAGAAAAGCTTGGTGAAGAACAAGCTGGATTCAGGCCAAATAGAGGCTGTCAGGATCAGATCTTCACTTTACGACAAATAGTCGAGAAAGCATGGGAATATAACAAAGATTTGTATTCAAGTTTTGTCGATCTGGAAAAGGCATATGACGAGGTGCAAAAAGAGAGAAGCTATTCAATACGCTGCAGTTATATGGTGTCAATGGGGCATTATATCAAGCAATACTTAGTCTTTATTTGAGTTGTAAGTCAACAGTTAGAATTGAAGGAAGTACAGGAAGATGGTTTAATGTTAAATCTGGTGTGAGACAAGGATGTACATTATCACCTCTGTTATTCGTTTTCTATATGGATCACATTATGAAGGAAAGTGGTATTAAACCTGATATCAAAATTGGAGATGTTAATGTCAGCTCGTTGCTTTATGCAGATGATGTTATACTTCTAAATAAATCCGCTACAAGTCTGCAAGATTCTCTGACTAAATTGAATAGCTGTTGTAATAGATATGGTATGAAGGTCAGCAATAAAAAGACAAAGACAATGAAAATAGGCAGAATCATTGAAAATATCAACTGTGTTGTGAATGGAGAACCTGTGGAACAAGTAAAACATTTCAGTTACTTAGGCACGATTTTTACTGAAGATGGTAAATTAAATACAGAAATAGATACCAGAATCAGCAAAGCTGGTATGGTGGGAAGTCAATTGAATAAATTCATATGGAATAAGTGAGAAATTAGTCGGAACACTAAATTAGCTGTATACAAGACAGTGTTCAAACCAGTTTTAACTTATGGATCTGAGAGCTGGGTCAGAAGTAAAACACTTGACTAAAGACTAGAGACCGCAGATATGAGAGTCCTGAGAAAGATTAGAGGCGTGAACAGATGGCATCAATGGCAATATCATATTAAAAATGAGGATGTTAGGAAAGAACTTGACATTGTCAGCATCCAGGAATGCATTAGCAGAGCTAATCTCAGGTGGTATGGTCACTTAAATAGAATGGGAGAGGAAAGATTAGCAAAACAAGGGTTTTCTGCCAAGCTGGCAGGAAAACGACCCAGAGGAAGACCAAGATATAGGTGGATTGATACGGTACAAAGTGCCTTAGACGATAGAAATATAAGATCTGATAATGTTGGAGTCTTGACAAGTAACAGACTGATTTGGAGGAAAATTGTAGATAGGAAGTTAGTAATGATGTAAATTTTTCATGTAGTACTGTCATATCCTGAACACCCCTTGAGGGTACATGGCAGGAATTTGATGATGATGATGAAGTATTTGTTTACATTCCAGTGTCCATGTAGCTTTATGTTCCAGAAACTTCAATATGAGTAATTGATAATTATTATCAATAGTATCCTTGGGTGTGACTCTGCAAATTGAGTGCATTTTGGTTTTTTTATAGATTTAGTGTTGTTGCATAAATAGTGTTATTCATGGCCTCCTGATGAGAATAATGGTAGTCAAGATGGCGTTATTCGGGACATTTGACATCCAGGATTTTGTGAGGCGTAGCATAGCATGTGCGTGCACTATGTATTCCTTATCGAGAGAAAATGGATTATAGTATGAAAATTAGTGTGAAGAGAGAGAGGTGTGTCAAAGGTGCTTCTTGAGTCAGAATTGCAAAACTTGTTAAAAGCAGGAAAACAAAATGACAGAAGTTAATGTAGAAAGGTGAAATTGAGAGTGTTGTAGAGAATGGAGTTGAAAGAGTAAATAATAGTGAAACAAATATCAAAGAAAGTATAAAAGTGGTGGATGAAGGTAATGACAAGGTGGCATACATGAAAGATAGACCAACTGGCTGTGAGAGTAAGCAATGAAAGGCAATGAGAAATGTGGAGATTGCAAATGATCAGTAAGAGACAGCAGATGGCAGCAAGAAATTAATTTTAAAAAAAATAGACAAGCCTTATGAACTGAAGGAGCAATAGAAGTGCTCATCAATAGAAGGCTTTTACAAACACCATACCCATGGTAGGATCTGAACCCACAACTTGTTGTTCAGAGACTGGGTATGCTATCCCTCAGGCAATCAGGACATGAAAAACAGATTTGGTGAAGAAAAGGCAAGAGATGGAATGCCGGCAGAGTGAAATGAAGAAAATAACGGATATGTATGGAAGAGTCAGGAAGATTGGAATAAAAGATAAAATAATGTGAAAGGGGGGGGTGGATGAGATAATGTGAGAGCAGCTATGTATGAGATTAATGAGAAGGTGCATAATGTGAGAGCAGCTATGTATGAGATTAATGAGAAGGTGCATAATGTTAGATTTCCTGAGGATAGAATGAGTAGAGTGATTGAAGCACTGGAAATGAGGTGTAAGTGAGCAAAACAGTTGGTAGTGGTAGCAGGCACAAATGATTTAGCTGGTAACAAGGAGAATGTAAGAATGGCAATAAGGAGATTGCCAAGGAGCGTGCAAGATAACAGTGTGGTAAGAAAGGTGGTCTTGTGTTGCCCAGATATGACAGTTTTTTTTTTTTTTTTTTTTTAATATTCGTGTGAGGGTTCCCCCCATTTCTCGATCTCCTCTTCGGACTGATTGAGCCCTCCTAATGAGGGATTAAGTACTATATCCCATGACTGTAGCATGTGTGTGTGCACGGGACCAGTTTGCCTACTTTTGGGATGAAAACCTCATATAAACTGGTGGAAAAACCCTGCTGTC
Organism: Typopeltis vanoorti; assembly: GCF_054136105.1. Lineage (NCBI taxonomy): Eukaryota > Metazoa > Arthropoda > Arachnida > Uropygi > Thelyphonidae > Typopeltis > Typopeltis vanoorti. The sequence goes on along the minus strand of NC_143560.1, from coordinate 3,702,597 downwards.
CACACCCAAGACCGGCCAATTTGGCTATGGCTGAGAAAGATCCTTAAGCTCCTCATGTCATCAATGGGAATCGAACCTAGGACACTCCTTCCCCAGGCATAAAGTGCATAGTCACTAGGCCAACCATGTGGATAGTGATAAGTTGACATGGCAAGCAAAGATTATGAATGGTATGCTAGCGTAGTTGTGTGAGAATAAAGAAGTTCATTTTGTGAATGTGTCGGATGAATTTGAGGAATGGATGGAGACTTGAGAGAGAGAGAGAGGGATAAGTTACATTTTAATAGATTTAGTGTGAGTCTGCTGGAGAAACTGTTGCTGCAAGAGAGTAATGACTAAAATGAATGGAAGATCTGGGGAAGCAAGAAGTAATGTGAAAGAAAAGCAGAATAGGAGAGGTAAAGGGTATGAGTGAAATTGAGAGAGAAGAAGCATAAGACAGACAAGGAAATGGGGAGGGGTGAAGGAGATCAGGATGGACAACAGGAAGACACTGTGTGGAAGTGGAAGTATAAAAGAAAGGACTGATATGGCCAGGGATGTGGAAGAAACATACAGGACTAAGGAGAAGTGCAAGATCAGTGATGACAGAGAGGAACAGCCAGGGAAGGAGGAATCATATCAGAAAAATAAAGTTGGTAGAACTTACCAAAAATTAGTAATGAGCTAGTATATCAGTTTATGAATGCCAGAAGTATTCAAATAAAGGGAATTGAATTGTATCATTGACACAGTACATATGCTCAAAAATTGTCAGAATTAGCGAGATGTAGTTAAATATGGATGACACTCTGACAGGAGTAGAGATGGAGGGCAGAAAGTGAAGAGTATTAGTGATGATGGTAGCAGAGGAGGTTATGTCATTCAAAGGTGGAAATGTAAGCAGAAAATAGTGGCAGCGGTTCTGAAGCAGTACGGTGTGAGGTGAGGGTAGACAGGATGAAGTATTTAGTTGGATAGCTATAAACTGGTAATGTAACATCACATTACAATGTAATGTGTAGGGCAGTGAGAAGGAAATGTATAGACAAATTAGCCTAGCAAATAAGGGTGATTATTGTGGATGATTTTAATTATGGTAATAAAAATTGGACTGAAGAAATGACATATGGAAGTAAAGATAATTAATTTCTCGAGATTTTGAGGGACAACTATTTTAGGCAGTACATAACAGAGCATACAGTATCAAGGGTCTTGGATTTGATTATCTCATCAGAGGATGTTATTAGAATCACTATTTTCCAGTATTATACTACTCACAAAGAAATCAAAAAGAAATTATGCTTTAATTTGACAAGTTTCATGAAAAAATCTTCATCAGGAAATAGCACGAATAAATTAAAAAATTACAAGCAAAGTAATTAACATTCTAGTGAAGAATATTTGAATGCTTATAAACAATAAAAGGCATGCATTCACTGTTATGCTGGTTCGTGGGGGTTGCTGTATACTGCTGGTAGCAGCGAGGGCGCCTAGTCATTTTTCTTGTGTGTGCGATTAATGTTTGGCGCCTTTCCAAAAAAGTTTTTTTTTGAATAAAGTGTGAATAAAATGAACAAGAAATGAAAAACAAATGAAAACGGCTTTACAGTATAATGTTACATATGGATTAGTCCTGCTTATACAAATTCTTTTTACACGGAACTCAACAATTAATCATAAGTTGATTTACGATACATCAAAAAATAAAGAATTATTTTAGGTATATTTTCGTAAATTTTAATCAAAAATTACAAATGATATAATCGGGTCCAGGATACAATTTCAGAATTTATTTGTTCGTTTCCGGGAAGATCTGAAGGGGCCCGAATGGAAGATGACGTACATTCATAATTATATGTACCATTCTGTACCATTCGTTGTTCGTTTAAACTCTTATCTCATATTTTTTGACATCTTTTCTAGGCACCTTTAATTCTGTGGCACCTGTGTATATTGCACACGCCACCAGCTGGACCTGGTTGGTAGATACAAGCATGTTGTGATGAATTAAGGAAGACCAGATTTGATGTAAAATCATCCCTTGTTTTTTATTGTATTGTATTGTATAGGATATTTCATAATTTCAGCTGATTCCTTGAACTTCTTGAGTAAAAGCAGAAATCAGTGTGAAGGATTTCAGTTTGTTACCATTCTACTAGATGTTTTACATCTGTTGTAATATGCTGCCAGCCCTGATTAGTGCTTTCTTTCATTCTCAACGTCCTTGATGTGTTCCGATCAGTGTATCACCCCAGATCTGCCAGTTTGTCCTATGCCCACAGCTGCAACAGATCTGAGATTGGAGAATTACTGCTCCTTTATATTCTTGGTTTATGTTTATTGTTCTGTTTGTTTTGGAAGCCAAGATAGATTTTTTAACTTTTTTGGAACTCGAGATTGAATTTTTTTTTTTTTTTAACTAATGTTCTGTTGTAGTCATTTTTTGGAAGGACAAAATTAAGATACTGTAGCTCTTAGTTTCTTTTATCTATATTTGTGAAAATTCTGTTGCATAAGGAATGGATAATATCTATTTTTTTGTACTGGGTGGTGATGAGAAGATGCATATATATATGATGTCCTGTGTTAGTTGGTTTCCTGTAGACTGAGAAGTTGAGTGTGCTTTATGCTGATATCTCAACTAATGTATCCAAAAATGGTAAAGACCTATTTCTTTCTAATTCAACTGTGAATTTGATCTGAGGATGAATGTTATTCAGAAAAGTAATGAAATCTTCTAATTGGGTAGTAGAACTGGGCCAGATGATAAAAATATCCTCAATGTATTTTTTCCAAATTTTTGGCTGTGTTCCTTGATATTGGAGGGCTATTTTTTCAACCCACACCTAACAAAGAAGAGAGGAGGAGAGTCCGCAGTTAATCCTATTATTTTCTGTTAAAAAAAGTGCCATTAATGCAATGTTTAAAAAGGTCCACTATGTCCAGTGGAAAAATTTTCTTAAGTATCTGTATGATTTTTATTCTTGAAACATTTGTGAAAAGATTTACTACATCCAGGCTTGCAATTATATCAGTAGGAGCCAATGTGATGCCTTTGATATTTTCTATGAAGTGCATTGTATTCTTAACATAAGATGATATTTGCCTGATGTGAGGTTTGAGTAGGTTTGCCAGCTGCTTACATAAAGAAGTTGGAGAGAGAGTCTTGCATCAACAATTAGTCTCAATGGCAAGTTCTGTTTATGCAGTTTATGGATTCCATATATTCCAGGTACAAGAAAATGTCTAGATGCCAGGCATTTTTTTTTGTTTCTTCAGACCAATTCAGCATATTTTTTTATTTAATTATTGGTTTTATTATGGAAATATCCTGTGGGATCTTGTTCTAACTTTCCATAGGTGTCTTCTAGCTATTTTTACCTGTAACTGTTTTCCAACAGTTTTCTCTATATTCTTGAATGGCAAATGCTGACTCACTAAGAACTTGCAAAATGACTTCTTTACATGGATTGATTCTTTAACTTTTTGTGTCCACCATGTAGTTTCTTATTTTTCTATCTTTGCAGACAGCTTCTCGATGTGTTTCCTGTCTGAGTCAATGAACAAAGTTCATCAAATTCCTAATATATGCCTTCAAGGGATATACAGGATATGATAGTACTACATGATTAAAAGTTTGTATTATTAATAGCTTCAATTCTAAATACATACAACGAATAACGTTTCCTTCAGATTTTTTTTTTCACTGAGTCTGAGGTTTATTCTTGTTTTCAAACTTTCACTTTTCCCTCTCATTAATATTTATATATTTGAGTTAACATATTTAACATTTTAGTGCTGTTCAATGTTAATTTCCTCCTCCTCAGAATTTAGTACATATATCACATGTTATCCTACTCAACTCTAAGCAGTTACATCCTATAATTATTTATCTTAGATCAATCTGAAGGAATCACTATCAATAACAAAAGAGAGTGTAATACAATAATATTCCCCCTATGGGAATTTACATAAGACTGATATAATAATAATATTTCCCTTTTATGGGAAATGTTATTGTATCAATCTTATGTAAATTCCTGATTATCATTTTATTATATAATTTTTTTTTTTAAATTAGGAATTTACTGACCATCTTCTACATTATTTATGCTGCAGTAGTGCTTTCAAAATCAATTATTTTATTGCATTTTATTCTGTGTTCCCTTTGTTTTCTTTTATTTTGGCATACTGAGGATGCCTTTATACTTATGGGAATATTTTACACCTCTTAAATTTACTTCCACGTAAATTTGAGTTTCTCTTTAATTTCTGTGATCATACTTCACAGTTGTAGTGGATTCTGCAAATAAGATATGGTTTGTTGAGATCTCACAGGATATTGCCTCAACTTTTAGTTGTGAGGTGTCGATTGAGCATGCTGAATGTTCATAAGTCTTTGAGGCTGTTTTGTGTGTAGAAACAGCAACTTAGGTGTTCTCACTACAATGTCCTATGAACATTAAATTTGATTGATGTATGTTTTTAAAACAACAAGATAAGAAGAAAGGTTATTTCTTTCATGTAATTAAAATACTTCCGATAGGCGGCACTTGTAAATAAGTTTCATTAAACTTGTGCTCCCGAATTTTATTGTATTTGCAAGTATTTTTTTTGTGCAAAATACCCAGTAAACGGGAAAACAGAGGGTGCTAAGGAGCCAATCACTTCTACACAACTCGTAAGTACCCATAGTCCTTCATATCAGTCATTTTTAACAATTAAAAAAAACAGCCATGTGAAAGCACCTGCTATGCCCCGTGCAAAGTAAAGATGGTGGCAACAAAGGCCAACAATGAAAGATTACTTTGAGTCCTGTCAGTGGAGCGCAGCCGATAGTCAACAAACTGAAAGACAATACGAAATGCTGCAGTTGCAAAACCGAAGTTACTCAAAGAAAAAAAGTATATTGTGCAATTTCTGTTGCAACTGGCTACAAGCTTCCTGCACGAAAATAGATGAATCGGTGCTCAAGCTTTTTAACGAACTGAACCAGCCTTTTTTCTGTTTGACATGCCTTCCTTCTGTTAAACAGCAGCTGAACCTAGGCAAACAAGTTGAAAATCTCAAACAACACCTTAATAACACAATCAATACTTTCTCGTCCAAAATCCAAAAGTTGGAAACAAAGCTTGAGATACTTGATGACCAGCGGCCGATCGCAAGTGCATCTGTACCCACTAATGAACTCCGAGATTTAATCGCATCAACGGTACACACATCGATCGAAGCCAATAACATGATATTCGACGCCATTATTTTGAACTTTCCAGAGGAAAATGGTAAATCTTTAAAAGATGTTAGCAAACTAGCAGGTGAATGCAACTTCGATCCCAGGAATATCATCAGACGTCATCGTTTCAGACCCATAAACAAAGAAAGGATGGAACAAACTGTCCACGTCTCGTGAAAGTGATCTATGATACACCGACAAACACATCCAAATTAATGCCGATAAATAGGACAGTTGCCCCCAATCGCGTGTACTTGCGTGCCCTGACTTAACCTTTGCACAAAGGGAACAAAGATGCCAACTCTGAAGACAGCTAGAAGAAAAACGCCAAAATGGAGACAACAGCTGGACCATAGACTACAAACAAACCAACCTAGTGCAAAAACCAAGTGACGTCACTAATAGCCACCAAGGGGACCAGTATGCAGGCACTGCATAGGAAATGTGCAAGACCCATGCGGTCAAAGCCATGCCCCACAGGCCCTTGCACATCCACTACACCAACATCCATGGTCTAACTCCAACCTTAATAGTGTCCACTATCATCTGCAGTCAACCAAACCCCACCTACTCTTCTTAACAGAAACTCAAATTTCACCTCCCCCCAGCACTATCCATCTCAACCATCTCTTTAATTTCCTCTCCTCAAAAGTTGATTTTCTCCAATCCCACTCTCCCAATAGTGAAATCATCCTCCTAGGTGATTTTAACGTCAATAACACCAACTGGCTTTCCTCTTCCAGTTGTGCAGATCCTGCAGGCAGAGATGCTGAAATATTTGCCATCACCAACAACCTTACACAAATTGTTCACAAGCCGACCATGAATACCAGATAACCCAAATCACTCCCCAAATACCCTAGATCTCTTCCTTACCAATGACCCTTCCAAATATACAGTGAATATAGTGAGCCTCATGCATAATTCTGACCACAACCTAGTGTTCATCTCCTACCCCATGCAACAACACTTACACAGTCACACCTACACAAGAGTCGTTTGGCTTTATAACAGTGCCAAATGGGACAGCCTCCGAGACTATTATGCTTCATTCCCATGGTTGGACTATTGTTTGCAGTTTTCCATTCCAAACATATGCACCGAACATATCACCAAAGTAATCCTCAATGGCATGAAAACATATATTCCCCACACTTCTCTAAACTGCCATCCCCTATCCAAATCTTGGTTCTCCAAAAGATGTGCCAAGGCCATACAAATGAAAAATCAGGCTTACCACAACTGGCTCAAATTAAGAGCTCCATCCTCCTTCCGTGCCTATGCCGAAGCCCAAAACAGATGCAAAAAAATTATTAATGATTCCAAAACAGAATTTGAATGGGCAAAAAGCAGGAAACCAGCAGCCTGTCCTTGCGCACCTTTTGGTCTCTTGCCAAAGCAATTGGTCACAACTTTTACCCTACACTACTCCCACCCTTATCATACCCAGATGGCTCAATTGCAACATCACCCACAGAAAAAGCTAATCTCCTGGCTTCCCACTTTGCATCCAATGCATGCATAACTGACAATGCAAGTGCCCCCCCCCCCCAGTCACTCCAACTGCCCAACATACAATGCCCCCTGTATCCTTTTGCTAGAAAGAGATCATAAATCTGTTGTCAAAATTAGACAAAAAATTTGGCAAATCCGAAGTAGTTGCACTTGATTTCTCTAAAGCCTTTGACCGGGTCTGGCACAAAGGCTTACTAAGCAAACTTCCATCATTTGGATTGTCTCAGGACTTCTGCAGATGGATTGCCAGCTTTCTGTCTGTACGCACACTATGCGTGACGGTAGATGGCTCCCTATCCTCCCACTATCCAACTAATGCTGGGGTCCCACAAGGTTCAGTTCTCTCATTGATCCTCTTCCTTCTGTACATCAATGACCTACTTCAGTTGACCTCCAACCCAATACACAGTTTTGCAGATGACAGCACATTGCACTCTTCCCTTTCATTTGATAAACCTTACTCTACACAACTCACTTCAACCCATAGAACATCAATCACAACTTCCCTTAATTCGGACCTCCAAGACATCCTCCGATGGGGCTCAGATAACCTCGTCAACTTCGACGTTAGTAAAACCCAGTTCTGTCTTATTTCCCACAAAAAAGAACCATTTTCCCCCAGTATTATTTTTGATAACACTCAAATTCCCAGACAAGATGAAATCTCTCTTCTCGGAATTACCAAGATATCAAGCCTCTCCTCGGATAAACACATCACAAATTGTCAGCTTCCAAAAAACTAGGCTTTCTCTTGCACTCAAGACATTAATTCGACTTCAAAACAGCTGTTAACCTTATACAAATCACAAATCCATCCAGCTATCAAATACTGTTCTCACATTTAGAGTGGGGGCTCCTAAATGTTCCCTCAAAATGTTTGACTCAATACAGAGGAGAGCAATTAGACTGATAAATGATCCATCTCTTACAACTCACTCCTCCCACTTTCACATAGACATTTAGTCTCTGCAATTTGTATATTCTATAAATATTTTCATGGAAAATGCTCATCTGAAACAGCATCAATAATTCCCCTACTCTGTACTAAACCCATTAGAACACGTACAGCCACCACCCAACACAGTACAGTACACCTTGAAACCCACAGAACAAGTTTCTTTTCCTCCTCCTTCATCCCTGCTACTGCTGAACTGGAACAGTCTTCCCCCTGATGTATTTCCCAAGGAATACAATATACAGGCTTTTAAATCGAATGTCAATAAGTTTCTCCTTTCCCATCCCACTACCCATATACGGTACTAAAGTACTATAGGTTGACCAGCCAACACCTCTTGAATATGGGCCCAACATTTAAAAAAACAAACAAACACTAAAATATTAAAATTGATTTTATTGAATTCTGGGTCATTTTTTTTATTATTTTTACAGAAAAGAAATCCTGTTCAAAATTGAAAGATGGCTAGGAAAGATAATGCACGAAGCTGATGACAGTATACAGGAAAACAAATCACAAAGGGAAGTGCGAGTACACAGTACTTGTACTATCACTGCACAGTACTAGTAGTAATTCATCTGAGAAAAACATAAAAACTGTTACCAGAAAATACAATGATTGCTATTTGCAATTTGGGTTTACTTGGTATAGAGATGAAAGTGAACCTAAGCCTCAATGCCTAATTTGTTATCCAACCCCTACATAAAGCCGTCTCTTCTTAAAAAGGTATTGTGAATCAAAGCATGGACATTTAAAAAACACATCTATTGATTACTTTATACAGAAATTAACTGAGCTGAAAAATAAACAATTCTTGAAAACTTTTGTCATCACAAATGATCCAAAAATTATTTTAAAAAGATTCTTTTATCTTATAAGCTTATGAACTGCTAAAACTGGTAAACCACACACTACTGTAGAAAATCTTATATTACCAGCAGCTAAAGATATTGATAAAGATTATTACTATTTGATGACAAAACAGCAGAGCTTGATTCTATTCCATTGACAAATGACTGTGAATGCAGGTGCATCAATCAAGTAGCAGATTCCACAAAAGTTGCGTATTCAAAAAAAAAAAAAAAAAAAAAGTCAGTATTTTTCACTACAATTAGATGAAAGTAAAGAAATAACAAGCTTTCATCAATTTTATATATATATATATATTTACTTTGAATCAGAAGTTATAATTAATGAAGAATTTTTGTTCTGTGAACCCCTTATTAATAAAACGACTGCAAAGAAAATATTTAAATAATTAGACCATTTTATGACAGAATACAATATTCTTTGCAATGCCAAGCATAATGATGGAGTTCAGGCTTTAACAGCAGAGCATAGAGGTGTCACAACTACAGGTGGCTGGCCACTAAATGGCGAAGAGAGTTATGTGTGCCGAGATCGCTGTGAAAAGATAAGTTTAAATTTTAAAACTATGTGTGGCAATAGCAATAACTAGTTATTTAAATAAAGTTGTATGATCACTGTGATTGGTAGGTGGTGTTCAGTGTAGTTTTAGTTCTGTATTTATTAAATTCCTTTGTGTTACTTGTGTAAAGATTTGAGCGCGAGTAAAATGGTGGCGATGTGTAGAATGGCACAAAAGACAAATGCAAGTGGCATAGATTGTTTGAAAATGATGAGATGCTGTGAATGTAGTATGTATGCTTTGGAAGAGATTGAAAATATTTATGTGGAGAGGATTAATAGGAGAGATGAGAGTTTTGGTGTGCAAGAAGTGTAACATACTTATGCATTATGAGATATCATTGAATGTGAGTGGCAGGCAAAAGATCATGGATGTAACTACAGGAGTAAATGGAGTTGATGGGATGGCTGAGTGCTTGAACGATAATGGTAAGACTCTGTGCATAGATGGCAGTGGTGAGTGGTAAGTGAGCAGATGTGCAAGGTAGTGAAAATGTAGCATAAATGGCAGTGAGAAAGTAATTGAAGAGATGAAAGTGAAGTTGGTAAAGATGAGATTAGTGATGAAACATATGAGGAATGAACTGAGGAGAATTACAGACCTGCATAGGAATATGAGGATGAATGGGACGAAAGATTTGAAAGAAATATCAAATGATTTGAGAGTGGCAATGCACAGGAATTCAATGACGAGAAGTATGGTGAGTGAAAAGGTGCACAAGGTCTATTTTCTAGGAGATAGAATGATCGGGGTGATTGAAGCAATGGATAAGAGGAGTATGCAAGCAAAAGAGATGACAGTGGTAGTTGGCACAAATGATTTGACTGGTAACAGGAATGTAAGGCTGTTAAGGAAAGTGAAGGATAACAGTGTGGTATATAAGGTAGTCAGTGTGTTGCCCAGGTATGATAATGATGAGCTGAGAAGGCGAGCGAAGATTATGAACAGTATACTAGCAGAGTTGTGTGAGGAGAAAGGATTTCATTTTGTGAATTTGTGGGACGAGTTTGAGGGGAAAATAGAGCTGTATAAAAGAGATGGGCTATATTTCAATGGATTTAGTGCGAGTAGGTTGGAAGAACAGTTGCTGCAAGACAATGATTGAAGCGAATGTAAGACCTGGAACAGCCAGAGTTGTTGTGGAAGAGCAGGAGAGTAACACAGGCAACTTTGCAAATGGAGTGGAACAAGTGAAGAGATTGAGAAAAAAGGAACACAAAGTGGAGAGGGAAACAGGGAAGGTCAGGGTGGACACTGCGTGAAAAGTGTAGAGGATGGTTTCAGGAGTAGATGTACGAGTGCGTAAGACAGGATTAAGATAGCCAAGGATGTGGAGGTGACATTTAAGTCTGCAGAGAAGTATCATATTAGTGATGATTGACAGGAACGTACAGGGGGAGTGTAGAGGATGCATGTCTGAGAAGTAGAGTTAGTGGGACTTATTATAGAAATAGAAATACCGCGTGGTTAGCCTAGTGGCTTTGCGCTTCGCAACCATATGACTGGGGAAGGAGTGTCCCAAGTTCGATTCCCGTTGTAGACGTGAGGAATTTGACGATCTTCCTCAGGCATAGCCAAGTTAGCCGGTCTTGGGCGCGGTCAGTAGGGTTTTTTCCGCCAGTTTATCTGGCGTTTTTCATCTCGCAAACAGACAACCGGCCCCGTGAACATATGCCTCTACAGTCAAAAATATACCCCCCCCCAGCGGCAGACCAGGCGACGGGTCGGTTGGGAGTAGTACTAACAAGTAGTCGCATCTAAGTAACACGCGGACCCTGCATAGGAAGCGGGAATAACGCGAAGAAGAAGATTATAGAAATAGAAATGAGCTAGTGTGTATGTTTACAAATGCTAGAGGTATTTGAAACCAGGGGAATGAAATTATTTGAAAGTGTCATCTCACTTATACCAACAAAATTGTTGGTATAAGTGAGATGACATTCTGACAGGACTAGAGATGAAGGGATATGTAATCTTTTATGAAGACAGACAAAGCAAAAAGGGGAGGAGGAGGAGTGCTATTGATGATGGCAGAGGAGTTGTACCCATCTAGGGTGAAGATGCAAGGAGTAAATACTGACAGTGGTTTTAACCATAAAGTGATCACTTGGGTGGTGGCCAGCCATATAAGGCCTTCCTTTTATGAGAAAGAGTTATATGTGGAACTATAGAATGGGTGATTATGACAAACTCATGGAGTGGCTTGTAGTAATATCATGGAATGAGGAATTTGATGGGAAGGAAATCAATGCAGCTTAGTCTCTACACAGGAAGTATCTGGCAGAGGCAATGACTCTATTGTATTCCAAAGGTCAGGAGATTAAATAAGGTAGGTATAAAATGGATGGCCAAAGAGATAAAGCAAGCAATCTCTGGAAGAAAAAGGAATTGTAAGATGAGTGGCAATAATCAGTTACTTGAGAAGTACAAAGAGCAAGCAAGGAAGGTGACTTGCTTTGTAAAGGTAGCAAAAGTGCAGTATGAGCAATGTTAGCAAACGAGGCTAAAAGAAATCCTAGAGTTTTTCGAGATGTAGCCAGCAGACGGAAGAATGATTTTGGTCAGTGGTAATGGGAAAATGATGAACACTGAGGAGAATACAGTAGAGGTGTTCGATGAGCAGTTCATCAAAGTATTCAATCCTTGTGATTGTAACATAATGCAGAACCTAGTGGGAATTAGTGGAAGGAACCAATGATGGTGAGTGAACAGAAGGTATATGAAGAATTGAGTAAACTTGATATCAACAAGACCATGGGACTTGATCGTATATCACCACATGTTTTGAGATGTGGTGATATACCATCTTCCAGGCCATTAACAACAGCTTTAACTTAGATTTTTAACATGAGTCTTAGATTAGCCCAATTTCTAAAGGAGTGGAAAGATGGAAAAATTGTTCACTTCATACAGGGGGAGATAAGACTAAAGCTTCGAATTATAGGCCGATCGGCTTGTCTGGAGTTGTGGTCAAGGTGTTGGAGAAGCTAGTGAGGACAAGGATTCAAAAATGGGTTGACAATAGCAGAATTCTCTTTAACACGTTCGCTGCCAACTACAAGTATACTCGTAGTGGGTAAACCTGCTTCACAAGCCAGCTACGAGTATACTCATATGACGCTTACCGCCGGGAACGAGATTATTGTAGTGACCTTGAAGAAGTGAAAATGCTTGGCTTGTGGGGGCTAGCATCAAAACTGTGTATTCCCATAGACTGTATATGCTCTGTACAAGCCAACTATGAGTATACTCGTAGGTCGTTTACCTCCGGTAACGAGATTATCGTACTGACCTTGAAGAAGTAAAACTGCTCGGCGTAGGGGAACAGACCATGCCAAAGTAGCGTGGCAGCGAACGTGTTAATGGACAGCATGGGTTTGCTAAAGACAGATCATGTTTTAGCAATCTGCTTAATCATAACAAGGTGACAAATACATTGGACTAGGAGGATGCATATACAGTGGTATATTTATTGTATATTATATTAGTGTATATTAGTGGCTGATGGACAGATATCAAAGAGTGGTTTATGGAGAAATTTAGTTCAGGAGAAGACAAGTGATAACGTGATGTACTACAGGGATCAGTACTGGTCCTGTCCTGTTTAATTTGTTTATCAATGATAAAGGAAATGATTTTTGACAGGAAATATTTAGCTGTTTGCTAACAATGCTACACTGGAAAGAGCAATGGTGAATGAAGGTGATGCAGAGATCCTACAAGAAGATTTACACAGACTAGCAGTATGAACAAAGGTAAATGGCTGCCAGTTTAACGAGCTAAGTGTAAGGTGATGCAATTTGGGAAGAGATCACAAGCTGTGTACTATACTGATGGAATTGAACTGCAGGAAAATGATGAGGCCAGGGACTTGGATGTAAACGAGGACAGGGAGTTGAAGTTTAGAAGACATATTGCCAAGGTAACCAAATATAGCACATCAGATCATGTGGTTGTTGAATAACACTAATAAGCAAGGATAGAGGGATTATATAAGGCTTTAACACAAGGCCACTTCTGGACTACTGAACACAGATCTGTGTGCAGTAGTCCAAACTCTTGGATTCAGTGATGAAGTTGTTTAGAAGATCCAGAAGCAAGTGACAAAAGATTGTGGAAGGTCTGTGGAATGGTTACTACACCAGCAATAAATTTAAATGGAAAAGAGAGAAATCAAAATAAAGAGGAGTCAGACAGGGAAAATCTCACCAAAATTATTTGCTACATCCTTTGAATATGATATGAGAAAATTGAACTGGGAGAAAAGAGGACTGATTATGGAGAGTACTTAAGCAATGTATGATTTGCTGATAACATCATACTAATAACAACATCACCAAAAGAATTAGAATACAAGTTGATGAATTAAATTAAGTACATTTGGAAGCCTACAAATAACTGAAAGTTTTTCCAAGTGTCAGCAAACAAAGTTTGCATGTGAAGTCACTTCACAACTCAGTTACTTTTATATAGAGGCTAATAACTTCACATCAATTGCCTTAGTATCCCATAATGCAATGCACATATCCTTACAGACATGTTTAATGCTATGCATTATGGGAAGGGCCACTACCCAGACCAGTTTTGACTTTTATTGAGGTCTTTTATTTTGGGAACCAGACCCAAAAGTGATACCAAGGTTGAAGTAATGCAGAAGTCATATTTCCATCTATCTCTGGATTAGATATAGATCAACATCTATCTCTAATCCAGAGTATTTTAGTATTAAGGTGTGACACCTTTTGACTACTTGTTTATGTTCATGAGATGAGTATGGAAATATCTGTACTATAGTTAGTCTTATGGAAGAGAGTTAAGCAATAACCAGTGATTTCTGCTTTGTCTTCCCCATGCTCCCACTACAAATCAAAACTCAAATAAGCAGTTTGATCTCACTCTTTGATCATTCTCTTATATCAAGAGTATCTTATATGAAAAGTATAATCAAGCTTATACTTTTCATTTCATTTCCTTACTCAATATTCATTTACTTAATTCAGCTATTTTCCGATGTCTCAATCTCCCTCAAGAATGCAACAATGCAATGAATACTACACAATCATCCCTTCATCAACATACTATGCACTGCTCAGTTACATTTCTAGATGCTGCAGCCCACCTATAAAGGGTGGTAATGCAGAAGTTCCTTATGACCTTATTGTTAGCTATATGTGATGCACAGAGACAAAGCTGCATTGTGTAGGTAGGTATGTATAAGTAATCCATTTCTGAAAACCCAACATAAACATGAATCATAAATTCATGAATGAAACTTTATTAAATCATATTTTTTTCTACTGAAAATTTCATAGCTATTTTTAAAATTTAAACATTCAAAGCTACATAAATTAGATCCAAACCCATTCATATGAATTAATCAAAAAGACCACTGCAAATATGCTTCTGAGATTATGAACATTCCTCTTGACTCCCCCTTTACACATATGTTTATGTTTCAACAGATGTAACAGTTCCCTTTTGAATTTAATCAATTATTCTAAATCATTTATCACTGCAAAAGGCATTATTGAGTATTCACTGAGTGCTACAAAATGTGGTATATGCGTGCACAATATTTTTTTATTAATCCAATCCAACATCACGTATATTTTCAACAGTTAATAAACAAAGGAAGATATACTACCTTAAGGGTCAAAGCTGTATAACTGAGAGGAGACCTCCACATAACCTTTAAAGGAATGCGGAGAACCAACCACTGCTTCTGACCTAATGTCCAATCCTCACCTTCTTGTGGTGCATTCTGTTAGGTATCTACCTGGATACTGAACGAACGAGGGTGGACTGGAAATTTGGGATTTAGCTAACCAAATTGTATTCTTATTTGTTTAAACCACATATAAAATGACAGTACAACATGACCGAATTTCATGCCAGCTGGGGCATCAACTGGTTAAACAAGGTCCCCTGTTGTTTTTGCCAGGGAACCAGGGCAAACAGCAAAAAGTCAGCGACTGGAACAAATCCTGAAACACACCCACAACTCAACATCACTGGAGTTCAAGTTTGGTACTATCAACATAAGAAGCCAGAATGGCAAAGAACTGAAGCTAGCTGAGGAATTGGATAAGTACCAGATTGACATAATAGGGGTGACTGAAACAAAAAAGGCAAAAACTGGAGAGATCTTTCTGAGCAATAAATACAAAATGTTATATTCAGACAATGACAATCAAGGAAAAGGAGTAGCCATAGTATTCAACACTAAATGCAAGGCTAATCTTCTTGAATGGCAGCCTGCTTAATAGAGTGATGTGGGCAAATATCAGAATGGGGAACTGGACATTGAGACTTATTTGTGCCTATGGTCCCACAGCAGGTTCTACTAAGGTAGAAGTGGAGAAATTTTTTTGGGACAAAGAGAAAGCAACTGACACAATGAAAAACGAAAAGTTGGTCCTTGTTGGGGATTTAAATAGCAGAGTAAGACATAAAAAATATTTTGGGAAAATTTGGAGAAAACAGCAAAGCTAATAATAATTAGAAACAAAGGAAGGACAGAGAAAGATTTATCATCATCATCAAATTCCTGCCAGAAAGATTTACTGACTGGCAAAATGTAGAAATAAGGCATCAAAGGACATTGTACATGTGAGGCAGATCAAAGACTCTGGAGGAAACAGATGGAGAATATATTTTGAATGAAGAAAATGCAAGGAATCACAGAGAAGATGGGGAGCCTAATGAGGGGATGGTGCAGAATATTAGTAGAGTGGAAGTGAAGGAAGCCATAAAGAGGATGAAGAAGGGAAAATTGGTGGGCCCTGACAGGATCCCAGTGGAGGCATGGAAGTCACTGGAGGAAGAGGGAATTGACCTGTGTGGGACCTGCTAATAAAAGTTTGTCAACAGGAAAACATACCTGAGGAATGGAGAGAAAGTACTCTTGTCCCCATCTACAAGGGTACAGGGGATGACCAAGACAGTAAGAATTACAGAGGAATATAAAGTTGATGTCCCACATAATGAAAATCCTAGAGAGGGTTCTTGATGGAAGACTGAGGAAGGAGGTGGAGATTGCAAAGGAGTAATTTTGCTGCATGCCTGGTTGATCGACGACAGATGAAGGAAAATTTCAAGAGAAGCAACGGGAGCTAAATTTGGTATTTATTGATCTGGAGAAAGCATATGATAGAATGCCAAGGCAATAAGTCTGGAGGTGTCTGAGGAAGAAGGTACTGTAGAAATATGTCAGGGTGGTGCAGGAGATGTACAGAAATGTGAAGACAAGAGTTCGAACCTGCTAGGAGAGACAAAGTTTTCCAGTGACAGTTGGCTTGCATCAAGGGTCAGCATTAAGTCCCTTCCTGTTTAATATTGTGAATATTGTGATGGAGGTGGTGAGAGAAGACGAGCCTTGGACTATGTTGTATGCAGATGACATCATGCTGCATGCAGAATCAAGAGAAGTGGCAGCTAAACTAGAAAGATGGAGGAAAGTACTGGAAGAGAGGGGTATGAGACTGAGCAGAAGTAAGACAGAGTATATGTGTTGCACAGTGGATGGCAGCCAGGAGACAGATCTGGAGCTGGAAGGAAATGTCATCATGAAGATCAGTGACTTTAGATACTTAGGTTCAATAATGAAAGAGGATGGTGAGGCTGAGAAGTGGGATGCAGGATACAAGCAGGATGGAAGAACTGGAGAGAGATGGAGTGCTATGTGATAAGAGGGTGCGGATCAATCTAAAAGGGAAAATCCACAGGACAGTGGTGAGACCAGCTATGACATATGCTATGGAAACTGTGGCCCAGAGGAAAAGTAACATCAGCAGGTTGGAGGTAGCAGAGATGAGAATGCTTAGGTGGATGTGCAGTGTGACCAGAAAGGATCGTCTAAGAAATGACTATGTAAGGGGGACGGTGAAAGTTACGAACTTAGGAGCAAAGATACAGGAAGCAAGGTTGAGATGGTTTGAGAGGCAAGAAATAAGAAGTCTCATTGATAATGTCATTGTTGATAGTGATGTTTTCTCCCTAGTGCAGGACACCAGAGTGTACAGAGAATATGAAATTGGAAGTGATCACTATTCAGTCTTGAGCAGGATGAAACTGAATTTCATATTGAAAAGAACATATAAGAAAGTTTTAAAGTGAATAAAAGTTAAGCAGCTCTCAGATATGTACTGTAGACTAAAATACACAAACATTATTCAAGAAAAAATGAAAGCATTTGAGAACAGGCACCAAACCTTGGAGATTCAGTGGCAAGCACTGAAGAAAACATTGATCGATTCGGCCAGAGAGGCATGTGGCTTTGTCTGCAAGGATAGAAAAATCAGAACTCCATGGTGGACACAGGAAGTTAAAGAGGCAGTGAAGGAAAAGAAGAAAGCATATCAAAATTTCCTGGCAAATAAGTCAGTTTGTGCTCTTAGAGAATACAGAAACAAATGTAAGAAAGCTAAACACTGCGTAAAATTAGCTAAACAAAAGTCGTGGGAAGACTTTGGTAAGAAAATTGAAAATAAATATCAAGAAGGTGGCAAGATATTCGAGATTGTTGAAGAAGCTCAGAAATGGAGGAAAGAGTGCTGTAAAAGGAATTACAGATGATAAAGGTGACATGAAAACTGGAGAAAAAGATATCCTTGAAGTATGGAGTAATTATTTTGAAAAATTGCTAAATGAAACAAGCAGTGATAGCACAGTGGTAAAAAACACTCAACTGGCATGCAGTCAATAATACATATCCATATTTGAAGTAGAAAAAGTCATCAAAGTCCTGAAATGTGTAAAGGCAGCAGGAGTAGATGATATTCGACAAAAAAGGCTCAAGTATGGAGGTATAAAAGTCATACAATGGCTGTACTGCATAGTGCAGAAGTTCTGGACAGAGGGACGAATTTGAGATGATTGGAGTAGAGCGCTCATAGTACCCATATATAAAAAAGGGAAATAAAACTGAATGTGAGAATTAGAGAGGTATTTCTCTACCGAGTCTTGTGGTAAAATTTACGCAAGTATATGTGAGAAATGGTTGAGAAGAATTGTGGAAGAAAGTGTTCTTGGTGAAGAACAAGCTAGATTCTGGCCAAATAAGGCTGTCAGAATCAGATTTTCACTTTACGACAAATAGCTGAGAAATCATGGGAATATAACAAAGATCTGCATTTTAGTTTTATAGATCTGGAAAAAGCATGTGACAAGTTGCCAAGAGAAAAAGCTGTTCAAAACATTACAGTTGTATGGTGTCAATCTAGCCTTATATCAAGCAATACTTAGTCTTTATTTGAGTTGTAAGTCAGCAGTTAGAATTGGGGGAAGTACAGAAAGATGGTTTAATGTTAAATCTGGTGTCAGACAAGGATGTACATTATCCCCTCTGTAATTCATTATCTATATGGATCACATTATGAAGGAAAGTGGTATTAAACCTGAT
This sequence comes from Typopeltis vanoorti, assembly GCF_054136105.1. Taxonomy (NCBI): domain Eukaryota; kingdom Metazoa; phylum Arthropoda; class Arachnida; order Uropygi; family Thelyphonidae; genus Typopeltis; species Typopeltis vanoorti. The sequence continues at coordinate 3,684,083 of NC_143560.1, read as the reverse complement.
ATCAAAATTGGAGATGTTAATGTCAGCTCTTTGCTTTATGCGGATGATGTTATACTTCTAAATAAATCCGCTACAAGTCTGCAAGATTCTCTGACTAAATTGAATAACTGTTGTAATAGATATGGTATGGTGGTCAGCAATAAAAAGACAAAGAGAATACAAATAGGCAGAATCACTGAAAATGTCAACTGTGTTGTGAATGGAGAACCTGTGGAACAAGTAAAATATGTAAAGTTAAGCTACTTATGCACGATTTTTAGTGAAGATGGTAAATTAAATATGTTAATAGACAAGAGAATCAACAAAGCTGGTATGGTAGGAAGTCAATTGAATAAATTTATATGGAATAAGAGAGAAATTAGTCAAAACAATAAAATAGCTGTATACAATATAGTGTTCAAACCAATTTTAACTTATATATCTCAGAGCCGTGTCAGAAGTAAAACACTTGTCCAAAGACTAGAGACTGCAGATATGAGAGTCATGAGAAAGATTGAGGCATGAACAGATATCATCAATTGCAATATCATATCAAAAACAATATTAGGAAAGAACTTGACATTGTTAGCATCCAGGAAATGCATTAGCAGAGTTAATCTCAGGTGGTATAGTCACTTAAACTGAATGGGGCAAGGAAAGATTAGCCAAACAACTGTTCTCTGACAGGTTGGCAGGAAAAGACCCAGAGGAAAACCAAGATTTAGGTGGATAGATATGATAAAAAGTGCCTTAGAAGACAGAGATATAAGATCTGATAATGTTGGAATCTTGACACAAACAGACTGATTTGGAGGAAAATTGTAGATAGAAAATTAGTAATGATGTCAAATTTTCATGTAGTACTATCATATCCTTTACACCCCTTGAAGGTACTTGGCAGGAATTTGATGATGATAAGATATACTCCCTATGGAAGGAAAAATGTAACACATAATTATAGTGAAAATCTGATTATTCTGGTAACCACGATATTTAATTTACCAATTAAATCTTTGGCAGTTTTTTTCTTCAATGGCAGTTTCTTCTTGGGTTTGGATTCTATGCTATCTACAACAGGAAGCATCACTGAATTATTCCCTGATGCACTTGGACTACCTTGGATATTCCCATCTCTTTGTGTCTGATAGTTTAAGAGCTTCTTCAGTAAAAATCTAAGTATAACAATTTCATAAAATTAAGGATCCCACATTAAAAGTTATTAGGGATACAGTTTTAACATATTAAAAATTAATTTTATGATACTAGTCACAGAATTTAGAAAGGACAAAAAAAAAAAAAAAAAAAAAAAAAAAAAAAAGTGCTAGTAAAAAATAAAATTAATATTTATTAGAATAAATTTTTTACATATCTACTGTACAATATTTATGCTATTACTTTTCAGTTTATACCTATGTAAAAGCACCTAACATTTTACTTCATGTAATATTCTATTCAACACACCCAAATGCAAAAAAATTATATTAGTAGAAGCTATTTGATGAAAAGAGGTATGAGGAAAGAAAATGCTTAATTATAAGATCATTTAACCATTTAAATCGTTAAAAATTTTAAATGGAAGAGAAAGTGGAAAATGGAAGAGATAATGGAATAATCAGTGATTTCTGCTTTGTCTTCCCTATATTCCCAAATCAAAACTCAAATAAGCAGTTTGATCATTCTTTTAGTCTTTTTTTTTTTTTTTTTTAATAATTTAATCAATCAAGCTTATACTTTACATTTACTTAATTCAGTTTGCTGATGCTTCAACGTCCCTTGAGAATGCAATAATGTCTCATGATATGAGATAATGTTGATGCCTCGTCCCAAAAGATGAAGGGAGTACAGTAATTTAGTTGGGCTCCAACCATTTTTAACCTTAGCAATTACAACTTATGATTAACTGATAAGCTGAATTTAATGTTACAATTTTACATGTTGTTCATTAATAATTAATAAGTAATTAAATATAATCCAGGCTTATATATTTAATATATGTAAATTTAAATTAAAATATTTAGATCTAAATATAAGCCAGGCAACATTCTAAATTTGATTGTGATATGTCTGTTAGTGACTACACCAAGAAGAGAAAGAGTTGTATCTTTAGAATAATCACTATTCCAAGTTCAGCCTTAATGAATATTTCAAAAACACAGTCCAAATACTATCTTCTGATAGTCCTCCTGCCAAAATCCTAACATCAGTGCAGAGAGTCTGTTTCCATTCTATACATAGAAATATTTCCATCAAGATTGCTACCCCACTCGAGTCATAATATTAAAGTAACTTTCTCAACTATTCAAATAGTTCATATCCTCCTCAGATCTCTGAAAGACAGCAACCCCTTCTATAACGGATTTACTATCTCTGTACCATCTTGGTGGGGATATTCCAGTGTCAGATATGATTGATGGAAGAATAGAGGTAGATGAACTGGAAATGCTTATGATATTGCAGAACTATAATGCAAATACAACCATGGGATCAGATGACATAAGCTGTGTATAATGAGAATGTGCAAGGAAACTGGCATGTCTTCTAACCAAGCTGTTTAATTTGAGCCTCAGTTCTGGGAAGATGAATGGAGAGTGAAAAGAGAGCAAAACAGTTGCAGAGCATTATGGAGTGTGCAAGATAGAAGTTGCAAATTACAAGCAATCAGAAGAGTGGCAGTTGAAATACTGTAGAAGTTAGTAAAAGACAGAATTCAGGACTGGATTGAGAAAAATATGATACTTTACAGGGAGCAACATAGTTTTGTGAAGTGTAGGTCTTGCCTTAGTAATCTGTTTACTTTTTATGATAAGGTGACAGCTGAGCTGGATAAAGGAAATGGCTACACTGATACTGTTGAACTTTACAAAGGCATTCAACAGGATTTCACATAGAACTCTGTTCTACAAATTGAAGCAAATGGGAGTGGATATGAAGCTGCTGATTTTTTCATTTATTTATTATTTTTTATATGGGTTCCACCCATGAGGTTACTGTAAAACTACAGTACATTCATATGTATTTATTTATTTATTTATTTTTATTCTTTTTTTTTTACCAAATCTGGAACTCTGCTCTAGAGACCAAACATGGAACTTTTTTCAAGCCAATTCAAGGCTTGAGAAAAGTTCCATAGTGGTCTCACTCCCCATGCCTATTGAAGAGCGAGACCACCTCCCAATAAGCATGAGGAGGTGGTCTCACCAACATCCAAGTACATGGCTGGATTCAAACCTACATCCTGTTGATTGGAGAGTGGATATGCTAACCCCCTCAGCCAACCAGACTGGCAATTTGGAAAAGGTAGTGGTTAATAGGCAGATATCAATGAGTGGTGCATGGGGAAGCTTAGTCAGAGAGAAGGTAGGTGACTAATGGTGTACTGCAGGGCTCCGTACTGGATATTCTGCTGTTTAATTTACTATATAGATATGAGAAATGATTTAAAGGGAAATATTCGTTTGTCTGCTGATGATACAAAGCTGAACACAGTGATAATCAATGATGATGATGTTAAGATCCTGAAGGATGGCTTAAAGAGACTGGCAGTACAGAGAAAGATAAATGACTTCCAGTTTAACATGGCCAAATGTAAGGTTATGTGGTGGATGGTGTGTTCAGGCTGGTTTGCAGAATGAAAAACTTTAACACCTCCATATGAGATTGGCTAACTTATCTTCAGCTGAAAAAACCTTTAAATAGGTTGTTTTGGATTCAAACCAGAAAAATAGCTGAGTCTCAGCTATTTTTCTGCTCCCAGACTGTTCACACTTCACTCGTGAAAATTATTTTTGAAATATATTTAAATTTTTAAACGATGCAATTGTTGACTCATTTTTTATAAAATGCATCAACAATTGCATGATTGTTTACCTTACTGGCCATTATGGATCAAATATGCATCCTCATACGCTTCGTATCCATCATATATTTCAATGTAATATCAAAGGTATTACAATTTTAACATGCACTTCGCATCCATGATAAATTTGACGTCTTGGCCGGTAGCGTGGTTAAGCTTTCATGTCCAAGTTACTCCTATCCTATTTCCTCAGCCATGTGGCTGGTGGGGATAGCTATATGCTACCATACTAAGGAGATGATTATGAGCAAGGTGGTTTCTTGTTGCCTACCTTGCCGTAGTATATTTCGAAGGTGCCTGTTTAGAGGGATAAAAAACCCAAGTTACCAGGAAGGGGGGGGGGGCTTCCACCTCTGTACAAAACCAGTTAACTCACCTTTAGTTGAAAGAGACCAGATAAAGGTTCCTCAGATCACTGACAGGAATCGAACCCAGGTCTTTCCGACCAAAGGGCTTTGTCTATACTGACTGAGCTACAGAAGCTTCCCAAGTTTCTCATCCATCTGACTTTTATAGCCACAGAATGTTTTTCAAAATTATTCCAAATGCTTACATGCACAATATTTTGAATATCAACTGATGAACCCTTTGTCAAGGTATATAAGAACTAATAGTAAATTAAAAATTTTTGCGTCATCTGAATACACAACAATACTGAAATATCTTTTACTTCTGGTACAGGCCCACATATCCAAAGTAAGACTAAAATGGTAATTTAATTCTGCTAATTCTTTAAGTTTGGATATATATATATATATATATATTTTTTTTTTTTTAAATGCTCATATAGACTCGGCCAGCCAGGCTGGCTGAGTGGTTAGCGTATCCGCTCTCCAGCCAAAGGGCTGTGGGCTCAAATTCTTCGGCTGTAGGTTGTTTGTGATTGTCTGTGGAAATAGTGGTGGTAGATGGCGTTGGTGTAGTTGCAGTCAGTTGGTGGATTGAGTGGTGGAGACATGAGTTGTAGAGCAGGTGCCCTGCCTCAATGAGTCTTTGGACTCCCTGGAGGTGTCAAATAATAATATGTTTCCATAATTAACTTTAAGATTCTGGCTGGTACTTTGGTAATATATAATTCTACTTTGAAATCGATTCACATATAAAGAACTACTGGCAGTGTGTCTCATTAATAAGTAGACAATGTTGCCAAGAAGTTGCTAATCAGGCATTGGAATTTCATAACATCAGTGGTCCCATTTTTAATCCTCCCAAGTATACAAATTGACATCCAATCTAGATACTAATCTCACTTAATTTTTCTTGTTTTCAAAAGGTTACAATTGACTGAGCCTGTGTAGCTCAGCGGATGTGGCGTTTGCACACCGCCGCGCTTGGCCGCACGAAGGAAGACTTGGTTTCGAGTCTAGTCGGCGACTAGAGGAAATTTTTCTAAGCCTTTTTTCGACCGGTTCCCGAGTTAGTCGATCTCTGGAATGGGCAAGCAGGTTTTTCCTCCCGGAAACTCGGGTTTTTCGTCCTGTAAACTCAAGAAAATCGACCGTAGAACCCACATTATTTCAGACATTAAATATATTGTGTTAGGGTTAGGGACCACGAGATGGCGGCACATTTGAGCCATCTCTCTTCACTGCGTACCGCTTAATTAGTGATAGCCTTGGGCCATCTGTCTCTGATTGGGTACCAGTGGAGATTGAACTGTCCACTCAGTCTCCAAAAGGTTAGATAGGGCTAAATGGCCTCGCCTACTCCCGTATACGGGAATAAAAAGGCGTTAGCTGATTTTTTTTTTTTTTTTTTTACAATTGACTGATCAGCCTTAATTCTTATCAGTAGATCGGGAAATAAATAACATTTATTTCCTAATCTATTTGATGGTTTCAAATTTTCCTCAGCTTTTTTTTTTTTTAAATGTGATTTATGCATACATTCTAAATACTCAAACACCGAGAAACTGCATGCTTCTCAGTGTTTGATATACCACTGTCACTAGTTTCATCCCTTACACGAAATCTGCTTTATACAATAAACAGACTGAGCTACTTCCTCATTTTTACATATCTTAAAGTGTTTCCAAACTTCCAATTGATTTATTTTCATTTTTGAAGCCAAATTAAAAATTTTTAAATTACAATGACAAAAGCATAGAGCAAAAAGACTTCAATTTGGCATAAGTAAAATATAAAAATGGAGGATATTATGGATCTATCAATATTTTATAGCTAAATAAAGAAAGAAACTTTAAAAAGTTTGGAAATTTACCAGAGATTTTATCAGATTATAACCTTCAGCACTGGAGTTGCCTTGGTTTGCACCACTTAAGATGTACCTACTGAGAATTCACTTATGATGAATAAACTTTCTGACATACAATTGTTACAGTATTGAGAGAATTTTTGTCCTTTCTCTAAGTTTCTGATGAGAACTAGCAATTTGAAATAGCTGCCAGGCAAAACCTGATTTAAGCACTAATATAAAAGGCAAATATATGGGCTCCTGGGCAGAGCTAGTGTCTTTTAAGTAGTGAAAACCAAGGCAACTCTGAAGTAGACAGCTATATGCTCAAAAGCCCTCTAGTAAAGTTCGAAATGTTTAAGTTGTTTCTTTCTACATTTTGCTATAAAATATGGATAGATCCATAATCTTCTCCATTTATACATAATGAAAATATAAAATAATAATTGTCACATGGGTTCTAAGAAGATGGGAAGATAGTTGAAAAGATTCAGCAGCAGATTGAGATTGTGGTTTTCAGAGTTCATGGAATAGATGGAGCATTGTAGATATGATAGAGGCATCGCTAACCAACTTTGTTTCATTTCTTTCTTTCTTTTTTTTCCCATTGCAGTACAAAATTATAATGTTAACTTTTGTATCTGTTTTTCAGATACTTTGACATGTTCATGATATCTTTGACATGTTCACCTCTACAGATTTATTTCCTGATCTTTCTTTATATTCTTCATAGCAAATATCTCAATAAATTTTATAGACACTTGGTTGTTCTTCAGTGATGTTTGCATGTGTATGTATATTTCTTGATCTTTTTGAAGTTTTATGAATGGAATAAACTTTTTTTTAAACAGCTTGAGGGCCATTTTAATTCCATCATACTTTAAAATACGTACTGTTTGTTCTTTATTCATAGGAGAGTCACTACACCATTGTGTTGTGAGTTTAACGATGACTGGTGTGTGTTAGTATATATTCCTCAACATTTTTTTTTTTCATTGAATTTTAATAAACCCAAAGACCATTTTATTATAGTGCAAAATTTGCCATAGAGAGGGTAGAAGGTGATTTTGATTAGATCATTCTGTCTGCATTATTATACTTATGACTGTTTAATTGTAAGGGTTGCATGGTTTTGAAAGCTTTTATTTTTATTTTATTGTATGCTGTATTGTACATCATTGCACTGATGTGTAAAACAATCATGGGCAATTTCAAAATGCATTCGCTTCATAGAATGTGAAATTTATGGAGAAAATGAAACTGGAGAATGGGTTTGTCATAAGTTTTTTTGAAAGCAAATGCCAGAAATGGGAGGAGAGAGAGAAGAATGATAGCAGTGAGTTAAAAAACAAAATACATGACAATGCGATTGGTGGGATTGATGTTGTAAACAGTATGAACGGGCTAGAATGAAACAGTAGACAATGAAGGAATGACTAAATGGTAATGGAAAAGATAGAGCACTTATATGGGGTTCTCTACAGAACAGAATGTGGAAGAAGGGGGGGGGGGGGTACAAGGGCTGAGAAAGCAGAGTATGAAAGAGCAAAAACATGAGAATAAGGATTGAATTTTGTATAGTGATTCATTGATAAGAGGAGTGCTTGAAGAGAGTGTGACAAAACTGCGTTTTTCTGGTGCCAAGATTAAGGATGTTAGTAATGCAGTAAGAATGCAAACAGTGAAGGTGAAAGAGATGCATATTGTGGCTGGCACAAATGATTTAGCACACATGTGGTGGCAGAAGAGTGAGAAAGTAATATTTAAGTCTCTCTTGCCACTGTATTATAGAGGCAAGCTATGATTGCAAATGAGCGAGTGCATTGATTGTGCAGGAGGAATGGTGCATGGAGTTCGTGGATGTGAGGAATAATTTTGATGGAAGGAAAGATTTATATAAAGTAGATGGATTCCTCTTGATTGGATTTGGGGTCAGGAGTCTTGAGAAAGTGTGGTTTTCAGTGAGAGTTTGGAAGTGCAGATTTGGAGAAACTAGAATGTTTAGGGATGGGGGTGGGGTGTAGGTTAGCATTGGTCCTCTATGAAAGAACTAAAAAAGACCAGGACCTGGACCAATGCTAACCTAGTAAGCGAGAGAGTGACTTAATGCTGAATGTAGCACCTGAAGGTAACTTTAGTCAGCTAAAGAACACAAGGTGTAAGGGAGGTTGTGGGATGAAAGGGGAGGGGTATTGCAGTTTATGTATACTAATGCCTGAAGTATTCGAAATAAAGTTAATATAATTGGATGATATGGTCATTGGAACAGAATGTAAGGGAATATAGTGTCTTCAAAGAGAACAGAAGGAACAGGATGGGGAGGGGTTTTGCTAACAATAGCAAAGGAATTGAAGCTAAAAAGAGTATAATTACTTTAGGGGTAAAGGGATGCAGAGTGAAGTTCATTTAAGACTATCTGGTGTGAGATAAAGACCAAAAGGATGAAATATATCATTGACTGCTTCTATAATCTAGGAGGGGGGGGGGGGGATATAATAGAGAATGTAGATGACATTCATTCGCAAATTAGCAATGAGTATAGGTTGAGTAACTTATAAGGGACACAGATTGGGAAGAAAAATGGTCACAAAAAGGGAAGAAATGGAATTTAGCTGCTAAGAGATAATTGCATAAGACAGCATGTAATGGAGGAGATATGAAGTTTGAGTGTGCTGGATCTGGTTAAAGTATCAGAGAACTTAACAGTAATTAATCTAGCTATGCTATCTATACTTGGGAAAAGTGATCATGTAGTCTTGAATTGGGAGATTACCAGACATGCAGAATTTTCTGTTAAGAAGGGATATATATGAGGAATTACAAAGAAGGTAATCATGAAAAGACCAGGAGTCAGTTTTGAGCAGTGCCATGGCATAAGAATTGGAAGGGGAAGAGATGGTGATGGTGGTCAAGGCATGTTTGAAGAAAGCAGTATCAAACCGTTGTTAGATCCTAAATGAAGGAATCTTAGAAAGAAATCATTCATTTAGAGTCTAACATATAAAACTTGCTGGCAAAGAGAAATACCTACACATCAGTTGTAATTAAAAGTGAAACATCTTCACTTTATGTTAAATGTATTTTTTTATCTCAAGTACCTTATATGTAAGCTGTTGTGATTATATTAAGATTTCATTTTTAATGTCTTCCTGTTTTGGTGGTTCGGAAGTTAGCAGGCAGTTTCGCGTAAGGGGGGGGGGGATGAAGTCTGTAAAAAAATGTCGGACTGCAAGTGTTCTTAAAATGAAGTAGGATTCTATGCAAAGCTGAAGGTAAAAATTCCAGTCCTAGCAGAATAAAGCCATCGGTGAAAAGTCCCATCGAGTTGTTCCTGAAACGCAAAGATTTGAGTCCGTTTTCGGCAGAAGGAATGAAGATAGCGTAACCCCTACGTTGGCGTATGGACAGCCAATAGATGAGGTATCCAGACATACACGTGTCTGTGGTGCAGAACGATGCAGAAAAAGCTCGGTAAGGTGCAATTACTCTAATTTTGTGTGAAAGTTCATTAGAAAAGAGAAGATTGTTTACGAATGTGAAATTAAGAACTGTATTCTAAAGAATTCTGTGGAAGTCTCTATTTAGAAAGTTAACCTCCTTTGAGAGTAAGAATTGTTTGGAAGAGATCTTTTGTAATTTTGTATGTGATAGGATTAACTTGATACGATAAGAATAGTAGAATTTAGTATCTCAGTAACATTAGAATGTTTGTTAGTTTTCTCTTGAGAGTAATACTACTGAAAGCTTAACTTCATATCATTTGCTATTTATCCCAATATGCAGTTACTGTGTTTAGCCTGCTTTATAAGATTTAATTAATTTAGAAAGTGTTAACATCTTAATTCGAGTTTTATTTAGTATTGAGCATAACTGAGTGCATGAATTTTGTATTGTGTTTTAGATATTCCAATAAACATGTCATATTTACCTGAACCTGAGTCATGCCTAATTATGATTCCAACTTACCACTTATAAAAATAGAACCTATTTTGGTGGGAAGGATTTAGAGAGTGAATATAATAATAGATTTAGGTCACGACTGCAATAATCTGAATCTATACGGCAGTTTAAATAAGATATTGTGTAAGTAAGCTAAGAAGCTAGTATTGTCTCCCTGAGTAAGGATCTTTTCTACTATAGGATACTGGCTGGCGCAGCAAAATATAAATTCGCCAGTATCCGAAGAGGAAACAATCCTAGATATAAGAATAAGATTAAAGTGAGAGAAGAAAGAATAAATAACGAAAGGTACATATATAACAATAGAGCAGCCAGTAGGATTTTGATTATATAAGGTTTTAGGTAAGAAAGGATAGATTTAAGTAAACAACTAATTAAGCATAAATCATATAGAAACATCGATATAACAATGGAACATCAATATAACACTGTATACCTAGAATCAGAAGGATAAATCAGGTAGGAGTTAGATGGATGAATAGCATCATTAAGCAGGAGTTGCAGACAAAGAAATGGAGAGAATATAAAGAAAAAAAGGTGGTCAGTATGCCTATGAGCAGTACAAGATACATGCAAGAAGAGTAATCTATATGGTAAGGAAGGTCAAAGCTAGTTATGAGAGAAAGCTGGTTGATGAGGCCAAAAGAAATCTTATAGTGCTTTTGCTATGTGGCAAGTGAGGAGGAATGACCGTGGAAGGATGACTTTAATAAGTCCTGATGGTAGGGAGGTAAATGAAGCAAACCAAATAGTTGAATTAAAGTGATCATTTTGAAAGGGTGTACCATCTGGGTGATGTTGCAATACCAAATTTAACATTCACTGATGATAGAATAGAGGTTGAAGAAAAGGAATTAGAATATTGCAGAACCTCAATGAGAACATGGTCATGGGATTAGATGCCATATTGGCCTATGTATTATGCAAGTATGTAAGGAATGGAATTTATGAGCTCCTCTGACCAAACTGTTTAATTAAGTCTAAGCCTGAGGATACACGCCAACCAGTTGGGTCATCAATGTAAACATTAAGTTTTCCCATTTTAACAATAGGATTCTTACATTTACGTTCTCTTAGTCCACATTTACTAAAACTTTTATCATTGTTTTAAGCAGTTGCAACAATATTGTGCATGATAAGTTTAGTTTGTGGTTTTTCTCAGTGTTTAATACACCATTGTCACCAAATTTAATCATTTTAATCTTAGCATGTAATAGATTTATGCAACTTCTTTTCACTGGAGCAACAGCACCATTATTTTGAATTTTATCTGCCATTATTAACAACAGTAAATTAAAATAATAGTTATGAACAGTTTGTAAATCACAGTAAAACACCAAAATACAGAGAGATGCAGTAAATAGGTTTCCTGTCCCAAGAATTTTCTAATCTTTCTTGTCATAAGTTCCTGGAAAAACAGCTTGAGATTTGAGATCTTTCATAAAATTAAATTTACAAATTTAAAAAAAAAAAGTGTAATTTATTATAATTTTTAATTTTAATAAAACTATTATTGTATCATATAGGTTACAGATGATGGTTAAAATTTTACTATGTATTAATGAAACTATTCACTGACTGGAATAAACATTATGTTATTAATTATTTTATATATTGATTTCTGTTTCTTTTAAATATAATACAATAAAATTTTACTAAGTAATTTAAGGAAATTACAACATCAACTAGGATATACATTAAAATAAATTTTAATATACTTCAATATTTTGGCAACGTCACATTGCCATTTTCAAGAAACTTAAGAACAAGACAGGTGCACGCAGGCACAACAAACATTAAATGAGGAAGAAGCAGGAAGCTATTATTTCTCCTAAAGTCCTGATGGTGCCCCCCAGCAGGCAATGTTGGTATTCTTGGGCGATTGGTCCGAAGGTCATCTGATGTAGGTTTCCCAAATTTGAGGCAGTCTTATACAGCCAACGTTGTTGAGGTTTGGATTGTTTCTTAGGGCTGAAGCTGATTCCATGAAAAGCCTTTCATATTTGTATTTACTACTGTGTACTATCATGGCTTTCTTCCACTGTATTCTATGGCAGGTATCCAACACATGGTCAGCAAGACCAGAGTGGCTGTATTGGTGAAACCGGATGTAGTCCTTATGTTCTGAAATTCTGATATTGGCTGTCCTGCTGTTTGGCCAAAGTAGGACAGCTTACAGCTGCAAGGGACCTGGTATACACCAGGTAGGTCTGGGGGGGGGGTCTTCAGTAGAGTGGATAAGGGATGCCAATTTTTTACATGGTCTGTAACGAGAAGTTAAGTCGTGTTTTTTTTTAGGATTTTTGTAATTTTTCTGAGGTGGTTATATAGGGTATGGTGATGGATTTAGAATCCTTGTTGTTGTTGGCGGTGGTGGTGGTGGGGGGGTTGAGGTTTACTGGTTTCAATATTTTTTGGATTTTTTTGGGGAAAGGGGGGGGAGAAGCCATTCGCTGAGAAAGTGTTGAGAATGTGGTTTAGTTCTGTGGTTAGGGCATTGTCATTTGAACAGATAAGTTTAGCCCTGTTGTGTAGTGTCTTAATGACTCCATATTGTTGCGAGGAGGGGTGTTGGGATTGTTGGTGACTGTATCTGCCTGTATGGGTGGGTTTTCTATAGACTGAGAAAACCAAGGTTCCATCAGGCTGGCAGGTGACTACTGTGTCTAAGAAAGGAAGGCAGTTGTTTTTTCCCTCTTCCAGGGTGAATTTGATTCTGGGGTGTTGGTTGTTTATATGTGTTAGGAAGGAGAGGAGTGCATCAGAGCCATGTGGCCAAATAGCGAACACATCATCAACATAGTGAAGCCAAATGGTTGGTTTTTGTGGGGCAGAGTAGAGAACCCATGGCTGTCCCCTCTATTTGTTTGTAGAATTTTCCTTGCCAAACAAAATAGCCTGAGTTCATTGTGAACTGAAAAAAGGCTGTGATATCGGGAGAAAATTTAGCTTGGATTAACTCTAAGGATTCTTTGAGTGGGACATTTGTGAATAAGGAGGCGACATCAAAACTGACCATTATGTCAGTGTGTTTGAGTGTAAGGTTTTCTATGCTTGCTTTGAAGTGGGCTGAGTTTTTTTATGTGTGAAGGTGTTATGCCAGTATAGTGTGAGAGAGCTTTGGCCAAATGTTTAGCTAGTTTGTATGTGGGGAAATCAATGCCATCCACTACGGGACGTAATGGCACATTTTCTTTATGTATTTTTGGGAGTCCATAAATACGGGGAGGTATGGAGTTAAATGGTTTTAATTTGTTAGTGATTTCCACAGGCCAAGAAGTGACCTTCATAAGGAGCCTGTGGAATTTTCTAATTTGTGAGTTGGTGGGATTGTACTCGATAGGGAAGTAAGTAGCCCGATTTAACAATAAAGCTTTCAGCTTATCTGTGTAATCCTTTTGGTTAAGCAATACTGTGGCGTTCCCTTTATCAGCTTTGGTGATTATTATTTTCTTGTTTTTCTTTAGGGGTGTCATTCTTTGGGGGTGCTTAAGGGTCAAAGCTGTATAACTGAGAGGAGACCTCCACATAGCCTTTAAAGGAATGCGGAGAACCGACCAGGGCTTCTGACCTAATGTCCAATCCTCACCTTCTCGTGGTGCACCCTGTTGGGTATCTACTTTGATACTGAACGAACGAGGATGGGCTGGCAATTTGGGATTTAGCCGACCAAATTGTATTCTTATTGGTTAAACCAAAATAAAAAATGATGGTACAACATGACAAAATTTCATGCCGGCTGGGGCGTCGCCCGGTTAAACAAGGCCCCCGTTGTTTTCGCCAGGGAACCAGGGCGAACAGCGAAAAGTCAGCTACTGGAACAAATATGAAAACAAACCCCAACTCAACATCACCAGAGTTAAAGATCGGTACTATCAACGTAAGAAGCCTGAATGGCAAAGAAATGGAGCTAGCTGAGGAATTAGATAAGTACCAGATCGACATAATAGGGGTGACTGAAACAAAAAAGACCAAAACTGGTGAGATCTTCCTGAGCAATAAATACAAAATGTTATATTCAGGAAATGACAATCAAGGAAAAGAAGGAGTAGCCATAGTATTCAACACAAAATACGAGGCTAATCTTCTTGAATGGCAGTCAGTCTCAAGTAGAGTAATCTGGGCAAATATGAGAATGGGGAACTGGACAATGAGACTTATTTGTGCCTATGGTCCCACAGAAGGTTCTACTAAGGTAGAAGTGGAGGAATTTTTTGAGGCTTTAGAAAAAGCAACTGACACAATGAAAAAGGAAAAGTTGGTCCTTGTTGGGGATCTAAATAGTAGAGTAGGAAATGATTGTGAGACATACAAAAATATTTTGGGAAAATTTGGAGAAAAGAGCAAAGCTAATAATAATGGCAAATATCTGTTGGATTTCTGCTCAGGACATGGACTGGTTATTACTAACACCATGTTCCAACATAAAAATGTGCACAAATTCACATGGAGAGAAGAGGCTAGGAATAAGAAAAGTCTCATTGACTATGTTATTGTTGATAGTGATGTTTTCTCCCTGGTGCAGGACACCAGAGTGTACAGAGGATTTGAAATTGGAAGTGATCACTATTTAGTCTTGAGCAGGATAAAATTGAATTTCATATTGAAAAGAATAACATGTAAGAAAGTTTTAAAGCAAATAAAAGTTGAGCAGCTCTCAGATGTGAACGGTAGACTAAAATACAGAAATATTATTGAAAAGAAAATGAAAGAGTTTGAGAACAGGAATCAAACCTTGGAGATTCAGTGGCAAACTCTGAAGGAAACATTGATTGATTCTGCCAGAGAGGCATGTGGTGAGGTTGTGTGAAAGGATAAAAAAATCAGAACTCCCTGGTGGGCACAGGAAGTTAAAGAGGCAGTGAAGGAAAAGAAGAAAGCATATCAAAAGTTCCTGGCAAATAAGTCAGCTTTTACTCTTCCAGAATACAGAGACAAATGTAAGAAAGCTAAACAGTGTGTAAAACTAGCTAAACAAAAGTCATGGGAGGACTTTGGCAAGAATATAGAAAATAAATATCAAGAAGGTGGCAAAATATTCTGGAGGTTGTTGAAGAAGCTTAGGAATGGAGGAAAGAGTGCTGTAAAAGGAATTAGAGATGATAAAGGTGAAATGAAAACAGGAGAAAAAGATATCCTTGAAGTATGGAGTAATTACTTTGAAAAACTGCTAAATGAAACAAGCAGTGATGACAGCATAGTGATAAAAAACACTGACCAGGCATGCAGTCAGGAATACATATCCATACTTGAAGTAGAAAAAGCCATCAAAGGCTTGAAATGTGGAAAGGCAGCAGGAGTTGATGATATTCGACCAGAAATGCTGAAGTATGGTGGTATAAGAGTCTTACAGTGGCTGCACTGCATAGTTCAGAAAGCCTGGACAGAGGGACGAATTCCCGATGATTGGAGTAGAGCTCTCATAGTACCCATATATAAAAAGGGAAATAAAACTGAATGTGAGAATTACAGAGGTATTTCCCTACTGAGTGTTCCTGGCAAGATCTATGCAAGTATACTTGAGAAACGGTTGAGAAGAATTGTGGAAGAAAAGCTTGGTGAAGAACAAGCTGGATTCAGGCCAAATAGAGGCTGTCAGGATCAGATCTTCACTTTACGACAAATAGTCGAGAAAGCATGGGAATATAACAAAGATCTGTATTTAAGTTTTGTCGATTTGGAAAAGGCATATGACAAGGTGCCAAGAGAGAAGCTATTCAATACGCTGCAGTTATATGGTGTCAATGGGGCATTATATCAAGCAATACTTAGTCTTTATTTGAGTTGTGAGTCAGCAGTTAGAATTGAAGGAAGTACAGGAAGATGGTTTAATGTTAAATCTGGTGTGAGACAAGGATGTACATTATCCCCTCTGTTATTCATTATCTATATGGATCACATTATGAAGGAATGTGGTATTAAACCTGATATCAAAATTGGAGATGTTAATGTCAGCTCTATGCTTTATGCGGATGATGTTATACTTCTAAATAAATCCGCTACAAGTCTGCAAGATTCTCTGACTAAATTGAATAGCTGTTGTAATAGATATGGTATGAAGGTCAGCAATAAAAAGACAAAGACACTGAAAATAGGCAGAATCATTGAAAATGTCAACTGTGTTGTGAATGGAGAACCTGTGGAACAAGTAAAACATTTCAGCTACTTAGGCACAATTTTTACTGAAGATGGTAAACTAAATATAGAAATAGACAACAGAATCAGCAAAGCTGGTTTCGTGGGAAGTCAATTGAATAAATTCATATGGAATAAGAAAGAAATTAGTCGGAACACTAAATTAGCTGTATACAAGACTGTGTTCAAACCAATTTTAACTTATGGATCTGAGAGCTGGGTCAGAAGTAAAACACTTGACCAAAGACTAGAGACCGCAGATATGAGAGTCCTGAGAAAGATTAGAGGTGTGAACAGATGGCATCAATGGCAATATCATATTAAAAATGAGGATATTAGGAAAGAACTTGACATTGACAGCATCCAGGAATGCATTAGCAGAGCTAATCTCAGATGGTATGGTCACTTAAATAGAATGGGAGAGGAAAGATTAGCAAAACAAGTGTTCTCTGCCAGGTTGGCAGGAAAACGACCCAGAGGAAGACCAAGATATAGGTGGATTGATACGGTACAAAGTGCCTTAGATGATAGAAATATAAGATCTGATAATGTTGGAGTCTTGACAAGTAACAGACTGATTTGGAGGAAAATTGTAGATAGGAAGTTAGTAATGATGTAATTTTTTCATGTAGTACTGTCATATCCTGTACACCCCTTGAGGGTACATGGCAGGAATTTGATGATGATGATGATGTTTTTCTTTAATTCCAGTAGAGATTTAATTTCCTTACTGGGCATATTGGCTTTTGGTGGTTTAGCTTTGGTCAGAACACAAGCTACATCTAGTGTAATATCGTTGGCGACGTGGTTTGGAAGGTGTCGTATCCCACATTCAATTCTTATCATAATATCTTCAGCAGGTATTCTTCTGGGTGTGATGACGAAGTTGTGGCCATGTGCGAGGGCGTTGAGTGCTTCAGGTTTTACACTAAATGACGAAAGGTTGACTACCGTTTCTGTAGGAAGTTGTGGTTTCAAGATAGAGTTCTTTTTTAAATTTTCAAATTTTTTGATGGGTCGATCTTGTACTTTTTTAAATGCTTTCTCCGATTTTTATACAACGAGATGTTGTATAAAATAGATCAAATTTCGTGGCTTAAGGTGCTCAAAAGGTCATCTTCGAGTGCCTGTATAGCTAAGTTAGCATCATTCAGGAAACAGCGAGTCGCAGCAATTTGTTCTCTGAGTAAGGCTTGGCTGGCATGGTTATAAATACGAAGAGACTTTTGCGAAGAGAAACGGTGCTTGAATTTCACACAGTTAGGAATTACCTTTTTATCCCGGCAGCGTTTTAGGAAGGCTAGACGATTCAGTTGTCTTGATAGCTTTAACTTCATTTTACCGTAATTGCGTGCTTTATGCGCGATATCATCTCCGTGGATTATCGTAATTCTCGTGGAAAGGCTTAGATGTTGGTCATGCATTTTTTACTAAGTAATTTAAGGAAATTACAACGTCAACTAGGATATACATTAAAATAAATTTTAATATACTTCAATATTTCAACAACGTCACGTTGCCATTTTCAAGAACCTTAAGAACAAGACATGTGCATGCAGGCATAACAAACAGTAAAAGAGGAGGAAGCTATTATTTCTCCTAAAGTCCTGATGGTTCCCCATAGTGGGCAATGTTGGTATTCTTGGGCTGAAGGTCTTCTGATGTAGGTTTCCTAAATTTGAGGCAGTCTCATGCAGCCAAATTTGTTGAGGTTTGGATTGTTTCTTAGGGCTGAAGCTAATTGGATGAAAAGCCTTTCATAATTGTATTTACTACGGTGTACTATTGTGGCTTTCTTCCACTGTATTCTATGGCAGGTATCCAACGCATGGTCAGCAAGACCAGAGTGGCTGTATTGGTGAAACCGGATGTAGTCCTTGTGTTCTGAACTGAATTTCCTAAATGTTCTCAATTTCCTTAAATTTCTTAGTGAAAAATGCATAACCAATGTCTAAGCCTTTCCACGAGAATTACGATAATCCACGGAGATGACATTGCACGTAAAGCACGCCATTATGGTAAAATGAAGTTAAAGCTATCAAGACAACTGAATCGTCTCGCCTTCCTAATACGCTGCCAGGATAACCAAGTAATTCCTAACTGTGTGGAATTCAAGCACTGTTTCTCTTCGCAAAAGGCTCTTCGTATTTATAACTGTGCCAACCAAGCTGTACTCAGAGAATAAATTGCCACGATTCGCATTTCCTGAATGATGCTAATTTAGCTATACAGGCACTCGAAGATGACCTTTCAAGCACCTTAAGCCACGAAATTTGATGTATTTTATACAACATCTCGTGCACTGCAGCGGAGAAAGCATTTAAAAAAGTACGAGATTGACACATCAAAAAATTTGAAAATTTAAAAAAGAACTCTATCTCGAAACCACAACTTCCTACTGAAACGGTAGTCAACCTTTCGTCATTTAGTGTAAAACCTGAAGCACTTGACACCCTCGCATGTGGCCACAACTTCGCCATCACACCCAGAAGAACACCTACTGAAGATATTATGATAAGAATTGATACGACACCTTCCAAACCACGTCGCCAACAATATTAGACTGGATGTAACTTGTGTTCTGACCAAAGCTAAACCACCAAAAGCCAATATGCTCAGTAAGGAAATTAAATCTCTACTGGAATTAAAGAAAAACAAGAAAATAATAATCACCAAAGCTGATAAAGGGAACACCACAGTATTGCTTAACCAAAAGGATTACACAGGTAAGCTGAAAGCTTTATTTTTAGATCAGGCTACTTACCTCCCTATCGAGTACAATTCCACCAACTCACAAATTAGAAAACTCCACAGGCTCCTTAAGAAGGTCACTTCTTGGCCTGTGGAAATCACTAACAAATTAAAACCATTTAACTCCATACCTCCCCGTATTTATGGACTCCCAAAAATACATAAAGAAAATGTGCCATTGCGTCCCGTAGTGGATGGCATTGATTTCCCCACACACAAACTAGCTAAATATTTGGCCAAAGCGGTCTCACACTATACTGACAACACACCTTCACACATAAAAAACTCAGCCCACTTCAAAGCCAGCATAGAAAACCTTACACTCAAACACACTGACATAATGGTCAGTTTTGATGTCGCCTCCTTATTCACAAATGTCCCACTCAAAGAATCCTTAGAGCTAATCCAAGCTAAATTTCCTCCCGATATCACAGCCTTTTTTCAGTTCACAATGAACTCAGGCTATTTTGTTTGGCAAGGAAAATTCTACAAACAAATAGAGGGGACAAGCATGGGTTCTCTACTCTCCCCACCCTTAGCCAACTTTTACATGGAGACTTTCGAAGAGAAAACCTTAAACTCTGCCCCACAAAAACCAACCATTTGGCTTCACTATTGATGATGTGTTCACTATTTGGCCACATGGCTCCGATGCACTCCTCTCCTTCCTAACACATATAAACAACCCAGAATGAAATTCACCCTGGAAGAGGAAAAAAACAACTGCCTTCCTTTCTTAGACACACTAGTCACCCGCCAGCCTGATGGAACCTTGGTTTTCTCAGTCTATAGAAAATCCACGCACACAGGCAGATACAGTCACCAAAAATCCCACCACCCCTCCTCACAACAATATGGAGTCATTAAGACACTACACAACAGGGCTAAACTTATCTGTTCAAATGACAATGCCCTAACCACAGAACTAAATCACATTCTCAACACTTTCTCAGCGAATGGCTCCCCCCCCCCAAAAAAAAAAATCCAAAAAATATTGAAACCAGTAAATCTCTAACACCCCCCCACCACACACACACACACAACAAGGATTACTCTAAATCCATCGCCATACCCTATATCTCAGGCACCTCGGAAAAATTACAAAAATCCTAAAAAAAAAACACGACTTAACTTCTCGTTACAGACCATGTAAAAAATTGGCATCCCTTATCCACTCTACTAAAGACCAACCTCCCCCCCCTAGACCTACCTGGTGTATGCCAGGTCCCTTGCAGCTGTAAGCTGTCCTACTTTGGCCAAACAGGCAGGACAGCCAATATCAGAATATAAGGACAACATCCGGTTTCACCAATAAAGCCACTCTGGTCTTGCTGACCATGCATTGGATACCTGCCATAGAATACGGTGGAAGAAAGCCACAATAGTACACCGTAGTAATTTTCATGGAATCAGCTTCAGCCCTAAGAAACATTCCAAACCTCAACAAATTTGGCTGCATGAGACTGCCTCAAATTTGGGAAACCTACATCAGAAGATCTTCAGCCCAATCGCCCAAGAATACCAACACTGCCCGCTAGGGTGCACCATCAGGACTTTAGGAGAAATAATAGCTTCCTGCTTCTTCCTCATTTACTGTTTGTTGTGCCTGCATGCACCTGTCTTGTTCTTAATTTTCTTGAAAATGGCAACGTGACGTTGCCAAAATATTGAAGTATATTAAAATTTATTTTAATGTATATCCTAGTTGACATTGTAATTTCCATAAATTACTTAGTCAAAAATGCATAACCAACATCTAAGCCTTTCCACGAGAATAATACAATAATATCATTATATGACTGTAAATCAAGTGCATCGAAATAGCCACATGTAATAGACATGTTTGTTACTGTTAGATGTTCCAAGTCGGTTCTTTTGCAGCATTACTCTTCATCAGATGGTCTGTTAGTTTGGGTGTGTGTGGGGGGGGAATCACTACCAAGTACACATTACATACTTTGATGCTGTAATATATGGTGAAGTTATTATTTTTCAATCTGGATCATATTTGATAACGTGTTGGTGAGATAAGGCAATAAGATGACAGCTTGATGGCAGCTGACTTTCATCTTTTATGAGATGGAATAAACAATGGTAAGTTTCTGTGCTGTTAGATAGGTGCCAGACAAGTATGAGAGGATTAATAACCAATGTAGAATGTGTGATAATTCTGGATGCAAATACAATTAATTAATTGCAAATTTTGAGTGCAACTAGGAAGGTACCATCTGTATTAGGAGACTAATGAGGGAATTTTCTTTCTTTCTAGTCAAAGATCACAGGAGACAAGGAGTGAATAGTTCATAGTACATACACTGTGAGGCAATTTTCCTTGATTGTCTATACAAGAGCTGGAGGAGAAGATTGATGTCAAAAGACATCAAGAAATATTTATAGATAAAACAAAAACTGTGGTTTTTAAAGGATTACTCTGGTCTAAAGTAAAATCATGACTGAAAATAAAATTATAGAACATATTAACTGTTTCAAATATCTAGTATACTCTATATCATATACCAAAGAAGGTGACATTGATGCCAAAATTTTAAACTTCCTAAAGATACAGAGATGATCAATAATATTTTCAAATTTAACCAAGTTCAAAATGATACAAGAATAAGAGTTTATAAAATTCTGGCTACACTTTCTCTACTGTACTATACTTTCTCCATCTCTCTACAGAAGTAAAAAGAACAGAAACCTAAGAAATTACTAGGAAAGCATGCTAGGTCCTCTGGACCAAAAAGAGAAGCACAGAAATACATTAAGAGCTAAAAACAGTCAGTAATAGATAAAATACAAATATATAAAGAAATGGATAAAACACTGAAAGAATGGACAATTCGAGAACTATTCAAACAGATACTCCATACCACCACTACGACAACTGGAGAACACAGAAGTCAAGAATGATGGAAAAAAGAGATGGAATGAGAGAGGAGCAGAACTGGGCATAAATCCCTAAATAATGTTTCTTTCAGTTTCTTCTACCTCTAATGATCAAACATGCTCTTTTTATTACTGGAAGAATTGCACTCATCCTGATATTTTTTACAAATTGTTATCCCACAAAGTAATTAAATATCCAAAATGCTGCTATTTTCAGATTTTATCACAAATTCCTTTTGATGACACTCATTTCTCCATTTCTAAGTCTTTTTTCAATAGATTTCAAGAATATCTGATCTCTGATCAACAATATCTGATCACTATCTGATCTCTGTTATCTCAATAAACCTTCTTGCACTTATTTATCAGGCTAGAATACATTTCACTCTTCTGTGTTTCAGTAACAGCCATTATGTCCACATATTTCTATTTTTATTACATTAATCTACATTTGCCACACTCTTAATATTTATCTTCTTTTAATTACAATTAGAAACAGATTTGTTGCATTTATATATATATATATTCTCTGAAGATACATGCTAACTTAACCTGCCATAAAACTAAATATAATTTCTTCTTTTCCAGAATTCCATTTTAACCTCATGTTCACCAATGAAGTTCTGATTTCTTATCCTTGCTGGCAACTTCACCTTCAGATTTTGTCAAAGAATCTCTAAGGTTTGGATCTTTGTCTAATACGGTTTTGCTTTCCTACTATGCTATTTAGATTTCCAACAAGACTTTGGCAACTTCAATGGAATCTGGAACCATGGACACCAGCAAGGCATTTTCCAATTTATCATTCTGAAATCTGTCCACATCACTCTACTTGAAGTCACCTCCCATTTTAAAAGTTTATGTTCATGTTTAATGTTCAATAGTACCCCTTTTCAATAGTATGAGAACCCCTATCTGATCTCTGTTATCTCAATAAACCTTCTTGCACTTATTTATCAGGCTAGAATACATTTCACTCTTCTGTGTTTCAGTAACAGCCATTATGTCCACATATTTCTATTTTTATTACATTAATCTACACACCAAAGGTTGTAAATTTATCACACAATGGTATTGCCTTAAGGTTACATAATCTAGATCAGAGAAACATTCAAAAAACCATTAATGCTACAGTGTGATTAGACACTGCTGGTTGGAGAACTAAAAATACTTGCACTTAACCAAAAACACCAGCAGACCTATTCCTAAATATTAAATGATTTCTTAAATTCCACCCAGCCACAGTGTTTGTTTCAGATTGAATCCTTCTGCACAATTTTACCATTAAACATGGTCTAAATTAAAAAAATCTGAGGTGACGACCCCAAATGCTAAATGTCAGTAAAAATGTACCAGGCCAGATGAAACAACCCAGCAGAAATGTTACAAAACTCATCTAGAAAATGAGCAAACATAGATTACCTGATCAAACTGGTACTACTTTCTCCAAAACTAATGATCTGGAGAATGTATTATACATTGGCCGGCATCGACATTCATCCCTGCTAGTTGGTGTTCATCATCATCATCATCAAATTCCTGCCATGTACCCTCAAGGGGTGTACAGGATATGACAGTACTACATGAAAAAATTACATCATTACTAACTTCCTATCTACAATTTTCCTCCAAATCAGTCTGTTACTTGTCAAGACTCCAACATTATCAGATCTTATATTTCTATTGTCTAAGGCACTTTGTACCGTATCAATCCACCTATATCTTGGTCTTCCTCTGGATCGTTTTCCTGCCAACCTGGCAGAGAACACTTGTTTTGCTAATCTTTCCTCTCCCATTCTATTTAAGTGACCATACCATCTGAGATTAGCTCTGCTAACGCATTCCTGGATGCTGACAATGTCAAGTTCTTTCCTAATATCCTCATTTTTAATATGATATTGCCATTGATGCCATCTGTTCACGCCTCTAATCTTTCTCAGGACTCTCATATCTGCGGTCTCTAGTCTTTGGTCAAGTGTTTTACTTCTGACTCAGCTCTCAGATCCATAAGTTAAAATTGGTTTGAACACAGTCTTGTATACAGCTAATTTAGTGTTCCGACTAATTTCTTTCTTATTCCATATGAATTTATTCAATTGACTTCCCACGATACCAGCTTTGCTGATTCTGTTGTCTATTTCTATATTTAGTTTACCATCTTCAGTAAAAATTGTGCCTAAGTAGCTGAAATGTTTTACTTGTTCCACAGGTTCTCCATTCACAACACAATTGACATTTTCAATGATTCTGCCTATTTTCATTGTCTTTGTCTTTTTATTGCTGACCTTCATACCATATCTATTACAACAGCTATTCAATTTAGTCAGAGAATCTTGCAGACTTGTAGCGGATTTATTTAGAAGTATAACATCATCCGCATAAAGCAAAGAGCTGACATTAACATCTCCAATTTTGATATCAGGTTTAATACCACATTCCTTCATAATGTGATCCATATAGATAATGAATAACAGAGGGGATAATGTACATCCTTGTCTCACACCAGATTTAACATTAAACCATCTTCCTGTACTACCTTCAATTCTAACTGCTGACTCACAACTCAAATAGAGACTAAGTATTGCTTGATATAATGCCCCATTGACACCATATAACTGTAGCGTATTGAATAGCTTCTCTCTTGGCACCTTGTCATATGCCTTTTCCAAATCGACAAAACTTAAATACAGATCTTTGTTATATTCCCATGCTTTCTCGACTATTTGTCGTAAAGTGAAGATCTGATCCTGACAGCCTCTATTTGGCCTGAATCCAGCTTGTTCTTCACCAAGCTTTTCTTCCACAATTCTTCTCAACCGTTTCTCAAGTATACTTGCATAGATCTTGCCAGGAACACTCAGTAGGGAAATACCTCTGTAATTCTCACATTCAGTTTTATTTCCCTTTTTATATATGGGTACTATGAGAGCTCTACTCCAATCATCGGGAATTCGTCCCTCTGTCCAGGCTTTCTGAACTATGCAGTGCAGCCACTGTAAGACTCTTATACCACCATACTTCAGCATTTCTGGTCGAATATCATCTACTCCTGCTGCCTTTCCACATTTCAAGCCTTTGATGGCTTTTTCTACTTCAAGTATGGATATGTATTCCTGACTGCATGCCTGGTCAGTGTTTTTTATCACTGTGCTGTCATCACTGCTTGTTTCATTTAGCAGTTTTTCAAAGTAATTACTCCATACTTCAAGGATATCTTTTTCTCCGGTTTTCATTTCACCTTTATCATCTCTAATTCCTTTTACAGCACTCTTTCCTCCATTCCTAAGCTTCTTCAACAACCTCCAGAATATTTTGCCACCTTCTTGATATTTATTTTCTATATTCTTGCCAAAGTCCTCCCATGACTTTTGTTTAGCTAGTTTTACACACTGTTTAGCTTTCTTACATTTGTCTCTGTATTCTGTAAGAGTAAAAGCTGACTTATTTGCCAGGAACTTTTGATATGCTTTCTTCTTTTCCTTCACTGCCTCTTTAACTTCCTGTGTCCACCAGGGAGTTCTGATTTTTTTATCTTTGCACACAACCTCACCACATGCCTTTCTGGCAGAATCAATCAATGTTTCCTTCAGAGTTTGCCACTGAATCTCCAAGGTTTGATTCCTGTTCTCAAACTCTTTCATTTTCTTTTCAATAATATTTCTGTATTTTAGTCTACAGTTTACATCTGAGAGCTGCTCAACTTTTATTCGCTTTAAAACTTTCTTACATGTTATTCTTTTCAATATGAAATTCAATTTTATCCTGCTCAAGACTAAATAGTGATCACTTCCAATTTCAAATCCTCTGTACACTCTGGTGTCCTGCACCAGGGAGAAAACATCACTATCAACAATAACATAGTCAATGAGACTTTTCTTATTCCTAGCCTCTTCTCTCCATGTGAATTTGTGCACATTTTTATGTTGGAACATGGTGTTAGTAATAACCAGTCCATGTCCTGAGCAGAAATCCAACAGATATTTGCCATTATTATTAGCTTTGCTCTTTTCTCCAAATTTTCCCAAAATATTTTTGTATGTCTCACAATCATTTCCTACTCTACTATTTAGATCCCCAACAAGGACCAACTTTTCCTTTTTCATTGTGTCAGTTGCTTTTTCTAAAGCCTCAAAAAATTCCTCCACTTCTACCTTAGTAGAACCTTCTGTGGGACCATAGGCACAAATAAGTCTCATTGTCCAGTTCCCCATTCTCATATTTGCCCAGATTACTCTACTTGAGACTGACTGCCATTCAAGAAGATTAGCCTCGTATTTTGTGTTGAATACTATGGCTACTCCTTCTTTTCCTTGATTGTTATTGCCTGAATATAACATTTTGTATTTATTGCTCAGAAAGATCTCACCAGTTTTGGTCTTTTTTGTTTCAGTCACCCCTATTATGTCGATCTGGTACTTATCTAATTCCTCAGCTAGCTCCATTTCTTTGCCATTCAGGCTTCTTACATTGATAGTACCGATCTTTAACTCTGGTGATGTTGAGTTGGGGTTTGTTTTCAGATTTGTTCCAGTAGCTGACTTTTCGCCCTGGTTCCCTGCCGAAAACAACGGGGGCCTTGTTTAACCGGGCGACACCCCAGCCGGCATGAAATTTTGTCATGTTGTACCATCATTTTTTATTTTGGTTTAACCAATAAGAATACAATTTGGTCGGCTAAATCCCAAATTGCCAGCCCATCCTCGTTCGTTCAGTATCAAAGTAGATACCCAACAGGGTGCACCACGAGAAGGTGAGGATTGGACATTAGGTCAGAAGCCCTGGTCGGTTCTCCGCATTCCTTTAAAGGCTATGTGGAGGTCTCCTCTCAGTTATACAGCTTTGACCCTTAAGCACCCCTAGTTGGTGTTTAATCTGTATAATTTTAATTCTGTATAAATCTGTATAATAAACTGCAGGAGAAAAGAAAGAAACAATGTTTATGGGTAATGTAATAAGTCAAAAGCCTAGGAAAAGCCATGTGAAAGGCAAACTGCTAATAACAGCTGTTGAAAAGATGAATCACTGTTATGTGTATTAAATGCCAGTGATGTTCAACCAACAACTTCTCATGGTTGAGTAGGCAAACTGTCTAGAAAAGTTCTAATGCATAATGGCTGAGTAGATAAATTGGCTATATCTTAGTACCCTGCTGTATATCTTTAATAATTGTATGAAGCAATTCAAATGTTACCTTCTTTCTTCTTTTGCTATCAGAACTTTTTCTTGAATCTGTGCAACTTCATCACATAGTGCTGCATTTTCCTGGAATTAAAAAAAAAAAAAAAAAGGATAAACAAACAAACAGTAATTTAATTAAAAGAAAAATGTTAACATTTTATATCCAATACTTCTGAACAAATATGGCAGCATCCCTGATATTATATAAAATGTTATTTTTAATAAAATAACACTGAATATACATAGTCAAATGTAAGAGAACTCTTAGGAAGTCATCAATACTAACAAGGCCATTACTCCAATAGTCACTAACACAAAATATATTTTAGAAAGAAAAATATTACATTAGTTCAGTAATTTAATACAAAAATATCAACTAAGCAATACTGATTAATCATCAAAATGATAAAACATATAACTTTTGGTCACCCAAACAGCAACAATGCCAACCATCACCAGTTTTCTTCTCATTTCACAATAATAATACAGATTGTAAAACAAAATTTTACAATCTGTGGCAGTTGATATCATGGTTGATTAAGGGATAAATAATCTGGGCTTCCTGCTGTAAAGACTACATTTCAGTTTTCTAATAAGTAAAATAGTGGCTTCTGAAATTAGAAAGCAAATCAACTATGGTTCACTGTGATAAATTTAGTTTAATCCTTTATCCAAGTGTAAGCAAACAAAGTTTGCACCTGAAGTATCTTCAGACTGAAGCAACTCGTGGTAAAGGTGGACCAAGCTCTCATCTCTTGTCTTAGTATCTCCCATATTGCAAAGCACATCTCCTTGCAGACATGTATAATGCTATGCATTAAGGAAAGGGCCATTACCCAGACCAGTTTTGACCTTAACTGAGGTCTCGTCAGTGGGAGCCATACCCAGAGGTGGTGATACTAAGGTGGAAGTAATGGAGAAGTCATATTTATCTATACGAATTGAGAAAAGGTGTCTCACCTTATTATTAAATTACACTGGATTTAGAGAAAGATGTTGGAAGTTTTTTCCACTTGGTTAGATCCTTTATCCAAGTGTAAGCAAACGAAGTTTGTGCCTGAAGATACTAAGGTGGAAGGCAACTTATGGTAAAGGTACCTTTACCATGAGTTGCCTCAGTCCTGAAGATACTTCAGGCACAAACTTTGTTTGCTTACACTTGAATAAAGGATTAAATGAAATTTATTGTAGTCTAACCAAGTGGGAAAAAACTTTCAACATCTTTCTCTAAATCCAGAGTAATTTAATAATAAGATGAGACACCTTTTGGCAACTCGTATAGGTAAATATGACTTCTCCATTACTTCCACCTTAGTATACCACTTCTGGGCCTGGCTCCCACTGATGAGACCTCAATAAAAGTCGAAACCAGTCTGGGTAGTAGCCCTTCCCTTAATGCATAGCATTATACATGCAAGGAGATGTGCTTTGCATTATGTATGATACTAAGACAAGTGATGAGAGCTTGGTCCAACTTTATCACAAGTTGCCTCAGTCCTGAAGATACTTCAGGAGCAAACTTTATTTGCTTACACTTGGATAAAGGATTAAACTAAATTTATTATAGTCTAACAAAGTGGAAAAAAACTTCCAACTATGGTTCACATTTTGCAATTGTTATTTCCCAGAGATAAGATCATATAGATGATTTGACAGCACAGTTAAAAAAAGTGATAGAAAATTGCACCGTTTGAATGAAGATCTGAGTTTGATTCTCTTCACAATGAGAGGAATCTTTATATAGGCTTTTCTAATTTAAGGTGAATTAGGCAATCTCATATGGTGGTAGCAGGGTCTTTCCACTAAAACTGAGTTTTTTAATCCTGCATATAGCATGAGAACATATGCAGTTGTATGATTTCATGTAGCATTTCTTGTGAAATGCCTTTTTACAGCTCTTCTGCCGAATGGCATCATGCATGATACAATGTGAAGTTTAGGTGAGATGTAGCCAGAGAATGCCAGCTAAGGTTCAGTGATGAATAACATATCCAGTTTGGATATCTGTTTAGCATTAGAATTTTCTGAGTATATTTTTATCGACAATCTCAAAAAATCCTTTGGTAAGAGACACATCTAATCCAGAGATCATTTTCGATATCAATGTTTATTCAAAGAGGGCTCTGAAGCCAACATCAACCTAACCTCAACTGAAATAATCCTTAGACAAAATAAACTTTATTCTTAGTAAATAATTTTCTTTAAGTAATATTTTATCATTAGTTACACCTTTAAACATGTCAAATGCAATATATTGTTCAAATCTGTGTCAAAAGTGTTGCAAATTCCACTGATGCATGTTCTACTATTTGAGCTTGTCATATTTCACTGAGGATAGTTCATTTTCAGACCAAAATATTTGATATATTTTAAGTTAGTCATAGCTGAATATATTCTCGGGGTTACATGTATCAGTTATTCAATAACAATGTACTACAGGTTAACATCAAAATTGTAAAAAATTTTTTTTGCTTGGTTATCAAGTAAATCAAGACCCTCCTACAACAAGTATATGGACTAAATGGAGGTGTGTGTGTGTGGAAAGTTTTTTACCTTGGGTGTATTATATGTTAAAGATACCAACGTGAATATATGATGTGAATATATTTCATGCATAAAACATGGTTTTGCTTACTTGGGATAAGGATTAAAACCAAGTTTTAAAATGTCTTGGTATCTTTAACACATACAGTCATCCCTCGGCTTATGTATGGGTTTCGTTCCATCCAGCAAGACATAAATCGATACATTAAATCAACAGAGTTATAGGGGTTAGGGACTTAACCGTAATAAGTATACTGTCATTTTAATTTTTAAACCTTATTATAAAACTGTACAGTATGTTACTGCTACTATCTATTCCAATGTGCTTTGCTTATTCCTCTTCTTCTTTTCATCATAAATTTGTTCATAGCAAGCAAACATGTCATGTACTTTCGTTTCTACTAATAAGTAGCATTCGACATTGGGGTCCATGTCTTCGACCATTCTGAGAACATCGCTAACTGCAGAGAACATTTCTGCAAGACCCTTCACTGTGAATTGGTTAACTACCTATCCTTGTTTCTTTTCCCCTCTTCCTTTTCTCATTTTTCCTCTTCTGCAACAGTTGTTCCTCGAGTTCGACCAATTCTTCGTTGGTTTCTTTAGGGGAACTTTCTATGAGCTGAATGTAATATGTCGTTCATCATTCACTTCGAGATTCAGATTGTTTGCTAGGCTCACTAAAACAAATTTCCAAAATCATGCACAAACCTTTTTAATGTCTTTTTCCATATGCCACTCATACATTGAGAGGTCACTTCATCCCGAGTCACAGCAATATTTTTAATAGCATGATAAATACTACAGACAACTTGTGAAAAAGTTGTCCACTGCAAGAACTCCCCGATCCATCGGTTCTATCAATGAAGTAGTGTTTGGAGGGAGAAACATGCCCTTGAACTTGGTGAAGATTACCGCTATAAGACTTACAAGACAGACGACCCGGAGCGTTATCTAGAATTAATAAAATTTTAAATTCTACATTTTCTTTCACATAATAGCTTTTTATTTCACTCGCATAACTTGATTAAGGCATCAACAATTTTTGAGTCATTAATGACTTTTTATTTCTCTGATAATGAACTGGGAGTATGCTTCCTAATGTTTTTGAAGATTCGTGGATTCTCACTGTGCCATATCACAAATGGTTTCAGTTTATATCTAGCCACATTACCAGTAACAGAATCGTAATACGGGCATTAAGAGCTTTGAAACTAGGTATAGATTTCAGCTTTTTTGTGTGGATGATCGCTCGGGCATTTTTTTCTGAAACAAGGACATCTCATCCATATTAAATAATTTTCCTCCATAATAATTTTATCCAATTTTTCCACAAACTCCTTGGCAGCCTTCTTAGCACTTGCCGATTCCCATACATTTTCATATTATGCAGCGCAAAACTTTGCTTGAATCTCATGAAACAAACGGAAGAAGTGTTGAATTCGTAGTCATAATTGGGTTATAGTCACAGTAATAAAGGGTATGCGCTTTTGGTTCAGATTCTCTATATATAGCTGAAAATGTTATTTATTCCCTTATGGGATCACGACGGACTTATCTTTAAAAGGACATTACTCGTACGGACGTAAGTCGAGGGATGACCATATATATATATATATATATATATATATATACAGGGTGTTCGGGATAAATTTGACATATTTATAATTAATTATATTTTTCCGTAAGTTACATGTATTAACACACACTTCTCTTCAT
Source organism: Typopeltis vanoorti (assembly GCF_054136105.1). Classification (NCBI taxonomy): domain Eukaryota; kingdom Metazoa; phylum Arthropoda; class Arachnida; order Uropygi; family Thelyphonidae; genus Typopeltis; species Typopeltis vanoorti. The sequence goes on along the minus strand of NC_143560.1, from coordinate 3,652,879 downwards.
TTAAAAGTTTGGACCCTTCTTCATTCATATACAAGATGTCAGAAAGGATGGATAGCTGGAACCCACCTGAATCATGGAAGAGAATAACTTGTATCATGATGATTCGTGCCCGCCATCAAAATAAGGATATTACGACTGCTGCCCAATGCTCCCTGAATACAGTAAAAACAATCAGGCATGAACTAGAGACTTGCAATGGTGACTACGAGGATGTAGCAAGAAGAAAGATCCCTAGCAGACGATCTGATTGCGTTCGTACAGCAGAATTCCTCGCAAATCTGCAGGAACAGGTGTTGAAGAACCCTGGCATTGGAATTCGGGCTTTGTTCGTGGAGTTGCTAACTGTAGTCAAGCCCTGGATAACAAGGGTAGCCAATGGTAGGCCGTATGTATGGCAGCAGGATTCGGCCCCTTGCCACACCTCTGGGAAAAGTCAAAAATGGTTGTCTGAAAATTTCTACGACTTCACCAGTCCAAATGTTTGGCCTCCAAACTCCCCAGACCTTAACCCCATGGATTATTTTGTATGGGGTGCAGTTGAAAAAGACACCAATCGCACTTCCAGTAATACAAAAGCCCAGTTAATGGATAAAATTAAAACAGTTTTTGCAGCCCTTCCCAGGGAGACTGTAGCATCAGCTTGTTCGAGGTTCCGAAGCAGAATTGAAGCTGTGATCGATGCTAATGGTGGTTATTTTGAGTAAATCTTGTTGATAGTATTGTAATTAACTCTGCCTGTAATGTTTTTTTGTCAATTCATTAAATTTAATAGATACAAAGAAGATTTTCTTTTTCCTTACGAAACTGTCAAATTTATCCCGAACACCCTGTATATATATATATATATATATATATTATAATAATAAATTATAAACAAGAAATTATATTCTTCTTTTAATCCTATACTTAAACGTAAGCAAACAAAGTTTGCATGTGAAGTATATTCACAGCTAAACTAATTGAATATAGATGCTATTGACTTCACATCAATTTTTGCCTTAATATCCTACAATGTAAAGCACTCCTTTTTGGAGCAATTTACTTCACAACCAATCGAAAATACTTCAACTATCTCTAATCAGAATTTTAAAAATATGGTTATGCACCATTTTACCACTTGTATATGGAAAATATATGGCTTTTGCACTGATTTAACATCAGTATCATCCTATGTCTAGCTCCTACTGAAGAAACCTCAATAAAGGACAAAATCAGTCTAGGTAGGGATCCTTTCTATAATGCTGAGCAATATACATATTTGAAAAAAAAAAAAAAAAAATTGTGCTTTGCAGTATGGAACAGAATAATGATGTAAAGTCAACTCTCTCTCTCTCTCTCTCTCTACAAGTAGGTTAGTCATGAAGATAATTCAGGTGCACACTTTGTTTGCTTACACTTAGGTATGGGATGAAAACAGGAATATAATTTCTGGTCTATGAAAAATAGGACAGAACTGGATTTTATTAGCATTGGAATTGATGAGGTTATCTAAACTCCATTGGAGAATGGTGGTGGTTGATGTTTTGTAGGTTGATGAGTTGTGTAATCAATTTGGGTAAAATTTGTTACATAAAAATTTATGTACTAGTCCAATATAAAAAATATTCTGACAAAGAAAAGTTTTCACACCATTTTTTTCAATTTGTAAATTAATCTGCAGAAGTCTGGTTGTGACTTATCTGTTGACAGAGTTTCAGTAGTTTTAATGCCTGACCAAAACATTTCAAAAATCATAATAATGATAATGAATTAATCAAAGAAACAGTAAGTTACAAAAAGTCAAAATCCACCCATGAATCAATGAAGATATAGTCTGCTCTGAGAAGCCAATTAGATTCATATATCATCAGAAAAAAGTTATTATACAGTTCTTTAAATACCATACAAAATTATCTTAATATATACAAAATATATGAAGTATATACAAGAATATATATGCTTTGTATATGAAATTAAGGAAATTTCATACTAAATAATAATAATCAGTGATACTAAGGATTTTTAATAAAAATAACAAGAAAAACTTACAAATATATGGCCTTTGATTTCCCTTTTCAATCGTTTGCATTTAATTTTATATTTTTCATTGATTTCCTGATCTGCAAGGGTCCTTTTCCCACTGTATCTTTCTGTAGCAAAAGAAACTGAATGATTGCTGTCATCATCACTACCATATCCTGAAATAATAATATGACTATCAAGTTCAGGACTGCCATCATCTGAAGGGAGATCTCCAAATATCGATTCATTCATTGTGCGCTGAGCTAAATTGAGAAAAATCAAATTTTGTGTTAAAGCAGCAGTTATTAAATTAAAAATAAATATATTTAATAATAATGTTACACAATCCAGATCCCTCTTCCACAGGAGTTTATAGCTGTTTGGAATATATCTGATGTTATGACATGTTAGGATGAAGGGCTAGATGTTATCATCTAGCCCTTCATCTATTCTGATTACACCTAGATGCTAGGTGTAATCAGAGAAACTACAAAAATAATGTACAATGAATCAAAACTAGAAGCCTAAAGATTAAAAAGTTCCATATTTGTCTCTAGAGAAAAGGTTTTGGCTTATCTAATTCTTATCTTACTGACAGTACTGAAGTACCATAGGTTTAAAACCTCTCATATAATTCAAAGGAAAAAGTTTTTTTTTTTTCTGATGGTAAATAGGAATTCAATGCTCAAATATTCAGCAAGTAAATAATGGCTTCAGAATTATCAATTTTCAGACTTTTTAATATGCTGAGTTCAATGTTCAGATAACTCTTAAAACTACAAGAAACAGACACACTATCATAGATTTAGTAGTCATAAGACTTGTGAAAGGTCCTACTGTCACACACACAACTGATCAAACTGTTCCTAAAAGCAATTATTTTATAGATATTTGTGCCATAAAGTTTCATAAAATTAAAACGATAACACAAGGAAAGGAGTGAATAATATTTATTTAAAGGCCATATGTTTCAACTGGAAAATTACAGGTCATCATCATCAATGGCAAAATGCAGTTGAATACAAAGTAGAACTCAAACAATTTAAAACAGTGAGAGCCACATGATGTTATACATAAAACAATGCAAGTGAATAATAAGGAAACATATTACCAATTATTAATTTAAAACAATGTGTGAGCAGAATAACTCTCCCATACAGTGAGAGACAGTCATTGTGATTCAAGTTAAGATGGAGTAAAGCTTCAATGAGTTCTTTAAATAAACATCTGAACTTATAGTAACAATGGAGTAAGCGTGTTTCAGACCATAGGATGTTGCGGTCAATATCTATTCCATGTTGTGCAAGGCCAGATTTCACAGATTTCCTACTGATAATGTAAGATTGGTGTTCCTGCATTCTTTTTTCTGATGATATATGAATCTGATTGGCTTCTCAGAGCAGACTATACAACATATTTTCAATTCCTATAATTCTAGCTCAAATAAGGAGGAAACAGTGCATAGAGTCCACATCCCATACATCTCCAGCACCTCGGAACCAATCTAAATTTAAATTTTTATTGAGCCCATACATGAGAGGTTGGTTGATCAACTTATTTACATTTGATTTAAATGACTGTATCGTAATGTATTCCTTGGGAAACACAACAGAGGGGAGACTCCACAATACAGCAGTTGTAGGGATGAAGGAAAAGGAAAAGAAATTTGTTCTGTTTGTTTCTAGGGGCACTGTGAAGGGATGTTGAGCAATAGCTGCACATGTTCCAACAAGCTTGGTACTGAGTGGGGGAATTATTCATGTTACTTCGGATGAATATTTCCAATGGAAGTATCTGTAGAATACGGAAATATGGAAACCAAATGTCTTTGCAAAAGTGGAAGGAGTGAACTGGTAAGAGATAGGTCATTAATAAGTCTAATTGCTCCCCTCCGTATGGAATCGAGCAATTTGAGAGAGCTCCGTTCCATATGGGGGGAGAAATATTCGATGGTTGGGCAGATTTTGTGATTTGTATAATGTTAACAGCTCTTCAGGGGTGGAGCAAAAGAGAAATCCTAGTTTTTGTGAAGCTGAGGATGCAACGGTTGGTTGTGATGTGTTTATGCCAGGAGAGGTTTGATGTCAGGGTAATTCCAAGAAGAGAAATCTCAAATTGTCTGGAAATTTGGGTATTGTCAGAAAGAATATTGGGAAAAAATGGTTTTTTTTTTATGAAAAATAAGACAGAACTAGGTTTTATTAGCATTGGAATTGATGAGGTTATCTGAATCCCCTCCCATTGGAGGATGGTGGTAGTTGATGTTCAGTAGGTTGAGGTGAGTTGTGCAGGGTAAGGTTTATCAAATGAAAGGGAGGCGTGTGCTGTCGTCTGCAAAACTGTGTATTGGGTTGGAGGACAACTGAAGTAGGTCATTGATATATATTAGGAAGAGAGTTGGTGAGAGGACAGATATAATCATCCACAAGATAGAACCTTGTGGAACCCCAGCATTAGTTGAATGGTGAGAGGATAAGGAACCATCCACCATCATACAGAGTGTGTATCCAGACAGAAAGCTAGCAATTCAATTACAGAAGTCCTGGGACAGACAAATGATGGTAGTTTGCTTAGTAAGCCTTTGTGCCAGACCCAATCAAAAGCTTTGGAGATATCAAATGTAACCACTTGAGATTTGCCAAACTTCTCCATGGCATTTGTCCAGAGATGGGTGACATATGTGAGCAGATCTCTTGTTGATCGGCAGCAACAGAATCCATACGTGAAGTCTTATTAGGTGGGTACCTTCAAGGTAGTGTAGGAATTGGGAATTGATGATTTTTTTCCATTAACTTTAGACAGGACTGAAGTAAGCGAGATAGGGTGGTAGATGGATGGCAGTGACTTGTTGCCCTTCTTGAGAATGGGTTGAATAAAGGCCAGTTTCGAGGTTGTGGGATAGTACAGTGCAGTAAGGGAGTATATATAGGCGATATAGGATGGGAGTCAGTTCTGATGCATAAATTTTCAGGACAATTGGAGAAATGCCATCAAGAGGCCAGGAGACTTTTTTTTTGTGTCTAATTTGGACAGTATTTTTCTGATCTCATTCTGGCAAAAGGATATCGGGGGCATTGTATTTTGGCATATGGAATGGTTGGGGACATTTACCATTCTCAGTTATGCATGCATTGGAAACAAAGTGTGAAGCCAGAAGCTTTTTCTGTGGGTGATGATGCAATAGAGCCATCTGGGTATGATAAGGGTGGGAATAGTGTTGAGCAGAAGTAATGGTCAATTGCTTTGGTAAGAGACCAAAAGGCTCGGCTGCCATTTGGACAGGCTACTAGTTTCCTGCTTTTTGCTCTTTCAAACTTTGCTTCTTTGGAAGCATTGATTTTTTTTTTTTTTTTTTGCATCTATTTCAGGCTTCAGTATAATCTCTAAAGGAGGATGGGATTCTTGATTTCAGCCAGTCACAGAATATAGGGATAGGGCTTTCTGTACTGTTTCCTTCTTATCTGAGCTAGAATTATAGGAATTGAACATAATTGAAAATATGTTGTGTGGTCCACTCTGAGAAGTCATTGAGATTTATATATCATTTAATGTTAAAAAGTTGTTATAGCTGTTACAGTGTAGAGTATATAATGTGAGCACGACATAATAAAGTATAATAATCTCAATCTTCTGAGAGGGATGGTGAGCAATTGCTGTTGAATATAGCATTCAGTAAAGGTAAGTTTTCAACAAATGGAAGTAATTAGTTCACCTGACGATCAGCAGAAGAGTAGGATGTCTAGGAAGGATCGTTTGTTTTCTTTTTCTATTTCCACGGTGAAAATAATTCGCGGATGTATGTTTGTTTGCTAGAAAGGTAGGTAATGTATCTTCATTGTGGGGTTAGATTGCAAAAACGTTATCTATATAATGTATCCCAAAATGGCAGCAAAATAAATAAATAAAAAACTGGACAATACAGACATAAGGTGATTATTTTTAAAATCTTCTGAAATTGTGAAAATTCTATACATCTGCTGAAAAAAAAACACTACCATAATTAATAGAATGCCAGAAAAATTCTAAAAAACATATTTTCTTCCATCCAAAGGATACAGTGACTAACTCACCATTCATCAAGTTCAAAAATTATGAAGCATTGTCCCCCTGATGACTGCATTTGGTCAACTCCTTAATTTCCTTCTATTTCTGATATCTTTCGTACCTTCTATCTTTCAGGAAATCATAAAAGGTTTGATCTCTCTCTCTCTAGGAACATTTCCTGAAAAAAGTAAGAGCAGATATTTTATGTTTCTTTTATGTCTCTAGTGATATGGTTAGTGTTTCTCATGATGCATTGCTATTTCTTGTACTATTTTGTAAAGGATTTTATAGTTATGTTTGCATATGCTTCTGTGCATGTCCTACTTTATGTGCTAGCTAATCACTTTTGAATTACTTACAAAGCCTATCAATATTGTTCTGGAAACTTATTGTCATTTTTAAGCACATTAAGGCAGTGCTAGTCTTTCTATTTTTCTTCCCAGAGTCTCAAAATTTCATTTGGTTATCCCAGAGTTTTATCTGGCTTTCTTATCAGGAGTAATCCTTGAATTCATAAAATAAACATAAATAAAAATAGGTATTATTTCTGGAAAAATTCCCATGTTACTCCTCTAAAATAAACGATTATTTTTATGGCTAATAATAGCCTATTCTTGTTTAGGAGTGCCCCTTTTTTTACAATGTCATTTCCTCTTCATTCAAATTTTAGGGCATTACTGATATGTTATAAAACTAATATATGAAGAATAATATAGGGGGAAATTTTTGGACATACTTTTTTTGGATGTTGTTTGCTGTCTCCTTATCTCTTATGTCTCCTTATGCATTCATCTGCTGTTAAGCCATTAAAGGAAAGGGGTTTGAGGAAAGTGGGAGTAAAGTAATATGGGAGAATTATTTGAGAAAAAACCTTGGTTTTTTAAATACATGTATAATAATATTATTTTTATTAAGGGTGGGTAGAGAGCATTTGGGAGGAGGAGAGGTGAGAGAAGGATCTGGAGACAGAAATTATTTGTTGGGGAAGAGGAGGGATTGATGGGAAAAAAATCAGGGGTGGGAGTAACGAGGTGTGAGCTGTTTTGACAGTGTGTCATCTTCGGAACTCTTGGGGGAAGTGGAGGCTATGTCATGTCGGCTAGGTGTTTCTATCTTTGGTGTGCTTGTGTTGTTTCCCATTGGTCGGAGTCGTGACCTAATTTTTGTTATGTAGCTTCCAACTCTCGAATATTATGTAGGGTCGGTGGATGTTTATTGAGTTTTCATCACATTTTATGGCTATTGATATTCTAAGCATTGTTTCGTTGTCTTGTATGTCTAATATTATGGCCTTGTTGATATGTGGGGTATGTTTCTGTTCAAGGGTGTGGACTGCTATTTCAGTTTTTCCTGCACTTTGTATTCTGTTTTTCTTTTTGTTGTTGCATTTTTTATTGTTTAAATGTTCTGGAATAGGGATGTTACAGTCATGGAAGTGTTCTTGTAGTCTTGCCCATAAAGATCTGATAGTAGAATCTGTGTAGGTTCTACTTCCTTACCAAAAAGGATGTGATTTTTTGAGCTGCAGAATTAAAAACGCTAGTTTCCAGGAGGAATATCCTGCTTGCCTATGTCAAAGAATGACTAACTCAGGAAAGTTCAACATCATCACCATTAAATTCCTGATATGTATCCTCAAGGGGTGTATAGTATACAACGACAATACTACATGAAGTATTACTAACTTCCTTTCAAGAATTTTTCACGAAATTATTCCATTATCTGTATCTCAATGTTGTCACATCTTATGTTTCAGTCTTCTAAGGCATTTCTAACTGCATCAGTCCACCTAGATCATGGTCTTTTCCCTGCCATCATGGCATCAAACAATTGCTTTGCAATGACCATAATACCTGAGATTAGCTCTGCTTACAGATTTCTGATTGCTAACAATGTCCTTCTAATCTTCATTTCTAATATGTCTCTGCTATTGATGCCATCTGTTTAGTAATTTTTCTTAGGATTCTCAAAACTATGGCACCAGTAGTATTTTACTTCTAACCTAGTTCTCAGATCCATAAGTTAAAAAAGTGGTTTCAAATGCTGTCTTATACACTGATAGTTTAGTGCTTTGGCTAATTTTTTTTTTATTCCATATAAATTTATTCAGCTGATCCCCACAATACCAACAATGTTTATTTTATCATCTATTTCTATATTTAATTTGCCATCTTCACTAAAAATTACATTTAAATAGCTGAAATATTTTACCTGTTCTACAGGTTTTCCATTCAGAATGCAGTTGAAGGTTCCCATATTTCTGCCTATTTTCATATTTTAGTCTTTTATATTGCTAATTTTCATGTCATATTTGTTACAACAGTTATTTAACTATTATTATTATTGTTCCGGGCAACTCCAAGGAGTCGACAGACTCATTGAGGGAGGCCCTAACATCATGTCAAGAACAACTATTCGACATTCACACACTATCTATCATACCTTGCCTTGAACTCATTCACGGTCGTAACACCCACAACAGACTCTGGAAGCTTATTCCACTCATTCACTACTCTCCACGTAAAAAACCTAGCTCTAACACCCTTGTCAACCACGCTCTTGCCCAGCTTCCATTCATGGCCCCTAGTCCTCCCACCACCAGTCATATTTTCAAAAATATCTTCTGGATCAATCTTATAGAACCCCTTCAGTAATTTGAATGTCTCAATCATATCACCCCTCCTTCGCCTATCGACCAATTTCTGCAACCCACAAATCCGCAACCTGTTCTCATAAGGTTCATTCCACAGACCTGCTATCATCTTGGTCACTCGTTTCTGGATCCTCTCCACTTCCTCCCCATCACGAAGAAACCCTGCTGCCCATAACTGGGCACAATAGTCCAGATGGGTTCTTATCAAGGCTCGATACAGAGGAACAACAACTCGTTTGTCTCTGCATGTTAAAGTATTTTTCAGCAGCCAAGTGATTTCGTGAGCTGTTTTAGTCACTTTTGCAATGTGCCCATCTAAACTTCAATTCACTATCCACCAACACTCCCAAATCCCTGGCCTCATCAATCTCCTGCAGTACGGTTCCACCAATGCCATATACTGCTGCTATTCTTTTCACCCCAAAGTGCATAACCTTACACTTTGCCACATTAAATTGACATCCATTTTTCCTAGCCCAGTCCTCCAAACTATCCAAATCATCCTGCAAAATTTTGACATCCTGTGCACTCATAATTGCTCTACCCAACTTTGCATCATCAGCAAACAAGTGAACACTTCCTCTCAAATCCTTTCCTATATCATTGATGAACAAATTGAAAAGCAGTGGTCCAAGAACAGAGCCCTGTGGCACTCCACCAGTCACAAGCCATCTTTTAGACTCCACTCCTGAATAAACCACTCTCTGGTATCTCTCCTTCAACCACCCTCCTATCCATCTCACCAACCCTATATCTATCCCCATCTGCTCCAGTTTACTGATTAGGGTTCTATGTGGTATCCTATCAAAAGCCTTGGCAGGGTCCAGTAGTATTACTGTAAACCCATTACTCCTATCCAGTTCAGCCGTCGCTATGTTATAAAACGTGAGCAAGTTACTGAGGCATGATCTACCCTTCACAAAACCATGTTGTCCCCCATACAATATCCCATTTTCATCTATCCAATCCTGTATTCTTTTCTTGACTAATTTCTCTAAGACCTTGACAATGATTCCTGATATGCTAATCGGTTGGTAATTTACAACAGCAGTCTTGGAACCACCTTTATGCAGTGGAACTATATTCCCCTCTTTCCATCCCCTCAGGACTAACCCTGACCCTGGGACTCAAATTAAACAAAATGGTCAAGGGTACTGACAATTCTTTAGCTGCTTCTCATACAACATGAGCTGGTATACCATCCAATCCCACAGATGTATTGACATTGAGGTTATGCAATAGACTACTCACCTCCACTTCATTCACCACAATTCCCGTATAATCTACTGGTACATTCGTCTCTGCAATGTCACCACCTGGATGATATATTCTTGCAAAGTGCTCACTCAGTAACTCAACTATATCAACTGATTCAGTTATCTCCCTACCATCGGCATTCTTTAAAATCATTCTGCCATGTACATTTTTCCTTTTACTTGCTACATATCTAAAAAACTGTTTACGATTCTCTTTAGCCTACATGGCCAATGTTCTTTCATAATCCTTTTTTGCTTTTCTTACCACACTCGTTACCCTTCTGGCCTGCGCTTTATACCGTTTGTGTGCCTGCCGGTCACCTTTCTCCTTAAATTCCCTCCATAGTTGTTTCTTTTTTTGCAGCTCAAGCTTAATGGTGTTATTCATCCATTTAACCCCTAGTTGATTTATTATTCGGACTCTAGGTATACAGTCAGCCATTGCTTCATGCAAACACTTCTTAACCACCTGTACTATCGACTTCTAGTCCTTGCAGTTGTACATGCCATGGCACTGAACCAATCAAACTCCTAAGCTTGTCATACTTTCCAGCCCGATAATTCCACACGTACCCTGTCTTAATTGAAAATTCTACACCTTTAGCTACCTCCCAAGTCAAGACCCTATGATCACTCTCACCAATTGGTGGCAATGTGGTCATATTTGTTACAGCCAAATCCTCAGATGTAATTACTAGATCAAGCACTCTCTGACCCCTAGTATTTTCCATTACATGCTATCGCAGATAGTTATCCCTTAATAACCGCATAAAATCCAATTCCTTCCTCCCGTTGGTCCTCTCCTCACTCCAATCAATGCGACCAGTTGAAATCTCCCATAATAATCACCCTCCTTCCACTCATTTCTTCTATTTGCTTGTGCATACTGTCACCACCATCTTTTCCATCACCTGGTCTATAGCAGCACCCAATTATATATTTAGTTCTGCTAGCCACAATCTCACACCAAATAGCCTCAAATGTGCTCTTTTCTCTATCCTGCAATTCAACTTCTATTCTCCTTGGCTGCAGCTCATCAGCTATCATCAACAATACTCCTCCCCCCATTTTATTCTCCCTGTCATTCCTGAACACACTATACCCATCACATTCAATCCCACTAGCTATATCATCTACAGTCAGCCATGTTTCACTAATACCAATAACCTGTGGTCTGGAAGTGCCAACCATGGCCAAAAACTCTTCCTTTTTGTTCCTAATACTCCTAGCATTAGTGTACATGAATTTAAGACCCCCATTAGCCCCAACCCTACCTTGATGCCTTATATTAACTATCCCACTCTGATTTGTTGTCCTTATTTGCTCAGGCATGTTATATTCATTCTTACATTCAACTGCCTCCCTAAGGACTGTATATCCATCCCACCCCCCCTTTAATAAATCTAGTTTCCTTGAATTTGCACATCCCCACATTCAGCCACACTTTCTCAAGTCTTCTTACACTGTAACCATTCAAATGCAAGCCATCCATCTTATATAGATCCTTTCGCCCATCGAACTCACTCCACACGTCCACAAATTCCACACCACTCGTCATACATAATCCACGCATAAAGTCATTTGCAATTATGGCCCTCCTTTTAAACATTTCACTGTCATACTGTGGCAAAAGACTAATCATTCTAACTTTCTCACTCTTTTCTTTAGCTACCTCAAACAATTCATTCAGGTCTTCTATCATTTCCATTTTGTCTCCTTTCAAATCATTCATACCTGCCACAACAATCATTTCTTTCGCCCTTTCCTTTTGCTCTCTAATAGACTCAGTTACATCCTTTATGGTCGCACCAGGTTGGTACGAATTTGTCAAATCCTCTACTATCACACCTCGTACTAACGAGTCTCCATACAGCACTCTATCCTTCATTTTGTTCATGTTCACACTCGTAAGTCTATTTTTCCTGTCATAATTTTTATTATTGGCTGGTTCATTCAGTCGACTTTTGCTCATACGCTCTAGCTGCTGTTTTGCCCTTTGTATCGCACCATTCAACAACGCGATCTCACTCATTGCATCTATCTCATCTTTTTTATTCTCAAGTCTTCCATTAATACTATCATTCACACTCTCACAATTCTCTGGTACAACCTCTCTGTTTCTTGTCATATCCCTATTTTCTTCATTCTGAAGTTTGACAAAAATATCACACTCACGATCCAAAATACTCTTCAATTTCTCATTCTCCCTACATTTTCTACACGCATTCACTCCTTTATTATCATCTATCCACACTCCGACCGCACTTCGCAAAGCGTACATTTCACAGCTAGTACACTGACTCATTTCTTTTATACTACCGTTCTTTGATAAAGATGGCGAACCATCATTACTGGCTGCCATTTTCCTTCGTACTGGTGCCATACTTACTTGCAACATATTTTATCAAATTATAACACACCAAAAACACACAAAAAGATGCACTAAGAGATGCAAGGCAAACAAAACTACGCAATATTAAATAAATTTATCAACGATAACTGAAAATAATACTTATCTTATCCGGAACTTTCACGAACCCTACACACTACGATCCCTCTAGCGGTGACAGCCCCAATAAAATATGTTATAAAGACACACAAAATACTCTAAAAACACAAAAATCATTCTAATAAACTATAAAACCAATTTTCTAAGGAAAAATACAAAAAACACCAAAAATCACCAATTTTACATGAGCGCTAAATTACACCGATCACTCACTATATAACCTCGAACCCCCTATTATTGACTATTATTAACATCTGACCTCCATGGAGTCAGAGATTCATTGTAAGGATTCCTTTAGTTAAGGAATGCTGCAAACTTGTTTTTTTTTAAGAGTATATCATCATCTGCATAAAGTAAAAGCTGAGACTAAAGGTGAATAGGATATTGATGTGAATCAATCAGAACTTTGATATGAATACAGTTATGAGATTAAATGGTATATCAGCTTATGTATTATGAGAATGCACTAGAGAAATGGCAGTGCCCTTGTTCAGACTGTTTAAGTATCAGCTCTCAGTATATCCCAAGGGAGTGAGAAATGGGGAAAAATAGTTCCATCACATGAAGGAGACAAGCTCCAAGACAGAGGTAGCAAATTATCAATTACTTAGCAACTCAGAAGCTGTGGTCTAAGTAATGGAGAACAGCATAGTGGAGAATAAGTCATGTCTTAATAATTTACCCACTTTTTATAATAAAGTGACAGCTAAGTAAGATAAAGGAAATAGTTACACGATGTTACAGCTGCACTCCACACTTTGGTTAAAGACAAAATTCAAGAATCGGCAGATAAGAATGGATATCGTGAGCAGCATAGTGGAGGATAAGTCATGCCTCAGTAATTTACTCACTTTTTATAATAAACTGACAGCTGACAGAAGGAAATAGCTATACAATGATACAGTTGCACTTTGCAAAGGTATTTTGCAGGATACCATAAGAACTTTGTTATATAAACTAAAGCAAATAGGAATGGATGTGAAGCTGGTAATGTGGATAAAAGATAGCTGGTAGATAGTAATGACAGAGTAGTTTATAGAGAAGTAGAGTCCAGAAGATAGCTTGTGGCACACTAGTGGTGTGCCACAGGCCAATGGATACTTGGGTCAATGCTATTTAATTTGTACATTAATGATATAGGAAATGGTCTGAGAGGACATATTCATGTTTGTTTGTTTGTTAATGATACAAAACATATAAGCTAATCAGGGGGTTTGTTATCAGGTTGACATAGAGGATATTTTCATAGAATGGGAGAAGGATGTAGAACAAGAGCCATTGCTGAAAATTGTACAAGGAGGGTGTAAGCAGAGGAATTAGGAGAAGGTTCTTGCATGGAGAGTGGTTGGCGAGTGGAATGTATTACTTGAGCATGTTTTGAATGTAGACACAGAATCAGTTTAAGGAAAGTTGTATGAGTATTGTGTACGATAGTGTGTACCCTCCATGATGATTCTCTAACTCCATGGAGGTCAGATGTTAACAATGGAAAAATTACCCTAGTGAATCTCTTACAAACAATGCAAAATTACTACATCTAAAAATTTATAGATATGAATATGAAACTTCAAATTATTGAACAAGCTGTGAGAGATGAAGAAGTGGAGATTTTACATAATAATTTAATATTCAAATGTTTATTAAAAGCCAATAAAGTTAATTATTTTGCCTTTTGAGAAAGTTAACATTTCTTAATTAGTTTTTTAATTAATATTTACATTTTAATTTTTTTGTTACATTAAGTTTTTCCCCTCCTAAAGTAATTTAGTTACTTTACTTACCAACAGCAATATAAAGCAAACAAAATTTGATTATATATATATGTGTGTGTGTGAAGTAATGCCATTCTGGGATTAATATATATATATATATATATATATATATATATATAAACACTAGTCCTCACTGCTCCCCGATGATGAAATTTGCTTACCATAATTATAAAATTATTCCAAAATTTTATTCATTATGCTTATTGTTTTATTTATTATGCTTACAGTGATGTTTTTCTAGTTCCAAATAATCACGATAAGTGAACACCAACTACAATGGTGATTTTGGTTAGTTTATCAGCAAAAGTGCTAATAACCATTTATAATATCTATAGCAGGCATGGGCAACCTTTCCTAGTTCGGGGAGCCAAATTATCATTCTGTCTCCAAGATAAGGGCTGGACCAAATTATTAAATAAAATAAATTAATATTAAATGAATTAAAACAAGTTGCTATTTCACATTTCCTTTACTTATAATATCATGCTTTCGTATAAAGCTCTACATAAATTTTATAATATAAGGAATGGCATAACAATTTAATGTGAAGATTGGCCTTGTACTTCAACTACGAGACTATCAATATCAACGTTAATATTACTTAAGGATAATTGCATAAAATTTGAGGTTTTTGTAGGTTATTCTTGTCTGAATTTTTGATTTATTGAATTTCATCCTCGAAAAAAACTGTTCACACATATACGTACTGCCGAAAAGACAAATGATTTTTCTTGAAAGGGCGTGTAAATTTTGTATATTTTTCTTCCACCAAATAAAATTTATAAAAATCCTTCAAAGCAATGTTGTTAAATTGCGATTTTAGCACTAAATCTGCCTGAAGCTTAATAAGTTCCATCTGTAAGTTTTCTGGCACATTATTTACATCAGCATCCATCGGACAAGCAAATATAGCGAATGTGGAGTCTTTGTTTTTGAAGTCGGCAAACCTTGTATCAAATTGCTTTATTAGTGCCTTCAGTTCATCTCCATAACAATTATAAGGGATATTTTTATGAGTTGGTAGAGTAGGAAAATGATAACAATTTTTAACTCTTATCTGACTTTCCAACAATCTTAGTTTATTAGAAAAAAGCTTTGACATGTCCATGCAGTTCATGAACCAATTGTCCTTATTTTTGCAATTTAAGATTCAGTTTGTTTAGGTATCCGGTGACATCAACAAGGAATGCTAAATCACACACCCACTCATGATCTTTTACTTGGTTAATTGTACTTGGTTAATTTAATTGTTAATTTTACTTGGTTAATCCTTTTATGTCCATAAAATCTGCAATGTCTTGTCTCAGATCATAAAATCGTTTCAACATTTTACCTTTACTCAACCACCTCACTTCACAATAATAAGACAAATCTTCATAATCCAAAAATAGGTCTGCCACATACTCCTTAAATTGGTGGGGATTAAGTGCCCGTGACTTAATAAAGTTAATACTGGCTACTACAACTTCCATAACATTTGTGAATTTAATCGATTTTGCACACAGATTTTGTTAGTTTTGCAGTGAAAATTTGTTTAATTTTCCAGATGGATCTGTAGTTCTATTGCTCTTTCATGAACTATTCCAATAAATCCCTTCTGTGCACCAACCATTGCAGGTGCTCCATCAATGCATATGCCAGATAGTAAACTCCATCTAAGCCCAAATCTCTCGAAGACTGTGTTGACTGTTTCAAATATATCTTCACTGATAGTTGTTCTTTTTAACGGCCGAAGTGCCAATAATTCTTCTGTGATGTTGAGATATGCATCAACTCCTGAATAAATATTGCTAGTTGTGCTGTATCAGAGGCATCAGTGCTGTCATCCAAAGCAATTGAAAATGCTTCCAATCTAGCAATCTTCTCTTTTAAACTTTTTTTGATATCATCAGCCATAATTTCTATCTGTCGGACAACAGTACGTCTCGACAAACGAATATTCTTGAAGTCTTTTTTCTTTTCAGGACATATTATACTTGCAACATCCAGCAGACATTCTTTGATAAATTCTCCTTCACCAAATGACTTAGAATGCTTAGAGATTTTTTCACTTACCATAAAGCTGGCTTTGACAATGCTGTGGTGCCGCGTTCTTTGCTTGTTGAACATTTGCTGCTGGGTATCCAAGTTCTTCTTCAACTTCTGTATTTCATCTTTTCGTAGTTGTCCATCAATTTTTGGGTGATCCGCATGTCTCGAAGTAAAGTGTCTCCTAAAGTTGTATTCTTTGTTGACAGATACGGATTCGTTGCACGGCAAACATACAGGCAAACCTTTATTCAGAATAAAATAATAATCCTCCATCCAGTTGTCTTGAAATTGACGATTCTCTGCATCTACTTTTCTTTTTTTTGCAATAACCCCTGACATTGTCCCAAATTTATAAGCAATATTCAGAACTGTCAAACAAAACTGTCTTCTACACCGCAGGCACTGAACAGAACACAGCATCAATGCAGGCACCAAACAGAACATAACACCAATGCAGGCACTGAACAAAGCACAACACCAACTCAAGTAGCGAACTGACACGTTGTAACACGTTCACACACGCCGCTAGTCAAAGTGAGAAAGAGACCTTGGTTGGATAAAACAGTGTGTTTTGCGCAAGTCATATGATGTCAGCTTAATGTGAGTTAGTAGAACACACCATGTTTTCTCCCACCATGAATCAGACAAACTTCGCTGAAATAGATTAGGGCCGGATCAAAAGAAGTAGAGGGTTGGATCCGGCCCGTGGGTTGCCCATATGTGATCCATAGTCTCAAAACTTATGACAATCATTTGTGAATTTGATCATCACAATATTTTAATATGCACTTGCAATTCACCAGGAAACAAAACTCAACTGTTGCAAACAGCAACTTGTGGCCCTGTGGTTTTGACTTGGAAGATGAATAGACATGCAGGAGTATCAAAGAGACGGGAACATATGTGGAATTATAAGGTATTCGAAAATATTAGAGGTTTCAACAAACTTCTGTCAAAAGTAACGAAACGCAAGGTCAAGACTTTGTGATAATTTAATGAAGTAATGCCATTCTGGGATTAATAATGGTCAAAGATAAACTCATTATAAAGTAAGCACTACACATAATGTGGCTACTAGTTATTAGAATCACACACTTTATATAAACAGATGTCAAAGAAGAACTAAAAATTGACTCAGTATTGGACAAAGTATATGATTGTCAAAAGGTGTAGACAGAATATATCAAAAGAATGGACATTTCAAGACCATCCAAAAAATTATTCCAATAAACACAGTTGGAGGAGTTAGGGATGACCAAGAAAACAATGAAAAGAGACTGGAAGAGGCCTAAATCCCTGAAAGGATGATGATGAGATGTCAAAATGAATTCAAATAATTGAAATGCACCATAATTTCACTGCTTAACAAATCACATGTTAAAAAGCAATAATTCTGCTAAGTATTTAGAACAGATAATGTAAATGCCCTAATCCTAACAAATGATTGTGATTAATAACATTTCCCACAGTACTTTTCTGCTGCAAGCATTCCCTATGATCTGTACTTTTATACTTTACTCAGTAGCTAGCTTCAATTGATCCCTTATCTTATTACTGCTGTATAATTTAACTATTTTCATAAAAAAGATGTTGAAAGTTTATTTTTCACTTGGTTAGACTATAATAAATTTAGTTTAATCCTTTATCCAAGTGTGAGCAAACAGAGTTTGTGCCTGAAAGTATCTTCAGGACTGGGGTAAGGTGGTACAACACTGGGCAACTCGTTGCAAAGGTGGAGCAAGCTAACATCACTCCTGTTTCAGTATCTCCCATAATGCAAAACACATCTCCTTGCAGATATGTCTAATGTTATGCATTAAGGGAAGGGCCACTACCCAGACTAGTTACGACCTTTATTGGGGTCTCTTCAGCGGGAGCCAGGCCCAAGTGGAGATACCAGGCAGAAGCATTAGCAAGATCATCTCTATCTATAGGAGTTGCCAAACGGTGTGCCTCCTTTTTAATAAATTACTCTGGATTTAGAGAAAGATGTTGAAAGTTTACCTTTGCAACGAGTTTCCCAGTGTTGTACCACCTTACCCCAGTCCTGAAGATACTTTCAGGTGCAAACTTTGTTTGCATACACTTGGATTTATTATATTTTCATAAAAATATAATAAATTTTTATGAAAATATAATAATGAAAACAGATTTTAGTATAAGAAAAGTTTAGAAAAGGTAGGATGCATGAAGAGTGTTTGCCTGGAGTATTTTTTTGGATGTTTGACAATAATCTCATCCACCCTTTCACCACAAATGATAGGGGTGAAAGGGTGGATGAGATGATTGTGATGGTAAGAATGAATGACCTGAGAGGCAATGTAAATTGGGCAGCAAGAGATAATAGATTCTTGCTTGAGGTTGTGCAAAAGAAAATGCAGAGAGGAAAGTGTGCATGTTGCCTAGGTATGATGGTGACAAGCTGAGCAGAAGAGCAGTAATATTGAATAACATAATAGCTAGAATGTGTCAGAAGAGAGGATTGGAATATGTGGATGCTTAAAGGTCATTTGAGGAGAGAAAGGAATTGTATGCAAGAGACCACTTGCATTTGAATGAGGAAGGATGTAGGCATCTGGAGAGATTCCTGTTTTCTGAATGAGTAGGTGTGTCAATGCAGGGAAACTAGAATAACCAGGGTGGCCTCTTGTGAGAATGGGTGCTTAGGAGAATGGGCCAATTAACGCTAAGAATGGGCCAGGTAACGCTAAGCCCAGTGGAGTCTAGAGAGGATAATGCTAGGTATAGAAACAGTGGCATTTTTATGCTTTATACTAATCCCAGGAGTATCCGGAATAAAGGAGAGAAATTGATTTAGCTGATAGCATCAACCTGACCAAAGATTATTGGGATCGCTGAGATGTAGTTGACAGAAGAGGATATAATAACAGGAATAGAAGTAGCAGGGTACAGCATTTTTCGGCAAGATAGGCAGGGAAAGCGTGGTGGTGGAGTACTGCTTATGATAAGTGACAACTTATGTCCTCTAAGAGTGGAGGTTTTGGAAGGCAGTGACACTAATGATTTTGAAAGCATATAGTGTGAGGTAGAGGTGGGCTAAACAGGATATTTAGTGGGGTGTTGCTACAAACCAAGGAGCACAGAGGGTGGAGACCAGAAGATGTTTAGACAGTTGAGCTTGGCAAGTGCAAAAAGAATGATTGTTATGGAAGATTTTAACTATAGCAGTATAAATTAGGGAGAAAAAGATGCATGTAGCAATAAGAGAATGGAATTTCTAGAATTCTTGAGGGATAATGTCTTAGGCAACATGTAAGAGGGAACAAGAGGTTCAAGAATTTTGAATTTGGTCATAGCATCAGAAGAGTTGATAATAGCTGAGATGACATCTCTCCCACCAGTTGGAGAGAATAACCATGTGGTTTTGACTTGGAAGATGGATAGACATGCAGGAGTATCAAAGACACAGGAACATATGTGAAATTATAAGGCAGGTGATTATAATAGTCTTAGATATCAACTCGGGGAAGTTTCATGGAGGGAGGAATTGGAAGGCCGGGATATCATTAGTGCTCAGGAAATTGTGAAGGAATATTTATTACCAGCAATAGTAAGCTGTATTCCACAAGTAAAGAAGAGGGCACAATTCGGTGTAAAGTGGATGACAAACAATATTAAACAGGAACGACATGTGAAAAAGAGGCTATGGAAGAGATATAAAGAGACAGGTGAAGAGCAGATGCATGAAGAATATAAAACACAGGCCAGGAGAGTAACTAGTATGGTAAAGAAGGCAAAACTGGAATATGAGAAGAGAGTGGGCCTAAGATCCAAAGAAAATCCTATGGAAATTTTTAGCTATGTGGCCAGTAGGAGGAAAAATGACTGTGGAAGAATGACATTGTGGGATAAAAATGGGAATAGAGTGACTGATGCAGAGGACATAGTAGAATGGTTCAATGAACACTTTAATGGAGTATTTGATCCTTGAGGAGTAAATTTTAATACTAGACGGATAGGGCAGGTTCGAGGTTTAGAGGTGCAGGAAGGGGAGGAGGAGAGTGTTTTCCAAATACTGAGTACTCTTGGTGCCAGTAAAGCTGTGGGATTGGATGGTATTTCACCACAAATTTTGAAAGAATATGCTAAAGAACTGACAGCTCCTTTAACCTGGCTTTTCAATGAAAGTCTAGCTATAGGAAAGGTGCCCAGGGAATTGAAGAAAGGGAATCGAAGAAAGTCATTCTTCCAGTCTGCTCCCCCCCCCTTATGCCACTGCATAAGGGGGGGAGCAGACTGGAAGTGTCAATTATAGCTAGTTTGTGTGTCATCAGTAGTTGTTAAGATCTTGGAGAAATTAGTGAGTGACCGTATACAGCATTGGGCAGATGAGGGTAATGTTATCTGTGAGAGTCAACATGGATTTGTTAAGGGGGTGCTCTTGTTTTAGTAATATGCTAGCCTTTCACAATAAAGTTACAAGAATAGTTGATGAGAAAATACTGCCATTTTCTTGGATTTTAGTGAATACATTTGACAGGGTGCCACATGATAAGCATTGTCAGTGGATTGCAGGGGAATATTCGGTTGTTTGCAGATGATGTGAAGCTGGGAAGGGTTATTAATAATAATGCAGATGTGGTAGCCCTGCAAAAGGATTTGAATAAACTAGACATATGGGCAAATGAATGGGGGTGTCAGTTTAATGCAGCAAAATGTAAGATCTTGAGGTTTAGGACACTTCATACTCCATTGGAGAAGTTGTACTGGAGGATGCAGGGGAGACACGAGATATGGGGGTATGATTGATAGAAACCTGAAATTCAGGGGACATATTGCAAAGGTGGTGAAGGTCACACAGAGGATTGCTGTAATACTGAGAAGGACGGTGACCTGCAGAGATAAAAGGGTTATCATTCCGTTGTATAAGACTCTGATCAGATCACACTTAGACTAGTGTTCTCAAATTTGGTTCCCAGGATTTGAGGGGATAAATTAACTGTGGAAAGGCTAAAAGGTGGATAACAAAGCTAGTTTTCAGGACTGTGCAACGTATGAGGATTGGCTGAGGGAATGTGGACTGCAGAGTTTAGTGGATAGAAGAAGGAGAGGTAATATGATTGAGACTTTTAAACTGTTGAGGAGGCAGTTACAGGGTTGATACTGGGGAGTTCTTTCACTTGGTGGAACAGTGGGAAGGAGTGATGACAAGGAACCATCCCTGAAAGTTACGAAAGGAAGCTGTGGGCAAGAGGGTGAGGAGTTGTTTCTTTGGGTGGAGGGTGGTTGAACAATGGAATGCATTTCCTGATAGAGTGATGAGAGCAAGAACGGTCAATAATAATAATAAATGACATGGAACTGCACCAAAGTTTGCTGGTTTGTAAATTTTCTTCTCGCTTCTGCAGATAAAATAGATGAGTTAAAATTACATCTAACCGTTATATCAAAGCTTTCAAAGACCAGTAAAAGTAACTTTTACTGGTCTTTGTAAAAGTTTGTTTGTAGGTGTTTGTATATAATATTTGTGTAGTTAAAAATTAGCCTGTGTTAATAAACGGTTTAGGATTAGGATCACCATGAGAGGGCTAAAGCTGCAAGTATATAATTGCATGCGTGTTTGTTTGTATGTGTGAGCCTTTAAGGAAAAGAAGAGATAAAAAAAACTCCTTAAGAGTTTTTTTTTCTCCTCAGTCAAGTCACCTATGCATCACTGGGTTGCATACACAACCCAGTGATGCATAGGTGACTTCTTTATGTAAAATGATTCAATTAGGATGGCCAACTAGATAAGAAAAAAATTTAAATGCATCTAATTTGAGATATTTTCTCAGCTCATCCATTGAACTACAACATACAATTCAGCTTTTCTACCTCCAAACATTAAGCTGGTGATTCAACCTCTTGACCAGGGAATAATAAAACTCTTCAAGATGTTTTATAGATTTCTTTTGAGATGAAGGATCATCCGGTCCATAAGCATGGTATGAACTTCACATTTTATCATTAAATAATAAATGCGAAAGACTTCACATGATGAGCACCTGAAATTTCGAGAATAATGATCCTTCTGCAATAATATCCTATGTGTTCAACCGTGTCGGGTTTAAACCCTGAAAGTGAATATGAACTTAAATGTAACGAGTGGAAGAATATGATTTGAATGAAGAATATTACATAATATTGAAAATTCTTTCCAAACGCTGATTTGACAACACGTGGAAAGTGGCAATTTTAACAAATAATCCTTTTACAAAGTGCGAGTATACGAATGTAGCAGTTACAAATGTATAATTACAATATAAACTCATTAGTTTGCTAAGATGTTTCTAGGGGACAGGTAACATAGTGCAATATATATAACAATTTCTCCATGTACTATTCCAAATTTACAAATGCCAGCGGAATAACCGGCGCTTTTATATCAGAATGACATACACTTTGCTTTCATTTTATTAATTCCTTTAACCTTACCTTTTTGAGAATCACACGAAATCCGGAAACTATAACCATTTTTAATGATTTTTATAAAGACTGCTGAATACCATTACAAAATATGTAATATAGGCAAAAATATACTTAACATTATATCAACAAAAATCCACATGTGAACCATATATTTCCCATAACAGTTTTGTTCCTGACGACAGCGCTCCCACTAAACCCAAGTTACAACTTTTTTTTTTTCTGGAGATTCTAATAGATTGGAAGCTTTTTAATCTAACATACACAGCCACGCATATAGTACCGTGACAGCGTGAAATTAAAAAATAACCATAATCCGGAAACCAAACACGGTACTCTTTTACGTCACACCAAGCCCTGTAAGCAGGGTAGTTGTCGCGCATCATCAGATAATGAAATTTACCTACCTAGGAATATTCACAGACATGTGGGATTCGAAACAGCACTCGCTTAGCTAAGAATGAAGATGCTAACCTCTCGAGCAACCGGACTGAAAAAGGTGAAGGTACATACCAAAAATTTTCAAACTTTTTCAACTAGGGCTCGCCAAGACGCTCCTACCATTAATAAATATCTTCTCATATTAATATACAGGCAGAAAAGCTGCCTGCATCGCTTGGTCTTCCACAATTACTTTCACTACGGGATAACAGCATGGAAGCACTCTCGGTAATCCTCGTCTTGTCATTCATCATTCTTTCAACCAGGGCCGGATTAAGACTCATAGAGATCCTAAGCACTTAAAAGATATTGTTGCCCCATATATATGTAATTTAAAATATAAATAATAATAAACCATAAAATAAATCTTTTATTTTTCAAAATGAAACAAAACTTATAGTAAGATGGAAAATAATGTTTATTTTTGTATGCTTCAACTATACTTAGATTTGAAAAATTTTCTCAGACTTTTTTTAATTGCAAAGTCTTTGATCAGATCCTCAAAATTAATCGTACATAACACATCTGCTTCCATACTTAGTAGAGATAAAGCATTCAACCTGCTTTGTTGCGTAGTTGCTCTGGTGGGATTTTTAATATACTTCAACTGAGAAAATGAACGCTTAGCTGAGCAATTTGTGACCATTAATGTTAAAAATATACGAAAGGCAACGTCTACATTTGGAAAGGCACACTAAATTACAATTATTTTATAAAGGTCAGCATGACTGAATCTTGTTTTTACATTTTTTGTTGCACTGAACTTGCACTGGCGCACATATGAGTGAAACTATGGAAGCTCAGCTGAGAAATTAGCGTTCAAGTCCTCTGGGTAAGCATCAATCAGCTTTAGACAACACTGAGAATACCTTTCAATTTCAGTAGATTATGAAGTTACTGAAGTAGCATTATGTGGCACATCTCTCCTCTTCTTCTCATCTCAGTTTCAAGTTTGTCAACAACTGTGTAAAAGGTTGTGATACGAAATTTATCTCTGGCATTCAGATATACTTCTGGAGCATCTCCGTCATTGGATGCCTTTTTTCTGATACGTTTGCGAGATTGAGCTGCCTAGTAATCAACATCTGGTAGCACTTCCTTTGTAGCTACTTCATATCTTTCAAATTCATTTCGTGAAGTGCACAATTGGTCAGCTAATGATCCATACAGATCTGCACATGTTTTTAAGTTGACATCCTTATTCTGTAGAACTTGGCTTACTCTATGAAAATTTTGCAAAATCTCATCCCAAAAATTCAACATAAAAACAAATTCTAGCTCTTGCATCTTATTTACAATATTATATGCTTCTCTTCGAGTGTCTCCCTTTTGTGATTGGTCTTCGGCTATACAGTCTAACGCTTCTAAAATTTGAAGGAAAGATTTCAAAATTGCTGCTGTTGCCATAGCATGTGCCTCCCATCGGCCATCTGGTATCAGAGAGGGATTTTAAGACATTTTCATTTCCAATAGAACCTTTAAGAATTGTCCACCGGCTGGTTGAGGCTGAAAAAAAAAGGTATAGAGCAACCTCATTCAGAGAAGAAATTATCCGCCTCTTGACAGCAGTCAACAGTACTTCTGCCTTAGTGAATTTAGTGAATGAGCTGCACAGGGCACATATATAGCAAACTTGTTTGTTTCTAAAATTTTTTGCTGCATCCCATTATAATGCCCAGACATGTTAGCAGTGTTGCCATAAAACTGGCCTATACATTTTGAAAAGTTTAGCTGACAAACTTTACGTAAGTACTGCAACACCTGATTTGCCATTTCCTCACCGGTATGGCTTGTTGTTTCCAGAAAGATTAAAAAGAGTTCAATAGGCTGTCCGTCTTTTAAGTACCTAAGTACAACGCTTAACTGGTCGATATGTGACAGATCTGGCGTTGAATCAACTGACAAACTAAAATAACCAGTAAATTTTACTTCATCAACAATAAGCACGTGTACCTTTTATGCGATCAGTTGAATGAGTTCCTCACAGGTGGCTTTCGACAGATAAGAAGGATTTACTTGCCACAATTTCCATATTTCGCAATGTGACCTGCTAAAAATGGATCAAACTGACTTATGAGCTCAACCAGCCCTAAAATGTTGCCATTTTGCAATG
This sequence comes from Typopeltis vanoorti, assembly GCF_054136105.1. Taxonomy (NCBI): domain Eukaryota; kingdom Metazoa; phylum Arthropoda; class Arachnida; order Uropygi; family Thelyphonidae; genus Typopeltis; species Typopeltis vanoorti. Next base: position 3,627,633 of record NC_143560.1, on the reverse strand, counting down.
ATCCAAATCTCTCTTCTGTTCCTCGAAAACCAAGCCACGTTCATCTAACGTACGAATAACAGCTATGCCATCCCTCAGGACATGTTCCCACTAACCACACTCTTACTGAATTTGTTTTTCCAACTGTTGTCCCAACCCTACACCTTGTCTGCGAGTTAAGTAGGTTAGCATAGAGTCTCAGTGAGTAGTGCTTTTTTCATGTTGATCAATTACAATAGTATTTCGCCAGTCACCGAACCCTTCTCTAGTAACAAAATGAGAGAAATGTTTAGGAGCAAACAGTTAACAAACAAAACAATAAACTTATCAAGTTGATGGTGAATACAATAACCACTCTCTCTTCTATTCCTCACCATTGGCTTTTGTCCCAACAAAAAGTTTCTGCGAACAGTATCTTACTGGTTCGCCACTACTGAAATGTCGGTAAGACTTGTCAAATAGCCCATCGTGGTGTTAACATTCACTGTGTCCACAAGCAGTCCAATAAGTCATGTCATCAGCAGAGAAATCAAGCCACAACCCTGATCTTTTGCTATATTTACTTCATCTTTTGCAGACTGAATCATTTCACCACCATCACCATGGCCCACTAAACTTTCATTTTCCGCAATTATTTCAACCTCAGAATGTTTTGTAAAGCAACTTGCATCAACATTTGCAGTAAAGCTATCAAGAGAATTTACAGACAAAGTGAGGTCAGTAGTAAGACATGTGCTAGATGAACCTATTTGTGACATCTTGATGATTCCAACATCATCATATTTTGATTTTGAAGAGATCAAAGTGGGATTTGTGTCCACTTCTGATGACAGAGATTGGCTCTGATCAGGAGTTGGTATATAATGATGTGGAACTTATTTTACCGGAGTCGCACTTCTGTGACAGCTAGGTCTTTTACCGGAGGCATGTTTCTGAGATAACCAAGTGATTTGTTTTATATTTGTTTGTGGGGCCTTTTATAAGACATAATTTATTAAAACAAGACCTAAAACAGACAGGAAAATAAAAAAATAAAATGGTAAATAAAATTATAAAAAATTACCTCATTTGACGAAATGGTAGTGCCAGAAAGCGTCGTGAGCAATAATAAGTGTAAACGAACCGTGATGCACGTGGTTAGAGTTTTATTAGACCTTCTACCTTCTATTGAAAAGAAGCAGGTAACAGTAAGAAAGATAAAAACAATGAAAAACTAATTAAAAGTTAATTTAAATTAAATTTGTCATCTAATTAAAGCAGAAATTCTGTGGTGCCCCCCCTTTCCATGATGCCCTAAGCATGATTATTTTGTTAATGGTTAATCCAGCCCTGTTTTCAACATTATCCCACACCCCATTTTAGCATTTTATCATCCACGAAATTGACATCTGCTTCGTATTAGAGTACTATAAGAGTATTAAAGATGCCAAGAAATTATATACTTGGTTTAATCCTTTATCCAAGTGTAAGCAAACAGAGATCGCTTCTGAAGTATTTTCAGGACAGGGGCAACTCGTGGTAAAGGTGGTGTGACTTCATATCACTTGCCTTAGTATCCCATAATGCAAAGCACACCTCCTTGTGGACATGTATAGTGCTATGCATTATGGGAATGGTCACTACCCAGAACGGTTTCGACCTTTATTGAGGTCTCTGCAGTGGGAGCCAAACCCAGAGGTGATAGGAAGGTTGGAGTAATGCAGAAGTCATATTTTCATATACGAGTTGCCAAAAGGTTTCACACCTTATTATTAAATAACTCTGGATTATAGAAAGGATAAAACGGTCTCTTTTATTTCCTGTACGAAAATAAGAGGCGATAGCAGATTTTTTAATGAGAGTTATTATTATTATTATTATTATTATTATTATTATTATTATTATTATTATTATTATTATTATTATTATTATTATTATGAAATATGGAAGCAGAAACAACACAATTAGTACAACATACACCAGGATATTAAAGAAAAATCACATGCACATATACACCAAAACAGAAACAGTAAATAAACAATAATCCCACTGTCTTCACAAAAGGTTAATGTAGTTTCCGAGACGATAGGATTATAACGACACGTCATTAGTTCAATACTACAAATAATATCCATATCACATTATATTTACTAATATCAATAGAGCATCATCCCTGTACATGACTCATAATGATATTATTCATTCTTATGTCAATGAGTTTCATCCCTGGATACATATAATTCTCTTTCTTTGTGCATATTATAATTCTGTCTTTGTCTTAGCGCACATCTATAAGTATTCTTTATAACACAATTTAACTTGATGATGATGATGATGATAGGAGCCTGTGTAGCTCAGTGGATATGGCGTTTTCCCACCACGATGCTTGACCGTACGAAGGAAGGCTTGGTTTCGAATCTACTCGACTAGAGGAAATTTTTCTAAGCCTTTTTTCGACCGGTTTTCCCGATCTCTGGAATGGGCAAGCAAGTTTTATCCCGGAAAGGTTTTTCGTCCTTAATTCAAGAAAATTGAACGTAGAACCTACACGATTTCAGACACTAAAAAATATATTGTGTTACGGTTAGGGACCAGGAAATAGCGACACTTGTTGAGCCCTCTATTCAACGCATGCAGTTTAATTAGTGAAAGCCTTGGGTCAGCTATCTCTGATTGACTACTAGTGGAGACTGAACTGCCCACTCGGTCTCCAAAAATTGGATAGGGCTAAAACGGCCTTATCTACTCCTAGGGAATAACAAGGCGTTAGCTGATTTTGATTTTTTTTATTATGAGAGATCTCAAGGGAGTAAGAGACTCATCGAGGAACGCCACATACTACATGCACCAGCTATCATTCTTATTATTTATTTCATTCGCACTGATTGCACACACGAATTCCAAGGGCAAGCCATCCAAATCATGCAACCTATGAGAGAAAATCGTAGCCCCACCCCTTCTTAATGCAACGTATAAAATGAATCACATATGCAGCACTTAGTGCTGAATTTTGTAAAAATTACAAGTTGGAAAATGAAGACTTTGTGTGAATATTTTAGAAAGCAATAAAAAAAATATAAAAATTATTATTATTATTATTATTATTATTATTATTATTATTTGGAGCCTGTGTAGCTCTGTGGATGTGGCGTTTGCATACCACGGCGCTTGGCCGCACGAAGGAACACTCGGTTTCGAGTCTAGGCGGCGACTAGAGGAAATTTTTCTAAGCCTTTTTTCGATCGGTTCCCGAGTTAGTCGATCTCTGGCACGGGCAAGCGGGTTTTTCCTCCGGGAAACTCGGGTTTTTCGTCCTATAAACTCAAGAAAATCGACCGTATAACCGACATTATTTCAGACATTAAATATATTGTGTTAGGGTTAGGGAGCACGAGATGGCGGCATATTTGAGCCGTCTCTCTTCACTGCGTACCGCTTACTTAGTGATAGTCTTGGGCCATCTATCTCTGATTGGGTACTAGTGGAGATTGAACTGCCCACTCAGTCTCCAAAGTTAGATAGGGCTAAATAGCCTTGCCTACTCCCGTATATGGGAATAAAAAGGCGTTAGCTGATTTTTTTTAATTATTAACCAATCCTGTGTAACTCAGTGGAAGTGCCGCTTGCATCCTCTGCGCTTGGTCGCTCGAAGTCAGACTCAAGTTCAAGTCTAGTTGCCGACTGGGGAACTTTTTCTAAGCCTTTCTTCGACCGATTCCCGAGTTTGTGGATCTCTCGTACAGGCGAGCGGGTTTTTCCTCCCGGAAATTCTGGTTTTTATCCCGTAAACTCAAGAAAATCGACGGTAGTATCCGCATTATTTCAAACTAACATATCCTGTTAGGATTAGGTACCAAGAGATGGCAGCATTTGTTTGCCAGCCTCTTCATCGGTGGCTGCTATAATTTGTGATGGACATGGGCCAGCTATCTCTGATTGGCTACCGGTGGAGATTGAACTGCCCACTCAGTCTCCAAAAGATAGATAAGGTATAATGGCATTGCCTACTCCATATAAGGGAATAAAAGGCATTAGTTGATTTTTTTTAAATTATTAAACCCGTACAACACACAGGCTCATCCTAATATGAGGCATTAATATAAATACTCTTGACCACGTTTCTTCAACTAATAACACATACCTTGATATATTAAGTCAGTACAACATGAACCATACCATTAACTCCCCAACAAAAGAAGAAATACTCAACTTTCACTAACATAATCATGCATTGATCATATCAACATATGGGCTCCCATTCACACATATACATCCTCAGTAATTATTTGTCTCAGCTAACGCCTTTTATTCCCTAATAGGGAGTAGGCAAGACCTTTATACCCTATCTAGTGTTTGGAGACTGAGTGGGCAGTTCAATCTCCATCCGTAGCCAACCAGAGATAGCTGGCCCATGTCTATCACTAATTATAGGAGGCTACTGATGAAGAGACAAGCAACCAAGTGCTGCCATCTCTTGGTGACTAATCCTAACAGGATATGTTATTGTCTGAAAAAATGTGGGTACTGTGGTCGATTTTCTTGAGTTTACGGGACGAAAAACCCGAGTCTCCAGGAGGAAACTCACCCACTTGCTAGTGCCAGAGTTTGCCTAACTCGGAAACCGGTCGAAGATAGGCTTAGAAAAACTTCCTCCAGTCGGCGACTATACTTGAACCTAGGTCTAACTTTGAGTGGCTGGCTAAGCACAGAGGACGCAAGTACTACTTCCACTGAGCTAAACTTCCACTGCAATAATTACGCCAATTCACGAACGTGGTAAAAGAAACGATACTCAGAACTACAGATCAATAGGTACCCCTAACAGTCATTTCAAAAATTCTAGAAAAAATAACACACACCAGACTACAGAACTATCTACAGAAGTACAACAAAAAAAAAAAAAAAAAAAAAATCAGCTAACGCCTTTTTATTCCCGTATATACGGGAGTAGGCGAGGCCATTTAGCCCTATCTAACTTTTGGAGACTGAGTGGGCAGTTCAATCTCCACTGGTACCCAATCAGAGACAGATGGCCCAAGCCTATCACTAATTAAGCGGTACGCAGTGAAGAGAGACGGCTCAAATGTGCCGCCATCTCGTGGTGACTAACCCTAACACAACATATTTAATGTCTGAAATTTAATGTGGGTTCTACGGTCGATTTTCTTGAGTTTACAGGACGAAAAAGCCGAGTTTCCGGGAGGAAAAACCTGCTTGCCCGTGCCAGAGATCGACTAACTCGGGAACCGGTCGAAAAAAGGCTTAGAAAAATTTCCTCTAGTCGCCGACTAGACTCGAAACCAAGACTTCCTTCGTGCGGCCTAGCGCGATGGTGTGCAAACGCCACATCCACTGAGCTACACAGGCTCTAGAAGTACAACATCATCTCACAAAACCAATACGCCATTCAGAAAACAAAAGCACCATCACTTTATTACAAGACATCGCCTACGCAATAAACAAAGCTCTCGATAAAAAAACAAGTACGCCGTCTTATACTGATTGACTTAACCAAAGCATTTGATACGCTTGAACATAACATACTAATCACCAAACTATACTCAATAGGTATAAGAGGAACACTGCATACCTGGTTCAGGAGCATTCTCTCAAACAGAACATAAGTAACAAAAATAGGTACATAATCACAGCCTGGGTAAACAAATTTAACACGGTGTCCCTCAAGGCGCCATATTATCACCCACTGTTTTCAACATATACTGTACATTAACAATGTTCATGACCTGGCCATAAGAAGTCAAATATTTCAGTACGCAGATGACACCGCACTACTAGCAATCCACACAGACATCAACACAGCTCTCTCCAAAGCACAAGACCTAAATGAAATCACAACATACTTCTACCAAAAGGCAATTGTAATCAATGGCACCAAAACACAGATGTTGATAATACACCACCCAAGAATCATGCGTCCCGCATTACTATCGATACACTGTCACACATATCGCTGCATTAACAACAACAACAACAAAAAAAAACTGGCAATACCAGAAATCAAACCTGTAACACATGCAAAATACCGTGGTCATTACATAGATTGCCACCTTAAATGTACAAATCATATAGAATACCTTCATACCAAACTACGCATCATCGCAGCAAAACTCTTCCAAGTAAAACACATTATTTCATCTAACATAAAAATACTCCTATATCACTGTATCTGCGAATCCCTACTCAGATACGATATAATAGTCTATGCACACACATCAAACAGCCACCTAACAAAATTAGAAATGTTACATAGAAAAATTGTGTCAACAGTAATTTCGACACATTATACACAACAGCCAATATCTGAACAGCACATGGCGATACACAGAATCCTGAGCATTAAAAATTTGAAACACTACCCAACCAGGCCGGTCTGGTTGGCCGAGTGGTTAGGGTATCCGCTCTCCAGCCAAAAGGCTAAGGGTTCGGATCCCACCGTAGGCATGTATGTTTGTGATTGTCTGCAAAAATGGTGGTATTGGGTGGTAGGTGGCGTTGGTGTAGTTGTAGTTGGAGAAAAGACAGTTGTAGTGTTGGTGCCCTCTCTCGATGACATTGGACTCCGTGCAGGTGTCATGTAATAATAATAAAAATAATATTACTAAGGAATTACTTCAACATCACCTATCGAAACAACAGAGACACATATCGTATAACACGACCCACCACAACTTTCGTTACATCCTTATATTTAACAACTCAAACGGTTCTTTTGTGAGATCACATCACATACCCACGCTACTCAACACCCAACCAAGAAATTTAAAACACATAGACAACTAGAGAACATTAAAACACGAACTCTGGAAAACATACCAACAAAGTTAATATACACATCACAAATCACCAACATCCAATGCCTACATCCCATCCATAAACAGTAACAATAACGTAAATAGTGAATGCTAATCCCACTCTCTTCATAAAAGATATCCTAAGCTACGAAGTAGGTGGGATTAAATCGCCTCATTCATCTACACTTCATCTACATAATCGAAGACTGCAATTATTTAACAAACCAGTCAGTAGGATGTATAATAATAATAATGACGTTATTGATATAAAAAAGTATATGTTTGTATTCAAAGAAAAAATATTGAAAAGAAATAATGTGCCTTAAACTGCGTACAGAATATTGTACAAAGTGTAATATGCATTAATTGTAAATATGTAAATACTCTGTACGATAATAGAAAAATTGTTATATTATATTATATTATTATTATTATTATTTCGGGCGACTCCAGGAGTCCTTAGACTCATCGAGGGAGGCCCTAAACATCATGTCCACACAACTATGCGATTACATTCTCACAGTATCTATCATACCTTGTCTTGAACTCATTCACCGTAATAGTACCCACAACAGACTCTGGCAGCTTATTCCACTCATTTACCACTCTAAAAGTAAAGAACCCAGCTCTAACACCCCTGCTAACCACACTCTTGCCTAGCTTCCATAGGTGTCCCCTAGTTCTCCCACCACCAGTCCTGATCTCAAAAATATCCTCTGAATTAATCCTTTAGAATCCCTTTAGCAATTTGAATGTTTCAATCATATCTCCCCTCCTCCGCCTATCAACTAGTTTCTGCAACCTACAAATCTTCAACCTGTTCTCATATGGTTCATTCCATAGACTTGTTATCATCTTAGTCACTCGCCTCTGGATCCTCTCCACCTCCTCCCCATCAGGAAGGAACCGAGGTGACCAAATCTGGGCACAGTAATCGAGATGAGGTCTTATCAAGGCTCGGTACAGAGGTACAATAACTTGCTTGTCTCTGCTCGTCAAGGTATTTTTCAACAACCAAGTGAGTTGATGAGCTGATTTAGCTACTTTTGCAGTGTGCCCCCTATACTTCATCTCCTTATCCACCAACTCCCAACTCCCTGGCCTCATCAATCTCTTGGAGTACAGTTCCACCGATGTGGTATACTGCTGCTAATCTTTTCACCCCAAAATGCATAACATTACATTTTGTCACATTAAATTGACATCCATTCTCCTTACCCCAGAACTCCAATCTATCTAAGTCATCCTGCAAGACTTTGACATCTTCTTCATTCACTATTGCCCTACCCAACTTTGCAACAGGAGCGAACAAATGAATTGTTCCCATTTAGATCCTTCCCTATATCGTTAATGAACAGATTAAACAGCAGTGGTCCAAGAACAGAACCCTGCAGCACACCACTAGTCACAGGCCGTCTTTTGGACTCTACTCCTGAATAAACTACTTTTTGATATCTCTCCATCAACCAACCACCTATCCATCTCACCAACCCTATATCCATTCCCATATGTTATAGTTTACAGATTAGTATTCCATGTGATATCCTGTCAAACGCTTTTGCCAGGTCCAGCAGTATCACTGTAAACCCATTTCCCTTATCCAGTTCAGCCGTCACCTTGTTATAAAACTTGAGCAAGTTACTGAAGCATGATCTACCCTTCACAAAGCCATGCTGTCCCCTGTACAGTATCTCGTTTTCATCAATCCATTCCTGTATTTTTCCCTTGACTACTTTCTCTAAGACCTTGACAACGACTCTTGATATGCTGATCGGTCGGTAATTTGCAACCGTAGTCTTGGATCCTCCTTTATGCAGTGAAACTATTTTCCCCTCTTTCCACACCTTCGGGACTAAGCCAGACCTGAGACTCAGATTAAACAACATGGTCAAGGGCACTGATAATTCTTTAGCCGCTTCACGCAAGACCCGTGCCGGTATACCATCCAATCCCACAAATATGTTCACATTAAGGTTCTGTAATAGACTAGTCACCTCCACTTCATTCATCACTATTCCCGTATAAACTAATGGTTCCTTCACTTTTTCAATGTCACCACCTGGATGATATGCTTTTGCAAAGTGCGCGCTCAGTAACTCTACTATATCGACTGATTCAGTGACCTCCTTACCATCGTCATTCCTTAAAATCATTTTGCCGTGTACAGTTTTTTCTTGTTTGCAGCATATTGAAAGAACTGTTTTGGATTCTCTTTTGTTTGCAAAGCTAGTTTCCTTTCATAATCCGGTTTTGCTTTTTTTACCACACTCGTTACCTTTCTGGCCTGCACTTTATACCGTTCGCAGCTCAAGCTTAATGGTGTTATTCATCCATTTAACCCCTACTTGTTTTACTATTCGGATCCTAGGTATACAATCAGCCATTACCTCCCGTAAATGCTCCTTGACCACTTCCCATGCTCTATCGACGTCCAGCCCTTGCAGTTGTACATGCCATGGCACTGATCCAAATTTTATACATAATATGTATAACATGTTATACATTTTATGTATAACATTTTATACATAATATGTTATTTTATACATAATATGTAAACATGCAAAAAGTGTCTGTAGTCAAAGAATTATAGTGAATTGGGTGCTGCATTACTATATTGTAATATTGTATAAAATGTATAAATATTTAGCTAGTTAAAATGTATATTGATATTTATAAAAAAATTCATTATTTGTATTATTATTGTTATTATTAGTCGTGATAGACGAAGCCTTTTAGTAAGAAAGACCTAGGTTCGAATCCCGCCCATGACGTGAAGAAACGTTATCTAGTCTCTTCGCCTAAAGGTGAGTTAGTCGGTCTCATACAGAAGTAGAGGGCTTTTTTCACCCGGAACCTTGGGTTTTTGTTCCCTTAGAACAGATACGTCTGCCCTGTGAACCAGTGGTGACTCGTACATAAGTACTGAGTCACTGCAGTACCCCCAAGGTACTGCAGTGTCTCAGTACTTATAAACGAAAAAATTAAATTTTGTTTGTGTTTATAAATAATAACAATGCTTACATCATTATATAAATGCAATACAACATGTTAAAGGTTAGAGCTTATGTTTCGACATTGATTGAACAGTTAATAATTGGAATTGTTTGATTAACGCTTTTGAATGAGGAAAATGCAAGGACTCTCAGAGGAGATGGGCAGCCTTCTGAGGGGATGGTGCAGAACATCAGTGGAGTGGAAGTGACGGAGGCCATGAAGAGGATGATGAATGGAAAAGCGGTGGGCCCCGACAGAATTCCAGTGGAGGCATGGAAGGCACTGGGGGAAGAGGGAATTGACCTGCTGTGGGACCTGTTCATGAAAGTTTGCCAACAGGAAAATCTACAAGGGTAAAGGGGATGCACAAGACTGTAAAAATTACAGAGGAATAAAGTTGATGTCCCACACAATGAAGATCCTAGAAAGGATTCTTGATGGTAGATTGAGGAAGGAGATGGAGATTGCAAAGGAACAATTTGGCTTCATGCCTGGTAGATCAACAACAGATGCTATCTTTGGGTTACGGCAGATGATGGAAAAATATCGAGAGAAACAAAGGGAGCTACATCTGGTATTTATTGATCTGGAGAAAGCATACGCTAGAGTGCCAAGGCAAGAAGTCTGGAGGGGTCTGAGGGAGAAGAAGGTGCCGGAGAAATATGTCAGGTTGGTGCGAGAAATGTACAGAAATGTGAAGACAAGTGTTCGGACCTGTTTGAGACAGACAGAAACTGTTCAAGTAACAGTTGGCTTGCATCAAGGGTCAGCATTAAGTCCGTTTCTGTTTAATATTGTGATGGAGGTGATAACAGAGGAGGTGAGAGAAGATGCGCCTTGGACAATGTTGTATGCAGATGACATCTTGTTGTGTGTATATTCAAGAGAAGAGGCGGGAACTGAACTGGAAAGATGGAGAAAAGTACTGGGAGAGTGAGGTATGAGACTCTCGTGGTACCTAACTCTAACACAATGTTTTTAATGTCTGAAAATAGTATCGGTTCGACGGCCGATTTTCTTGAGTTTACGGGACGAAAAACCCGAGTTTCCGGGATAAAAACTCCGCTAGCTCATGCCAGTGATCGCCTAACTCGGGAACCGGTCGAGAAAAAGCTTAGAAAAGGTTCCTCTAGTCGGTGAATAGATTCGAACGCCTTTCGTCGTGCGGTGTAAACGCCGTAGAGTGTAAACGCTACTTCTACTGAGCTACACAAGCTCGGGAAAAAAAGAAAAAAAAATTTTTTTTTAAATGAGCACAACGGAAAAAATGTGAAACGAATGCAATCAGCATTATCTACTGCATGTCAACAAAAAAATAAATAAAAAAGCAGCTAACGCCTTTTACTTCCGAATAGGGAGTTGGAGAGTCCATAATAGCTCTATATAACTTTAACTTTTGAAGAGTTAGGGTACAGTTCATCATCCACTGGCAGCCAGTTAGAGATAGATACACAAGACTGTCACTAATTATACATGGCATCTGGTTCGAAGTTTAGAGGCCATGTTACTTAGGTAGCTCATGAGATTACTTGGATATTGAAGAACACCTTAAGAAGTAGAGATCAGGAAGTTGTTGTTCCTCTTTATAAGGCCTTGATAAGTCCACATCTAGATTACTGTGCTCTCTCATCTGTTCTCCTGAATTTCTTTGGTATGAGGAATTGGTGGAGAGGATTCAGAGGCAAGAGACCAAGATAGTGAACGGTCTGTGGAACGTTTCCTTTGAAGATATTCATGGTGTGTGGATCACAAAAGTTGAGTGATAGGCAAAAAAAGATAGGATATGATGGAAATATTTAAGATAGTTAAAGGGTTGTATAGTACTGATGGAGCACTTGTTTAGCGGAGGGGCAGAACTAGAATTCAACCTTGGAAGTAGATTAAAAGTGTGGTTAGTAAAGCCGTAAAGAGCAGATTTTTTGCTTGGAAAGTTGTAAATGAATCGAATCAGTTGTCAAAGTCATTTATTACCGCTTTGCCTGTGGATGGGTTCAAGGAAAGGTATGATAGATTGATTAGATAATTTGGGTCTCCAGTAATGAGTATTAGGACTCCATTGATGTAACCGTTTCATCTCATCATCATCTCATCTTCCTTTTTACCCTCTTTTACTTTGTGGTGTCGAGGGTTTATTAATCATCGGAAATCAAACCGTTCACAGGATAAGGTGGGCAGCCTGCGCCCCAGTGTATCCTATGTCCTTAGTGTTCAGTTCTCAAGGCCGGCTTGCCTGCTTTGCGGGATGAAAACCCTCAGGATAAACTGGAGAAAAAACCCTACTGTCCACGCCCAAGAGTGGCTATCTGGACTATGGCTGAGGAAGATCCTTCAGCTCCTCACGTCACCGACGGGAATCGAATCTACAACACTCTACCGCAGGCATATGGCTTTGAAGCCACAGCTATTAGGCTAACCGAGCAGACTGAGGTAACCATACATAACAATAAAAATATATCTGCATTTACTGTTATTACTGTTCGCAATTATTGCTTCAACTGCATTCATTTTTAAGCCCATTCTTGAATTGATAGAAGTTTCTTTCTTTATATATCCATACTGTTCCCTTTATTCTTGATGCTGTCAAATTTTTCATAGTTGACTCGAAAATATGGAAAAGGGAAAAGTTCCTCCCCCCCGCCAAACCTGAGCTTAAATCGATTATTTTGCTGCTCTTTCATGTTATGGAATTTATTCCTTATTGCTTTTAGAAGTCGTTCTTATGAAAAACCACTTAAAGCATTTGCTTAGTAATGTTGCAGTGCTACTGTTTTAAGGAATTTCTTCGTCATCTTCGTCTGTTTTGCAGTAAATTCCGTCCACCTATTTTCATGGCAAATGTCAATATCATCATTTTGTGGATGTAATATTTTATGTCCATTTATTAACTTTTAAGTTTTAGAGTCGAATATGTCCAAGTATTCTTTTGCCTGATGAAAAATACCTAGCATCAACGATTGCTGAAGTAATGGTTAGAAGTAAGATTTTTTTACAGAAGCAAATAGTCCATTAATGCATACATTAAGACCCACTATTCCATATGCACTTCAATTTCACATAAAAGCCTATGTGCACAAGGGAAGTGACGTTTGCAGTCCTGAAGAAACATTCTTTTAAGTTCGATTCTAGTCTCTGACTGGAAGAACTTTTCTAACCTTTTCAGTGATCGGTTCCCGAGTTAGTTGATCTCTAGTACGGATAAGCGGATTTATCTTCCCGTATACTCAAGGAATTTGACCACAGAATACACACTATATCAGACAATTATGTATGTTACATATTGTCTGCGCGGTTAGCCTAGTGGCTTTGCGCTTCGCAACCATATGCCTGGGGAAGGAGTTTCCCAGGTTCGATTCCCGTCGTAGACATGAGGAATTTGAGGATCTTCCTAAGGCATATACTGCCCTCGCCCAAGTTAGCCGGTCTTGGGCGCTGGCAGTAGGGTTTTTCCGCCAGTTTTTCTGGCGTTTTTCATCCCGCAAGCAGGCAAACCGGCCCCCTGAACATACGCCTCTACAGTCAAAAATATACCCCCCCCCCCCAAGCGGCAGACCAGGCGACAGGTCGGTTGGGAGTAGTACTAACAAGAAGTCGCATCTAAGTAACACGCGGACTCTGCAGAGGAAGTGGGAATAACGCGTAGTGAAAGAAGAAGAAGAAGATATATGTTGCACATTGTAAATCACGAGATGACGGCACTTGTCCGCTGTACTCTCTTCACGGGATGGTATTAATGATATCCTGGTGATGCTTATTGGATAATAACTCCTTCTCATTATCCAAAAGTGAAATGAGGATATAAACGATCTCGCCTAATCCCTGTAGGGAATAAAAGGCGTTAGCGAATTTTATTTCTTTATTTTTTTATTTTATGCTTGTAAATACTGTTACATTACTGATGTTCGAATGAAATATTATGATAATATCACCCAAATTGGCTTTACTTGAAAGAAGTTACGCTAGTGTTACTTAAATTTTGAAACAAGTATGTTGGGTACTGAAAGCTTGGGAAACACTGCCTAAGAGACCTAATGAAATGTCAGATATGAGTCGGGCTTTGCAGTTCAGGAAGGCAAGATCGTCGGATTCCTAAGCAGCTCTCTCTCTCTCTCTCTCTCTCTCTCTCTGTGTGTGTGTGTGTGTGTGTGTGTGTGTGTGTGTGTGTGTGTGTGTGTGTGTGTGTGTGCGTGTGTGTGTGTGTGTGTGTGTGTGCGTGTGTGTGTGTGTGCGTGCGTGCGTGCGTGCGTGCATGTGTGTGTGTGTGCGCGCGCGCATGTGTTTGTGTGTCACATAGTTGTTTATATCAGATCTACTGTCAAATTGACAACAAAACCAATAAATAATAACTAAGCAAATTCATTATTATGTAACCTGAACACAAGCTTCAAGGTGCATTCTGATATCTAATCATTACCCGTTTAGTACAGATTTTGCACTAAACGAACTAAAGTCATTACCTTACTTACGATTGAATACAAGCTAGAAATGTTTGGAAAAACTCATGGGACACAGCATCCGACTTACTGGACGACCTCTTATGGCCAACTTTCTATCCTTTGCACTCGGATGGCCAGTTTCCTCTATGATGATTCGGAAAATTGCTGAAAATTTATTTTCGCACTTGAGATTTCTTCACAAGTGCCAGAATATTCCCGGCCTGAGAGGGGTTAGCATATCTGCTCTCCAGTCAAAAGGTTGCGGGTTCGAATTCCGCTGTGGGAATAGATGTTTGTGATTGTGTGTGGAAATACTAGTGGTGGCGGCGGCGGTAGATGGCAATGGTGTAGTTGCGGTAAGTTGGTGGGTTGAATGGTGGCCACAGAATTGTAGAGCAGGTGCCCTCCCTCGATGAGTCTTTGAACTCCCTGGAGGTGTCAAACAATAATAATAATAATAATGATATCAAGGGTCCTGTACTTACACATACATTCTGATTCCATACATAAGTATTTTTCTCACAATCTTATAATTGATCTATGGTGTTTGCAATTCATCATACTCTTGCAACTTTATTCCAACCCCCCCAAAAAAAACCCTCGAAAGTCATTTATCTCCCCCCCCCCAATTTGGAAAGTAATAGGCAGATATTTGCTCCACATATTCTGAAGATATCTAGGCTTAGAGGATGTTGGCAGCAAGCAGATAAGTGGTACCTTCTTGGGTTTACTTTTTCTAATTATCGCCAGTTTTTTCCATGAAAAGTCCTGCTCGCTTGAGCCCAAATGCAACTAGCTCGCTAACTCGTAGATAGAAAGAATGAAAGAGAGAAAGAAGCTCGAAAATGGACTTCGTAAACATTGCCTATGCATTTCCTTAGAACATCGCTTTTTTTCCCCCCCCGTCATGGAACCACAGTTACAAGCTACACACATACGCACACAAATTTAAGCACTGTAAAAATAAATTCAAACATTAGAAAATAAAGGCCTACTAACTTTAAATCTGGCTGACAATAAACATGTTATATGCAGCACAGGCTGATATACACTGATGAAGAGTAGGTTTTAAAATTCCATTCGGTTGCCGATCCATTGGGAAAGATAATAAGGATATTCACCCTCCTAAGGTAATCAGAAGGGAGGAAAGCGTTTTTTTTATTTTCCATTGAAATATGAATAAAACAACTATTTTGACTAATAAAAAATTCAAAAGCAATAAATACATTCTCAAAGGCCTTCTATGACCACATCACTGATAGCTAAAGCCAATGCTACAAGTAATTTCGTAGCATGGGGAGCGTATGGGAGATTTGTGCCTAATATTCATGGTTCTAAACCCTAATATTATTGTCTGAAATAACGTGTTCCATGGTCAAATTTCTAGAATTGCAGAAAGAAAAAAACGAGTTAATAGCAACTAAAAACCTGACGACAAAGATCGACTAACTCGGGAACCTGCTGGAAAAAAAAAAAAAAACAAGATTCGGATATACTTTTTCAGCAGTGGAACAAACCATTTCCGCATGCTACATATTAAGAAAAATTTAAATAAGTATGGAAATGAAAAGTTGAAATAATTATATTAATAGAGAGATAAAACCTAATAAGCATTTCTCGATTTTGTAGTCATTATTTTCAATCCTCTTTTCTCTTTAGTTTCGCCAAAAACATACTTGCCCTTTGGTTGAAAAGATCTGAACTTGAATTCTGCTGAATATATGCGTGTAACATTTAAGGTGTGTTTTTACCATTTTCATTTACAAGCAGTGGCGCACTCAGGATTTAATCTTGGAGGGGGCCGAGTACTCATAACTTAATCTTGGGGATGGGGGGGGGGAAGAGATGAGTAGACGATTTGAGAATACACACTACGCATTGCATACGACCTATGACTAAGCACCTGTAGTGATCGCCAATACATGATACCGGTGATCTCTGGCCCGGTTCGGGCAAACAAAGTATTTCCCGAGCACCACTTCGTTTGCTTTGCGTTCACAACGGCCGTGATTCCCGAGAGCCAGAGGGTATTCCCACCTTATGCGACTGCTAATTCAAAGTACAGTAGTATAGAAATAGAAGGCAAATAAAAAATGAAAGTAAAAAAAAAATAATAATAAATTTCATTAGGAAAAGATTTTTGGAAATTTTTCTAGTCTTTTTCCCCCCTCTTTCTTTTGGGGGGAGCCAGGGCTCCTTGGCCCCCTCCCTGGGTGCGCCAATGTTTACAAGTGACAGAATTTTTCGTCCCGAAAGCTGTGACTAAAATGGCTAAGAGTGAAATACCGAAATAGGGAGACATACAGGAAAGTAGGAGGAACTGACAGACTGTAGATAACTGTCATGGCTCAAGGCTTTGGTTTTCTCTTCGTAGCAATAAATATAACTTTTTGCAAAATTATAAAGAAAATCTCAAAATAAATACAATTCTCTTAACCAGAGATAAAATAACCGATTTATTAATTATGAAAATGACGGATCCGGACTTCAATTTCAAGGACAGCGATTGATAAATAACCGTATGGGAGAGAAACTTTTATTGTTTATAATCAAAGGCGACAGACGTGGTTGCATCGGCATATTGAAAGAACACAATAAAATTATCTTATCAAAATAAACCACGCCTCCAATGACGTTGGGAGCATTACACCATTTGAACAGTAAGGGCTGGTTCAGCGATGGCGAGTATTGCTTGGGTGATTGCTTTTTTCAGGGCAAGTAAGTTTGTTTCTTTATATAAAATGAAATATATTCAATAATATAATTTTATACCAATGGTTACTTTCTTATTTTCTTTTCAAGCTAGCAGTGTAAATAAAAGTTGCACAAAATACTTATAGTTGTCACTATTACAACACGTAATGAAAGGAAATGATTGCCACAAGCTGAGGCGTTTTTATTTGGCTTTAACGATCACGTGATTTAATTCATCTCGAAGCACCAAAAAAAAAAAAAAAAGAGAGAGAATGAAACTGAAGAATTTGTTTAATTGTTCGGGCTGCTTTTTTATTTCACAGCGAATCTCTGCAAATCTGCAAATATTTAGAATTTAGAATATACATATCCGCGCGGGCACATACACATAAAACCGTGTAAGCGCCAGTGGGCGTGGAAAAATTCTGAAGTTTTTTTTTTTTCCCCATTTAATGCAATTTATTATTTTTAGCGTTAATAGCATTTAAACTTTTATTATATGTTTGTTGCACTCTTTCTTTCTCTCTCTCCCCCCCCCCCCCCTCCCCGCCTATGTTTTCTAGATATGATTTGTTTATAAATTTAATTGCATGGCTTAAAATATCACAAAACGTACTCATTTTTACTTTCTCTCTCTCTCTCTTATACATCCAATCTCTCTCTTTGGTTAAAGTGTGTGTCTGGGGGGGGGGGGGGGATTCCTTCCTGAGGAGATGAACGTGACACTTCTGTAACCTACTGAACTGGTTCATAGTATATTGCGACATAAGAAATTTAACATTATGTTTCCAGAAGAAAATTGCCTAAAAGTTTGAGAAACTCAGGTTTTTCATCTTGCAAAACAAGCAAATCGGCCAGAAGAACCCACGGAGTTTACAGACCTCACTGCCTTAACTGCTTTGGTCATAAATCCAAAATAAAATAAGAATAAAGATTTGAATCCCTTCCAGTTATTATGAAGTGAAAACTTACAGAAATAATTCCGTTTTTAAAATTGGAAGAATTACACTTAACGGCTCTAATATATCAAAAGTTCTAAAGATCCCCCTGAATCCTTAAGTTCTTGTATTTAATATGGTAGTTCATAGTTCATTCTTGAACCGCACGGTTATCCTAGTAGCTTTGCGCTTCGCAACCATATGCCTGGGGAAGGAGTGTCCCAGGTTCGATTCCCGTTGTAGACGTGAGGAATTTGAGGATTTTCCTCAGGCATTGCCAAGTTAGCCGGTCTTGGGCGCGGTCAGTAGGGTTTTTTCCGCCAGTTTATCTGGCGTTTTTTATCCCGCAAGCAGGCAAACCGACCCCATGAACATACGCCTCTACAGTCAAAAATATATCCCCCCCCCCCCCAGCGGCAGACCAGGCGACGGGTCGGTTGGGAGTAGTACTAACAATAAGTCGCATCTAAAGTAACACGCGGACCCTGCATGGGAAGCGGGAATAACGCGTAGTAGAAGAAGTTCATAGTTCATTCTTCAGGAGTCTTTCTACCCTCAGGGAGCATGAAGGACTGGTAGTGAGCTTTTTTTTATTTTTTCCCAAATAATGTGCTTCCACTACTACTGTGATTTAAAAAAAAAAAAAAAAAAAAAAAAAAAAAAAAAACGGAATATGATGCCGTCATTCTGACCCTATGTGCGCCTTGAATGTCAAAGATTTCCCTTAATGGCATGATGGGGGGGGGGGGATAATAATATAAATAAATAAATAATGAAAATAAAAATAAATACATAAATAATAAAATATCTCTCCAGCAGTGTAATTTTTCTTTTCTTTTATTTATTTATCAGTGGAGCTTGAACACTATTAAAAATACATAATATACTTCTGAATGCATAAGTTATGATTAATATCTTGTTTATTTAAAGTGGCACTTCGAACGTGTATTAATATATTGTATGTTTTTCATATAAATTTAAATAATAAAAATGCAGATTATGAACTTCAAGCATAAAATGAGAATTCTAAGCTGAAAAAAAAAATTACTGAGTGACCAATTTATTAGGTACACCCCCAATATTAGCAATTAAAGTGAATGAATCGCACTAATCAGCATGGACACTAGAGATTGCGTGGGACAAAAATTCTGCTCTTGTCATTTCATGCCGAACGGACAGATCGGGGTATAAAAAAAAAAAAAAAAAAAGCCAGGATCATCATTGAAGTGGTGGTCTTGGAAATGTCTTCTTTCACTTCTTTAGGCACTGACTGGAATTACAGCAGAAACAACTAAATCTGATACTGAGATATTATGTCTTTAACTGAGTGTTGAGCCTCTGTAGCTCAGTCAGTACAGACGAAGCCCTTTGGTGGGAAAAATCTGGATTCGATTTCCGTCCATCACCACCGAGGAACCTTTATATGGTCTCTTTTGACTAAAAGTAAGTTAGCCAGTCTCATGCGAAGGTAGCGGTTTTTTCGTCCTTCAGAACAGGCAAATCGGCCCGTGAATACACATGGATCTAGAGTCATAAAATGCATACTTAATTCTCTCATTAGGAGGGATTAATCAGTCCTAAGGGACGATGGATGAACATTGGAAACCCCATACGAATAAATAAATAACCTGAGTGTTCTCCAGCGAGTATGACTCTTTTGCGAAGTGAAACCCTGAGCTGCTAGGAAGAACGTCTTTTCATCGCCATGTTAACTACCTCTCCTTCAGCTGAAAAATCCAATATCACAGTTCTTTGCATTCGAAGATTTGGAAAAGGCCCGAATTCGGTGTCAGGAGCAGCATAAAGGAGCGAGGAAGTCTTGCAGAACGATTATTATTATTATTATTATTATTAAACCTTCATTTGTGTGTGTGTAATAGTGGGACCTCGCGGGAGGTCCCACTATTACACACACAGTTTATCATACTGCGCCTTAAATATCTTCACTGACTCCGTACTCACTACACTCTCAAGCAATGCATTCCACAAATCACTCACCACTCTCCATAAAAAAACCTGTTCCTCACCCCTTGCTCACACCCTCCTCATACGACTTCCAGGAATGACTTCTTGTTCTCTGCCTGTCTTCACCCATTCTGTGCAAAACCTCTCCCCACATTAATCTCGTAATAACTACTTAACAGCTTATATGTCTCTATCATATCCCCTCTCCTCCTCCTCCTCTTATTAACCAATTTCTGCAAATTGCATTTTCTCAATATGTCTTAACATACTCAACATTCAGAGACCAGAAACCACCTTAGTCAATCGCCTTTGGAACTTTTTCAATATATCTTTTTGAAAATATGGTGACCAAATCTGTGCACAGTAATCCATACGTAGCCTGACCAAACCCTTATGCAAGGAAGCCATAACATCCTTACTTCTACAAGTCAATATCCTCCTCATAATTCCCATTATCCGCTGTGCTATAATTTTTAGCAACATGTCCCCCGAAATTTTAGATCCTTTTTCACAATCACTCTTAAATCTCTCATCTTTCCCTACCTCTTCCACGATATTTCTACTGATTATGCTGCCCAAATTATTTCAAAACCTTACACTTCGTAACATTGAACTGATAATCACACTCATTTATCCGTTCAGACAGTGCATTCGAGTTCTCTTGCAAAGTCACCGCTTCTGCTCTACATACTGCCATTCAGACCTCTCCCAATATCATTTACATACAAATAAACAGCAATTAACCCAAAACAGATCCTTGGGGGAAATGGCGCACTCAGGATTTAATTTTTTTAGGGGGGGGGGGGCAAGCACTCAAGATTTAATCTTTTTTGGGGGGGCGAGCTAAGTAGACGATTTGAGAATACACACTACGCATTACATACAACATATGACTGAGAATCTGCAGTGATCGCCAATACATGACACCTGTGATCTCCTTTGGCCTGGCTCGGGCAAACGAAGTAGCGCTCGGTCCGACGGAGCAATACTTCGTTCGCCTCGCGTTCAACAGTGTACCCTATAGCTCTCGGGCCGTGATTCCCGAGAGCTATAGGGTATTCTCACCTTATGTGACCGCTAATTCATAAGTAGTATAGAAATAGAAGACAACACAACATAAATAAGAAAATTAATTTCAATTAGGAAAAGATTTTTTTTTTTTGGAAAATTTTGTAGTGTGTTTTTCTTTTTCTTTCCCCCCCCCCTTCCTGGGTGCGCCACTGCTTGGGGTATACCACATAATAACTTTCATCTTCTAGGATATCGCTCCTCCATAGACAACTCGCTGATACCCATCAGACAGCCAATATCTAAGTATATCACGTGTACGCATCAACCTTATCCAATGCATAATACATTTGTCACCTTATTATAATAGATAAGCAGATTGCTAAAATAGGATCCTCCTTTTTAAGGGAAAAAAAAACATGCTGGCCACCAAATAGTATTTTTCTGTTGTCAATCCAATTCTGAATCTCGATCCTAATTAACCTCTCTAATGCTTTAACCACAACTTCAGACACACCCGACTGGCCTTCAAAGCCTTAGTCATCCTTTACGTCTTCAGCCTCGTCCACCACCCCCAAAATCCCTCACGAAAACCTAATTGTGAAAAACAGTGGAAAAGGAGTACACTATCAAGTTCAGCAAAACATTAATACACAACATGATGCATTGAGAGGAATGGACGAAGAGGATGTCAAAATCTCATCTACGGTACGTTATAGGGTATTTAACTTAATACAGTTTCACTCAGTTTACGTACAGTTTTAACATACAATCTTTTAAATAAGAACCTTTGTATGAAGTTAAATTTCTATTTCCTTCTCGCTGCAAAAATTCATATGCACTTTTTGTTTGTTTCTTGTTCCTTCTTTTTTTCTTTAATTCAAAGGAAGATTTTTCCTCGTGTTTTCAGTTCTGGAGGTTTCTAGTCAGATGTATTGATAATTAGGCCAGTTTCAATGAATTATTCAAAGGCGTGCAAAAACAAACGAGGCATTGCGGCAGATCTATACTACCTTTCTCTCGAGATGCGGAACCATACTTCAAATTCTCCTCAATATATTTTCTTCTTTTTTTTGTTTACCATCTGTTGAAGGGTTAATAATTTTAAACTGAATTGTACATTAAGTGTAGCTTTTTAATATTAATAATAAATAAATTATAAAAATAATATCTAACACACAGTTCATGAGGTAGCCACCGTAAGAGTGATTGTTTCTGTATGAAGTAATTACTTTGTATTAGTGCTTATTTTGTTAAGCATAGGTACCAGCTGTTAGTTTGGTACGCTAGGTAAATATGTAAAAAATTACACAACTACCTAGTACCCGTATGTCAAAACGTCATTGTTAATATAACGGTGTCTGTGAGGCGTAGCGAATTAAAATTAAAACGAATTTTATTAAAACACTGCTTTGCATTGTTTTAATAAAAATAAATTAGAAATCACTTCATGTAATAATATTTATGACATTTAAATTACCATTTTCCTTTGCATGTTATAGTAAATATTGTCATGGCCAAGTGGCTTCTCTAAAACCTGATAAATGTTTATGATAGGAAGGTTAATCATCTCTGCATTCTTTGTTATGTCTGTAAATTAAGAGTGATCTTCTGGCAGTTGCCTATTTTGCTCGATGAAAAACCCGAGTTTCCGGGAGAAAAAAACATGGCTACCTCCTCCTTATGAGACTGGATAACTTGTGTTCGCTTGAAAAGCTCTGATAAAAGTTCTTTGCGTACTGGACAGGATTCGAATCCAGGTCTTTCCAACCAAAGGGCTCATCGAAACAGTTTGCTACAAAGACTTCAAATTTAAATTATGAATGCCTATTTAAATAATTATAAATTTTTATATGAATGTGTAATTTTGTAAACAGAGCCGTACTTTCCCCGAGGCGCTAGAGTGCTTCAGGGCTCCTACTCATTGTTTGGGACCTTTAAATTGTCCCTAATTTTTTGGAGCTTCTGTCCTGTGCGCCTGTGCATAAGTACGGCCCTGTTTGTAAATCATAGGAAGAGGACTATTGACTAATATTAACCGTCTTGAAAAATGTAATTAACTTTTTATAAAAAATCAAAATATTTACATTGTAAAAATTTAGAATTATATTGTTTCAATTGTTTTACAATATAATCCTGAAAACGCCTTATTGCTTACAATTCAGGCATCCTCACTGAGGTGATTAGCGAAAAATTGAAGTGCTGTATATTTTTGTATGTAATCTCAAGTCTTGTCATTTCACCTGGCTTAATAGACGAGTGGTTTTCCAACAATAATACCTGATAACTAGTTCTATGCTGATGGAAGGTTTCACGCTACTTCCCATGGGATCGATCGCTGTGTTCTCGCACACGAAACATCGATGCGCATTTCAGTGGTAGTGATATACCTATATAAAGATCAGGAAATAACTCCAATGATTACAATTTTTTATCAATAAAACTTTTTACGGACCGAATACTTTAGCAACTAGAGAAATTGGAATTAGAGAAAATGAATGAATAGTTGTGGTCAGTTCAATAGAGCAGTGCCCATGAAAATTCTTCTGGGGATTTCAAAGAGAGAGAGAGAGAGAGAGTGAGTCAGTGAGAGAAAGAGTCATCCATAGAGCGAAGCAAGATCTTTCGTCTAAAAAAAACAACAAAAAACAGGATTGTGTTTTGATAGCATTGATCACTAGATTACATCCACTCCATATGAATATCGTGAGAAGATTAGTTTTTAAAGTAGTGGTAACAGAAAATCATGAAGCTTAAATCATTTAAATAGTACAAGATTTCTTGAATGAATAAAAGGAATAGAGTGTAGTGTTATCAGGGAAACTTAATAGAATATGAGCTTTACGAGAGGCGATCGTTAATATATAACAGGGAGTGTATCAGAAAGCACAGAGCCATTAGGTATCCCAATGTTGATGGAGAAATCTGATGAGAGGAAACCTTTCACCTTGACACTCAATGAATATTCTGGGAGGACACTGGCAATCAGGTCACAAAGAGTAGGAGACCATAAGATGATAGATTAGTAAGGAAACCAGTCCGCGCGGTTAGCCTAGTGGCTTTGCGCTTTGCAACCATATGCCTGGGGAAGGAGTGTCCTGGGTTCGATTCTCGTTGCCGACGTGAGGAGCTGAAGGATCTTCCTCAGCCATAGCCAAGTTAGCCGGTCTTGGGCGTGGACAGTAGGGTTTTCCCCCAATTTAGCTGGGGTTTTTTCATCCCACAAGCAGACAAACCGGCCCCGTGAACACACGAATCTACAGCCATAAATACTTACCCCCCCCCAGGAGGAAGCTCAACTTGCCCCAATAGGATGGGAGAGAAAAGGGAGGAAACTCCATATGAATAAATAAAATAAAGTAAGAAAGAACTAGATATCACACACGATCAATAACTTGGAAATAT
Source organism: Typopeltis vanoorti (assembly GCF_054136105.1). Taxonomy (NCBI): domain Eukaryota; kingdom Metazoa; phylum Arthropoda; class Arachnida; order Uropygi; family Thelyphonidae; genus Typopeltis; species Typopeltis vanoorti. The sequence goes on along the minus strand of NC_143560.1, from coordinate 3,603,426 downwards.
CAAGAATAACAACATGAGTTGCTCCAAATCTTTCCATGGTTGGCCCGAGTTCAACTAAAAGTAGGTAAGGTTAGAGAGGTGTTATGCTGAACAAGAATTTCGGAATCCATATTGGTGTTCTCTAATTAGCTGATTAGTCTCCAGAAAGTGAAAAGGCTGGGGTTAACTTTAATCAATTAATCATTAATTAATAATCAATTTAATTAATCACCATCCCATCACTTTTGAGAGTGTGTTGAGGTGAGAGCAATGGGAACAATAGTCTTGTGGTTCAATTTTATTTCCTTTTTATAAGGATAGGCTGGATAAAGACTTGCATCCATGGTGTTGGGTAGATGCCAAAACGTACGGCAGTTTATGTAGACTATCCACGATGGGTGTTAACGTTGAAACGCAAGTTTTTAGCACAAATAGAGGATACCACCTGAACCAGGAGACTTGCTAGTATTGAGATTGTTGAAGGTTTTTCTGATGTTCTCATGAAAGATCAGAAGAGGCATGCTAAGAGCAGTTTGTGTTACAGTATGAGGTGGCTGACATAGATAAGGCAGGCCTCTCTGGCATAAGTCGTTTTCTCCTCTATTGCATCCATGGTGTTGGGTAGATGCCAAGAAATACGGCAGTTTATGTAGACTATCCACGATGGGTGTTAACATTGAAACGCAAGTTTTTAGCACAAACGGAGGATACCACCTGAACTAGGAGACTTGCTAGTATTGAGATTGTTGAAAGTTTTTCTGATGTTCTCATGAAAGATCAGAAGAGGCATGCTAAGAGCAGTTTGTGTTACAGTATGAGGTGGCTGACATAGATAAGGCAGGGCTCTCTGGCATAAGTCGTTTTCTCCTCTATTGCATCCATGGTGTTGGGTAGATGCCAAGAAATACGGCAGTTTATGTAGACTATCCACGATGGGTGTTAACATTGAAACGCAAGTTTTTAGCACAAATGGAGGATACCACCTGAACTAGGAGACTTGCTAGTATTGAGATTGTTGAAGGTTTTTCTGATGTTCTCATGAAAGATCAAAAGAGGCATGCTAAGAGCAGTTTGTGTTACAGTATGAGGTGGCTGACATAGATAAGTCAGACCTCTCTGGCATAAGTCGTTTTCTCCTCTAATGACCGCCATGGCACACGTTTTATATTTGGTCCTTAGGAGGTCTGCTTTGGATTTGTTGATTTCTTTTGATTTGTCACACTTTATGCTAACGTATTATCCTGCAGGTTTTAGAATTCATGTAAAAAAGCCAGTTACTCCAATGTGATATGCACAAATCGTGTCATCAAATTGACTCCATGACATATTGTTGGTCCAAGGATCAACCACTAAGATTTTTAATATTTTAATTAAAATTCCTTTCATACAATATCCATGAATGCTTCTTGAAGGAAGCGAGGAATAGCTACATCAAAGGACTACAGGATTAGTGTTGCAAAATGAAAATTTAGAACAGCTAAATCTTAAAAAAAAAGAGCTAAAAAGAAGTTTAAAATAAAAATGTGAAGCTAAAATTTTAAAAGTAGTAGCTGATACTTTTAAGTTACTTACTTTATTCAAGTTGAAGTGATACTTGCATATAAGTGGCTAAATACATCTTCCATGTGGTCTTCTGCACTTAATTCACCCAGGTTTTCACTTAGATTTTCAGCTTTATTATATGTGGCCATCGTTCCAATATTACTCACTGTTGATGCTGGTAAATGATAGTCTGTACAGCACTTGCTGTCACGCCTGAGGCCATACTTGACTGACAAAATAGCTGTCAACATTGGCAATTCCACCTTGTTTCTTAATTTAGTTTTAACTACATTCATGGAACAAAAAATTCGTTCAATTTCCGCATTGAAATTTGGCAGTATTAATAAATTTATTGCGCACTGAGCAATTTAAATGGATTCATTCCAGGTGCATCTTTATATTCTCGTACTTAAGTGGAGAATAGCTCAGTGTTTTTTCTATATTTGTCCATTTATTTAAGTGGATAGTATAGTACTGGTATTCAGAAGCAGCAACATCTTTTTCTGTTTTCAGCATTATTTCTAAGATGAGAGTAACAGGTTTTTTATATTTTAGGGTATTGTCAACAGAAAAAGAAGATATCATTCTTAAAATATTCAAGTTTTCAGGCAACCTTTGCTTAAGCTGTTTGAAGAGACTAACAAGAAACTGTCTTGCTCTACTTCTAAGATTTCGCTCATCATTTTGCGTTATTTTCTTTTGTGTCATCAACTCTGAAATTTTTCTTTCAAATCTGTAACCAAGATTTGGATTAGGATCCAAATAGTCATCAATCTCTGACTCTAGAGGGTCGACTGTGGATGATGGTAGAAAGGTCTTCAAATAATCTCATCTTATCCGCACTGTTAGATTCGAAATGTTTGTTAACTTGCTGAACTTGAACTAGAACAGGATGCAAAAATAAAAGATACAGCAGATTCCTTTCATCTTTGTACATCTCCCACAAAATTTGAGCTTTGTAACATTTCTTAGTCACACTCACGACTTCGAAGTGAGTTTTTAATTCCAACCACTGGCTGAGAATTCTATCTACTGCAGGTTCAATGGAGAGCCACCTTGTTGCACAATTGCTTACAATTTTCAGAGGAGCATCATTTTCGTTGATAGTCTGATACAGTTCTTTGTATGCTGCTTGTCTTGAAGAAGAATGTGAAAACCACTTATAAGTTTCGGCAACTAAAAATTCTAATTTTCTTGGGAGAGATTCTGCACAAGTGCGAGACATTGCCAGTTGTAATGAATGGCATACACATCTAATTAAAATTAAGAAAGGAATATATGCCTTCAGTTGTTCATGAACGCCATTATTGACACCAACCATAACACTGGCGTCTGTACCAATTGTAATGAGATTTTTAATGTCCAGTTTCTTGGTCAAGAGCTCTTTTTTCAGTGCCGCCTCAATATCACTAGCGTCACACTTTTATAGAAACACCATGCAAAGAAATGTATGCATAATTTTGTTGAATTTCTTGCTATAATAAATGATGGCCATTCCTAAAATCTTATTCACTGTGTTACCATTCGATTCGTCTATTAGCAAGCTGAAATTTTCACCTCCAATGTCCATAATTAGATCTTCTTCAAAATGCTCACTTAGAATATTCTTTACAATTGTAGAGCACTTAGTTCGGTGCATTTTAACGTTTGGCATAATTTGACTGTCTGGGATGATATTTTTGCAAAGATTTACTAGATGATCGCAACTGTTGAATGATGAGTGACAACAAAGAAATAATGCTAACCTACCTTCAAAGTTAGCAGTCTCATCAGACTTTTTCATAAGCATATTTGTAATAGGAACAGCCTTATATGAAACTGCAGCAAGATGTTTCTTTGTTTTGCTATGCTTTACAACCTGACAATTTTTTTGCAGCTATATCACATCTGCAAAACTTACAGTGGCCTTTTGTAGCGTCACCAGGAACTTTACACAACCATTTACTAAACATTCTCATTTGCAACCACTCCCTCCTAAACTTTTGCTTGTAAGCTTTATTTTTCTCTTTGCTCATTTTTGAAGAAGGCTATTCAACTCTTTACTGCAACGAATTACGATCAATCTTTGAAAACTTCCCACTCGCTATCTTAACTATCAACAAGAACACTGTGCAATCAACTTTAAGGGGAGAAAATGGCAGACTGTTGGGCCACGTGACTGACTGATGACGTCATCATGCGTTTGAAACATGTACGATGCTCGCACCAAACGTACAATACAATTCCTTATTAAATGCGAACATCTGGAAAACTTTTAAAACAATTTCTTAAACAGTAAGTTATAAAAACATCTAAAAAGAGCTTAAACTAGTTCTGAAGGAGCTAGATTAAAATTTTTGGAGCTAGGGAAGAAAAAAAAGAGCTAGATCTAGTTCCAAAAGAGCTAAATTGGCAACACTGTACAGGATGTCAAAGACTGCGTACTAAAAATGTATGCGATAAACCATGAAAGGGCTGAGCGTCTACTTTTGGCGAGAGTAGAATAAAACTAAAAGATTAATGAAGCATTAGGTGAATTGTGAAGTTGAATCGCTCCAGTAATTAACTACCACCTTCAACTTTGATCATAGTCAACCTGTACCTACTCAAATTATTAGCGTAGAAATAAAACAAGTGAATAGTAACTAAAGACACGTGAAATTAATTCATAGGCAAACTGGAAACAAACCATGCTGGTGGCAGTGGATGTAATCGGACTACTAAGGGTAGCAATATGTTACTGTGATTCCGATAAATGTAACCGTGCCATGCCATTCTGCAAGATATCAGTTTCCTATATAAAGACAACCAAGTAGATGTACTCTTCGTGTTGCAGTTATATTGTGCTGCAGCAAGTAAATAGAAAATATTCACGTGGCATCGATTGAGCCTGTTTGACAATTCTGAAGTTGACAAATCGCTGCCGTATGCTTATCAATTCTGTTAAATTTGTAGCAGGAAATTAAGTTCATATTTGAAGTTAAAATATTGAAATTTTTAACTTCAGAACATTGAAATTAAGCCTCAACATATTGAACTAAAGAAAATCATTCTCTCCAGTACTGTATCTAGAGTGGAGCAAACGGAAAATTCGTCTAACTTGGAAGTAGCAAAGTTCGATGCCACAGTTTATGAAAAAAAATATATAGAAAAAAACTAAGAGGAAATCGACTGGAGTGGGAGAATAATTATCATTTCTGGAAATCGCAAAAATATCTACTTTTCTTGCGGTCTATTATTCCATTCAGCATAATCCCTGTCCCCGTTTGATTTTAAGAGTATTTCAGTGAGATATGAAATGGATTTCGAGCATTTGTATTAAAATGTTTATCGATTTACAATACAGTTATAGTGTTTACAACCTAAAAACAATCACCAGTATACTTGCTTTTACGTCTAGTAAAAGCAGTCATACAACGCCACGTAAAAACACTTCATGGCGTTGTCATTATCTTTGACAGATTGGAATAAATTTGGTTATCTGAGGAAAGATGAGGGCTTGACTAACAGCACGAATAACGGCAGCAGTATTCTGATAGTCAAGGAATTGTGGAAAAAGAAATGCATCAGTAATATGGGGGGGGGGGAGAGATAGAGATAATCAGCGTAAAAGACGCAGTGCAAGTATGACTAAAGAAAGTGAGCCGTATCATAGATAGTATTTAGATAGTATACCACTTTATATTATTCAGAGAATTGGCCACTATTTCCCCCTGTTCGCTATAAGCTTCCGATAAACTCTTTTAAGACCTTGATGATTTTCATCGAACAAAAATAATCGCCTAAGAGATCGATGATTTCCAGCATCTGCTGCTACACCATGTGAAACAACCGCCGTAACAACAATGTGAACAACTAATTAGATTACGTATCATTATCATCATCATTGATTCTTACTTTTACGGCCACTGCTGGTTAATTATTCTTCAATTTCCCAAAATGGTCATCAGCCTATAGAATATATTTTGTATAAAACCTCTGTAGATTTGCTGGTTTCAACCACGCTGTTTGGTTGGAAAGACTTGAGTTTGAATTCCGTCTAGGACGCGACGAACCGTTATCAGAGATTTCAGCGGAAGGTGAACCAGTCTCATACAGTGGTGGAAAGTTTTTCCTCCCGGAAACTGGTATTTTAACCCCCCCCCCCATCAGACAAAAAGCTGGAAAATAATACATTTGCATGCATAAAATACTTATAGAAATAGGACTAAGTATCTTCCTAAAATTATAATGGACATAATAGACGAAATGTCGGCCAGAATCCTGGAAATTCACTATTCTGACACTTAATTTTTATCTGCTGATCAAAAAAGTGGGGTATTGATAGTAGAATATGTGTGGTAATATCACTGCATCGATATTTGAAAGAAAAAAACATGACCTGACATCGAATAGAAAAAATGTCAAAAGTGACAATTAAATTTGAATATACATCAGATAATCATGCATTTATATTAGTGCTCGCCCTAAGGACTTTAGTCACTGCTTGATCTTCATATAGCGGCTGATATGGTGATACTTTTACTCCACATCTTTTTGAGAACTCTAGTTATAACTGATAACATCAACCACTTTCAATAATTTTCACCCAGAATTATCGCCCATAATATGGCTAAACATTATCAAATGCTTTACAAAGAGTAGGTATTTTCATGCTTGCAATTATATATTTTTTTAAATTCCAAAAGTATATTATTAATTTATAAATTGAACTGTAGCAAAGTGTAATAATTAGTATATACTATCTCTCACAGATATTATTATTATTATTATTATTATTTCTGACACCTCCAAGGAGTCCGAAGACTCATCGCGGGAGGACACCTACAACTGATATACCTGTCTCAACCACTATACCGAACCTCTACTACGAATCGTCTCCATCAACGCCATCTACAGCCCATTTCCACTACCACCACAACTGGTATTCCATGTCTGTAAATTGCGTGTGTTCTGAAGGGCCGATTTGTCTGTATGCGGGATGAAAAACCCGAGTTCCCGGGAGAAAAAATCCTCCTGCCTCTGTATGAGATCGGCTAACTCACCTTCGATTGAAAATCGTCCAGATAAAGATTCCTCCCGTCGCGACGAGAATCGAACTTAGGCCTATTCCAATCGAAGGACAAAATGTACCGTCGTTCTTCCAATTGCGCTATATATATATGAACAAACAGTAAGCCAGAAAGATATGCATTATCTTATACTTTGTGTTTTAATTGGTGCCACTACCCGATGTTCATGCAACCGTATGAAATATATATGAAATATATTCATATATATCTCATATATGAAATATATGAAATCTTATTATTAAGAATTAACACAGTCAGTTGTCTTCCTGAAGAGTTCTGTCGATTACATTGCAGTAGGCAATTATTGGATCGGTGCTCATAGTTTATTCTTATTCTTATTATTATTGTAATCAAGAGCCACCTCCAGAGGGAGGCCACATACTACACACACCCGCTATCATACTTGTTCTTGAATTCATTGACACTACTTGCACTCACAACATCCAATGGCAATTCATTTCAATCACGCTCCACCTTATGAGAGAAAAATCTAGCCTTCAACCCCTTCTTAGGCATTCATTCTCAGCTTTCAAGGATGCTCTCTTGTCCTTTTCACACCTCCATAAATTGAAAAATTCCATCAACTAAATCCTGTATGAACCTTTAAGAAGTTTGTGAGTCTCAGCCATGTCACCCATCTTTCATCTGTTTGCTAGTGTCTACAAATTTTCAATATATCTTCATAATCAGTATTCTACAATCCTCATTTCATTTTTAACACTCCCTTTTGCAGTTTCTCTTCACTGTATCAGAATCACAACAGAAACCAGAAGACCAGACCTGCGCACAATAGTTGAAATGAGGTCTTATCAAAGCCTTGTAAATAGGCAAAAATGACATCCTTATTTTTACATGTGAAAGTTCGTTTCAGAATTGAAATCATCTTTTGAGTTGTATTTGCAATCTACATGGCCCCTGAACTTCAACTTGCTATCCACTAACACTCCAAGATCCCAGCCTCATCAGTTTCTGTCTAGCACAATTCCATCAATATAATATGACACTGGATATCTAATCACGCCAAAGTGGCTGACTTTACATTTACTGACATTGAACTGACAGCCAATTATCCATACCCACAATTCTAGCCTATTTAAATCACTCTGCAAATCTTCATTAACATACAGATTGAATAACAGTAACCGAAGGACCAATTCTTGTGGTACCCCACTGCTTATCTTAAATTTCAAAGACTCCCATTCCCCCCATATACATGTTTTTTGGCAGTATACATGATATCTGACAGTCAGGTGTCCTCTTATCCAAGCTGACATTTTATAGAAAGTATAAAAATATTGTGTTAGGATTAAGGACCACGAGATGGCGGCAATTCATGAGCCGTCATTCCACTGCGGACTGCTGTCGTTAGTGATAACCTTAGGCCAGCTATCTCTGACTAACTACCAGTCAGTGGTTAAATCCAGCCAGGGCTCGGCCCTGCTAAAACGGAACTTTTTTGTGCACCGGGCCGAAACATTTTCCTGTTTTGTGACTTTTTTGCCCTTTACTGTAAGTATGCCTACATTGTTGTGTTATTATTATTCAACAATTGTTTACAGTTTTGAATGTGTGTATAGAAAGTCAATATTAACAGTCGCCTGATTACGAACGTGTGATGAAAGGGGCAGGAAGGTTTAGAACTTCCTGTAATGCGTTATCTTGCAGCAACTGACAAGCAAACAGTATTGCAGCGTAGTGTAGCGGAATTTTTACAGACTCGTAGCGATATTTTGTCTTTTCTAGTCCGTCAGTAACCAACAATAGAACAGCAGATTAGCAGTTGTTTATCAGCGCCGGTGATAGAAGCACAACGAAAATCGTGTAATATTTTTGTGTTTATGTAGGCCTACTATTTCAACTATGGATAAGTACTGTACATTGGTACCTTCTTTAGATGGAAAAATAGTTCGGATGACAGTGATAATACAAAACGAGTCTGCAACGGCAGTTTGTTATTCATCATTATTTATTTTCTTTTTTTTTTCTTTTCTGCATTTACATAACGAACTGAATAGGCCTACTGTTTTTTTTTTCATCTCTCATATAACCTAATATTATCTTAATTTAATTATCTTATCTTAACTTGAATTATCTTTTAATATGTTAGAAGCATTATATTAATTTGTCATTTTGTATTTGTATCTGTATCTGTATTTGCATTTGTATTTAATGTTTGTGGTAGTGTGGATGATGATTTTAAACTCCACCAGAATAAACAAAAAATGTTGCGACCATCTAGCAATAGCCTCACATTTATGATCCTTACTTCAAGGGCCCTGGAACTTATTCGTTGAATTTAACCACTGCTACCATTGGAGATTTAACTGCCCACTCAGTCCCCGAAAATTAGACAGGGCTAAAACGGCATCGCCTACTCCCTATACGAGAATAAAAGGCGTTAGCTGATTTTTTTTAGAACCAAAGAAATTCACAGAAGATTCACTTAGCGCTCTGAATTCATTAACCTTTAGGCTATTTGTGTACTATAGGATGTAGTACACGAATCTGTATTTTTATAGACTGCCACAGGACCAGTATTGGCAGACTACAGCTATTTATTTTAAGCTTTATTTATTTATTTATTCAGCTGTATGTAGTGTTAGTCGATCATGCATGCCACTGACAAGTATCCCCCCCCCCCGAAACTCGGGTGTACGATTATAGTCAGTAATATATATCTTTTAGCATTTATACAAGGTGTAAAGAGCAATAAGCAGCAGCATAATCAGAATCGGTTTGATCACAATGTTATGTATAAGAGTCCCTTGCTTTTTTTTATGTTTTTATACTAATATTGCATGTATGGTTATAATAGTATAAGTTTGGAGTTCTGCAAATTCGTGTTGTCGCCTCATGAAGGGTCGATAATACTAATACCGTCACAAGAAAAGTATGCAACAAATCGATTTTTGTGCAATAATAGTGTATGGAGCAGTCGTAGAAAAATCAGAGAAATGCATCCTAGACCGAGGCTAGAGAAGATTTTTGCATACGCGACGATTATAAGAATGGATTCACATATTCAGAAACTTCCAAAAATCTATTGAACATTGACGAAGGCTGTGCATTTATTCTTGATAATAGGTTGCTGATCATCAGTAGCATGGACAACTGAAATGCAGATTACTTACCATTCTGCTTTGAAAAGCAGTTATTTTGGTAGCTTAAGTGGATGGTAGCTGAGTTTACGTTGCCTATTACTAGTTACCTTTTTCCGGTTATGCATAACTGCTATGCACTGCTGGATTATGTTTCCAAACTGTGAGTAAGGAACTATACTTAAATAAATAAATTAATTAATTAATTTAAAAAACCAATTGTTTACACATTATGCAATGGTGTTAATCTAATTTCACTAATCACGTTGCAGGTACTTTCTCACCTAGCATCATATTATTCAGAGAACCATAGAATTTTTTAAAATATTTATCCTCTTCAGTAGAGGTACAATACCCCATGGGGGATCACTGTGGTATTTGGGAAACAGGAAAGGATTCAGAAAGACACACTTATTGATATTTTTCTTGAAGAGATGTTGTTTGAAGTTGTTGTGAAACACATTATGAAGAAGAAAGCTGCCCAGGATACAGACGTCTATGGAATAAAGGAGGAAGAGGAGAAGCAGGTTCGATCTGTATACAGTACAGAAAACGTATGTTGGGAAGCTGCAACTCTTGTTTTTACAGCCCGACAGAAGGTTGAGGAATGTTGTTTGCCAATTCACTGGAGTAGCGACCAAGGAAATACATGAAAAAGAGATAGAAACTGGAATATTGTCCGTGAGATAGAGGATGAGTCTCTGATGGAAGGGGTCATATATGAGTTGAATTGCTCTCCTGGAAAACATCAAGAATTTTTAAGGAGGTTTAGGTGCACTGTCCTAAATCTGTGAACAGTATTATAAGAACGGGTGGATTTGGGATTTGTATAGGATTAGTAGTTAGGTGGGTAGAAAATTGCTTCTTGAGGTAAAAAGAATGCCATGTTTTAGAGGCTGAGAAAACTAATGAAGTGATATGTTTATCCCCGGGTGAGACTGGAGGCAAATATCGGACTAAACAGAAAAATTCTTGATTCTGTTTGCTGATTTGTGCATCACTGAGGGCAAGATTAGATTCCTATTAAGAGAGAAAATGTTGGACTGTATTTTAGCAGCACCGAAGGTGTTTATCCTTAACTTATGTTATCCTTACCTCACTGGAGGAGGGAGATTAGTGTTTGAGGCATTAGTTGATCTAGTTTAAGATGATATTTAAGTTTAGATGTCTGAGAATGACATTATTGTCGAAAGAGCAGGATGAATAGAGTGTATTATCGTCAGCAAAGCTGTGTATAGGATTGCAGGTGATTGTGAGTAGGTTGGTTACACATCAGAGAGAGAGAGAGAGAGAGAGAGGACAGGTGATAGAACGGAATCTTGAAGCATTCCTGCATTCCTCGTTCATACGTAGGCGAAACAACCAGCGAGAAGGCTAGCAATCCATTTACAGAGCGTGGTAGGTAGACCGAAGGAAGGCTGTTTGCGAAGTAGACCTCGATGCTAACACGATCAAAAGTCATAGAAATGTCAATAGCACAACGTAAGACACTGCAATTGTTTTTCGTGCAATCCGATCAGATTATGCATTTGCTGAGCGTGGGAAATCTTGTCTTGCCTTATGACTTTGTGAACCGTGCTTACGGGTTTGTCTAAAGATCGTGCAATACGCGGTGCGCTGCTCCTTCCTACAACATTTGCCATTCTTTCTTCCTATGACGCTCTGGCTACTTCCTCTACTGTCTGCCGTTTGATGCGCGTCTGTCTTTTGCCAGGTTTCACATTTAAGGGACCTATCTCTTCAAATTTACGGATCATTTTGCATAAACCATTTGCTGTTATGGGACCTGTTTTTTAATTCTTTAATGTTCTGAACTTTCGCAATGCTGTCAAGACACAACTATTATTTTGGTTTAACAACTTCACGAGAAATGCGTGACCGTTTGGTGAAGGTGACATTTTACTTTAACACGTTGTCTGCTCACAGGCAATGGCTGACGCATTCCGTACCTATCTGCTTTTATAAAAGCTTCTTTCGAAGCATTCGTCATTCGGTACATTTGTCATTTGCATAAATGGTACGGTCATAGCGTTTCACTGCATACCGCGAGTATCATACATAATTTACATGTATTGCGGTGCCAACTATCGCCCTACTGTCAACTTTTAGAACTAACGTTGGTTCTTGCGCAAAATAAAATTCCATTGCCGCACACAAATCATTACATCGTTCCACGAAAATGTGAACTTAAATTACAATCACCCTGTATCTTGCCTCGCAGTATGTCCAGCGGTATTTCTTTCCCTTTTGCTAGTTCTCTGCATCCATTGTGTTTTCATTAGCTCTTTCTTTCCGGCTTTTTCTTTTCTTTTCTTTTCTTTTTTTTTTATTTTGGCAGCTCACTGGTTGAAAACCGTCTGGGTATATGGTAGGTTTTGCTGTGGCCTCCTCCAATTCTTTTGTTGTTTGGTGTATTGAGAGACGGATTGAGAACTGCGTTTGGGAAACGTGCGGCCATTTTGTTCTCCAGGACCATGTATGTCTACTTAATCCATCTTAAGCACCTATTCATAGTCCAGATGCTTCCAGTTCAGCCCTATTATTATTATTATTATTATTATTATTATTATTATTATTATTAATATTACGTAACACCTCCAGAGAGTCGAAAGACTCATTCGCTGCTGCTTTGTTGGGAATGGTGAAAGTAAGGAAATATATATATACAGTATATATTCATCTTTGTTTATTTATTATTAATATTTATTCATATTAAGGATATCCTCCACAGATGGAGGGAATATTTTGAGAGCCTTCATAATCTAGGTGGCCCAGCAGTTGTGAACATCCAAGAGGTGCAGATCGGAGCGATGACTAGTCTCACAGCAGAAGGGGTCCATTTAGCAATAAAATCGGGCAAGGTGATGATGAAATTCGACCCGAAACGCTAAAAGCCTTAAATCGAGACGGGGTTCTCTGGCTGATTCGAGTCTGTCAGGCTGCTTGGATATCTGGGCGACCACCAAATCAATGGCAGACAGGCATAATAATATCAGTCTTCAAGACCAGAGAGATTGCAGCAACTATCGTGGCATCGCTATGCTCAGCCTGCATGGGAAAGTATGCTAGGTGCTTGGAAAGAAGGTGTAGGAGCATAATTGAGTCAAATTTCCAGGAAGAACAATACGGCTTTTGTCCTGGTAGATGCACAACTGACCAAATCTTCACTTTAAGGCAAGTCCTTGAGAAATATTGGGAATATGCCAAGAATGTCTACACATGTTTTGTGGACTCGGAGAAGGCATATGACCAGGTTCCTCGGGATAAGCTTTGGCAAGTAGTACAGGAGTATGGAGTGGATGGCCAACTATTAGCTGCCATCCAGTCCCTGCATGAATGCCCGGAGTTTTGTGTCAGGGTAAACAGCACAAAGTCTGAACCTTTCACAGTCTCCATTGGCCACTGCCAATGGAGACTGTGTTCTGCCAAGGGTGTGTTCTGTCACCCCTCCTTTTCATAATATTTATGGACTGGATTGATAGGCACAGCCGAGGCATGCCTGTGTCAGAATTGGATAATGTAGGATTGGACGTCTGCTTTATGCTGATGACCTAGTTCTGCTTAGCTCTTCCACAGATGCCCTCCAGCGGACCCTAGAGAGGTTTGTAGCTGTCTGTGCAGAAGCCGGAATGAAAATCAGTGTGGCCAAAACTGAAACATTTGTGGTCTCAAGAAAACCATCCCAGTGCACTCTACATGTGAGTGGAGTCCCACTGAGGCAGGTGGAGAAATTTAAATACCTTGGGTACATATTCACGAGTGCTGGAAAGTGGGATGAACAGCTAGATACTCAGTAAGCGTAATATTGCGGGAGCTTGGCCGTTCGGTAGTATTGATACATATTCAATACAGCCACCTATGTCCCCATCTTCACCTATGGTCATGAGAGTTGAGTAATGACCGAAAAAAAGCGGACACAAATCCAAGTGGCTGAAATGAAGTTCCTTCGAGGGGTTGCGAGGCTGACAAGACTCGATAGAGTCTTGTCATCCCTGCAGTTTGCAATTCGGGAAACCTTCAATACTCACCCGTTGCTTCTCCGTGTTGAGTGATCACAGTTACGTTGGTGCGGGCACCTGGTCAGAATGCCACAAGAAAGACTCCCCAGCAGGCCCTCTCTCTGACCACGTGGAAGGCCAAGGACTCGCTGGATAGATTATAACCAAAACCTTAGGTGGACACGTTTGGAAGTCCCACCAGAACACCTGAGCTTGGTGGCTGAAGATTGTGACCATTGGAAGTTCCTCTTGCAGCTGATGCCCCCCACAACCCAGTTAGGAAAGGTGGGCCTTGAAAATGAATGAAGTGATATCACAGTGGTTGAAAAAAGTGAAAACAAGGGTGTTAAGTTTATCGAAATGCCAGTACCAGGAGATAGTCGGATTGACGACAAAGAAAATGAAAAAATTCCAAAATATCGCGATTTGCAAATCGAAGTTGAACCAATCTGGCAAAAGAAAACGAAAGTTGTTCCCATAATAATAGGTCCTTTAGGCGTCATCCCTAAAACATTGAAAAAACATCTAGAGGCACTCGAGTTAGATGGATTAAAAATTGGTCAACTGCAAAAGGCCGCTTTGTTCGGCACAGCTTTCATTTTCAGAAAGTATTTCCACAACTCATAGGCCCTTGGGTAGGGCTCGAATCAATAGAATATAACCAGCCTTTTCTTAAGACTGAGGAAGCAAATCAAGCTTTGATGAATATTATATATATATATATATAAAAGGAAATTAAATGACTTTATACCGAGAATGGCAAATTTATTAAGATACAACTAGTTTCGTTGAAATACAACTTCTTCAGGTATCATTGGCAAAGAGTAAAATAAAAATAACAGACACATGAAAAAATACATTAACGGATCTAGTATAAAACAAGTACATTATAAAGGAATGCGTGCTAGAGTTCCAACTGAAGTTGATTACGTGCGTAATCAACTTCAGTTGGAACTTCCTTTTGTGGTACTTCCTTTTCTGATGTAAAAAAATCAGCTGATTTTGTCTCAAAAATTAAAGACATCAAACTCAACACATCATATTTAATGGCAAGTTTCGATATTGTTTCCCTCTTCACGGAAACAATATCGAAACCTTCCCTACTCAAGAAGTTCTATACCTTCTCCAGAGGAAACTATCCAAGAAATTTTTCTCCTTACTTTCTCACTGTCTAAACTCAGGATACTTCAAATATGATAACAAGATTTATAAAGAAAACTCAGGTTTAGCTATGGGCAGCCCGCTCTCTCCGATTCTTGCTGACATATTTCTTAAATATTTTGAAGAAAAAGCTATTAATTCCTCACCTCTTAAACCTAAAGTTTCGTATCGTTACATTGACGATGTATTTCTCATCTGGGAACACGGTATCAACAACCTCAACCTTTTTCTGGACCACCTCAGCAAGTTTCATCAGAAAATCAACTTCACCTGTGAACTAGAATCCGACGAATGTCTTCCCTTTCTGAACTTAAAACTGGCGAGATGCGCTGAGAACATCAAAATCTCCATTTTTAGAAAACCCACTCACACAGACCAAATAAATTACGGTCAAACTTCCAAATCCATCCTTTTACGCATGGAGGAACATCAAAGAGACATTTCTTACAACAGAACCAGAGCCAGCGCTCTCTCTAGCCACGTTCTCTTCTCCGTCAACGCAGATGATAGCCGCCAACACATCGTTGATTGGCAAAAAACATGTAATATCTATGTGTGCTATGATGAACTGGAAAGAAGAATAATTGAATCTAAAGAAATATCACTTGATTCGTCTCATATTAATAACAGCCTTAGCTATAATATTTCTGATGCGCACATTGCCGCTGTCCAATACTGGCGCACTAATACCAGCTCACCTTCAGTTGGAACTCTAGCACGTATTCCTTTTAAATGTACTTGTTTTATACTAGATCCGTTAATGCATTTTTTCATGTGTCTGTTATTTTTTATTTTACTCTTTGCCAATGATACTTGAAGAAGTTGTATTTCAACGAAACTAGTTGTATCTTAACAATAAATTTGTCATTCTCGGTATAAAGTCATTTAATTTCCTTTTTTATATACAGTTCTACCGAGTAAATAATGAACATTAATATTAATATATATATATATTAAAAATAACAATCCTGTGTACAGGATTAGCAGTTTTGTTGTTCTTCGCAGTCAGCCAGCTTATGTGCTCATTGCTGAGATAAATTACATAAGAATAACAGTTGTTATAAGATGACATTACATTTTGCATACCAATAACAGTTATTTTAACTTGATAATATACCTCATAGAGTCTCAGTCTGTATAGACGAAGTCCTTTGGTCAGAAAGACCTTGTTTGGATCCTTTATCTGGTCTATTTCGACTAAAGGTGAGTTAGTTTAGAGAAATTCACCCCGAAATTCGAGTTTTTCATTGCTCAGAACAGGCAAACCGTCCCCCCTTGAACACACGGATTTACTTCCACGAATACTTACAATATGTGGAAGAGATAGGAGTCCTCACCACATGTCGTTACAATTGTAGTGAACCATGAGTCACAACATGGTAGCCAACTTCCTAGATAGGAGATGACACACGAATGGGAATGGGACTATATCTTACACGAAAATAACATAAGGTGGTCATTATCAGGGTCGGTGCGAGAGTATCTGATGTCCCTAGGCAAAGAAAATTTAGGCGCCCCTATACATTGTCTCTATGCAGTAATTAGTGCGTCATTTGTTTTCGATACCCAAATTCGATTAGTGCGCCTCTAAAATTCGATTAGTGCGCTTATTACATCTTAAAAATAAATATTACAATTTTGAAAAATTTTCTGTCTATACATTTTTATGGCTAACTATTTAAAAAAATCACTGACCAGAATGAAATAATTTAGTTACCGATTTAAAATATTTTACAAATTTATTTTTAATAGCATACTACACTATTTCCATGTATGCTATGTATACCAGGGTTTCCCAAACTATGTGTTCCGTGGAGGGTGAATAAGTGTTCCGCGAGAAGTTCCTGGAATTTGTCATTTTCGTTTTCTAAGCATTTTTTGTGAATAAATATTTTATAGTGGAAATATTCTGAGGAGAATAATATTCGAGAATATTATTTTTTCGTTTTTAATTTCGTTTTAATCGTTTATAAATCGTTTTTTAACTCTTTCCTTTTCATCTTTAAATTTTGTCTCATCTCTTAATAAATTCGCTTCTTCATTTACAGCAGCAAAACTATTTCCTATATCTAAAATAAAACCAACTAAAGACTGTAACAAATTATTAGCTAAAAACAAATCCATATCGCGATCTTGTAGAGATTTACTAGTAGCATGTATTCGTTGTAAAATTTTGTCCCACACAACTGTTAAAATTGCTGTTTCTGGTTTCTCAAAATGTTCAGCCAATGATGAGCTCTCTAATTTAGAAATAGGTTTTTCATGAGGAGAAATGAATAGTTCAAGTAATGCGTCTTTAATTTCTTTATATCCACGTTTCAAAACCAATATAGCATCAACTCTTGCGGACTACCTCGTTTCACTTAGTCTTTTAATTGTTAAAGATTTTTTCCTGAATGTCTAAGGATAATACCCCATCTTCTTGTTGAAGATGAAATGTAATTATATAAGTAATTTTAAATAAAACAAAAATATTGCACTGCTTCCGGACAAGATTCCGCGGCATAGTTGTCAATTAAATTTAAGGAATGACTAGAACACGGTATACAAGTTGCAGAGGGACTATGTTTTTTCAGCCTAGCTTGTAAACCTGTATAGATACCTTTCATATTATCTAGGTGGCGTGTTAGTTAATGTCGGATAATTTTCAGTTCTCGTGTTTACATTATTAGTTTGTGCAGAAGTTCCATTATATTGATGGTATATGTGTGATCAGACATTCCTAGAATAAATGAACTCAATTAATGTGGTGAGTAAAGTCAGTAATGCAGTGTCATTTTTCACTGATTGGAGTTTCGTGTACGCGTCGAGTTAGGCCTAATTTACACGTGTATGAACCATTGTATTGCTGGTAAAGATATAACAATTTGGTGCTAGTTTCATTTTTACAAATTGTTATTGGTTAACTTAAAAAAAATTGTTGCTAAGTTATGAAGATGGAGACTCAGCAGATCTGTTTAAGAAGGAATAATCACCATGTCAATGTACTAACTACTTTTAATGAATTACTGTTTACTGAAACTTTTATAGATCTAACTTTAGTATGTGAAGGTAAGAGACTTAAAGCACACAAAATAGTGTTGTCTGCCTGCAGTTCTTTCTTTCATGGCATATTTCTTGAAAACTCTTGTAAACATCCAGTTGTTATTCTTAAAGATATAAAATACACGGATTTAAAAATGATAATAGATTTTATGTACAAGAGTGAAGTGATCTTTTTTCTCAGGACCAACTTACCATGCTGCTTAGTGCTGCTAAAAGTTTGAATGTTGAGATCTGTACAGAAGTTGCACAGAGGGATACTTCCACTATTGATATTCAGGAGAAGAGTGAACATGACTCAAGTAACTAGGCCTTGTTACTTGCTGAGGTGCAACAGAAAAAAAACGCAGCACAGAATTGTCACCGGTAATTAAGAAGAAAAGAGGAATACTTCGAAGTAGATATCTTCGTGGTTCTAATAGTAAAGGCATGAAGGCCAATGTGTCATCAAAAGTAAATGAATTAGACACACCAGAAGATACCAACAGGTCAATAAAGTCGTTCACAAGTGAAGGAAGGTTAGAACTGTCAGGAACTGATTATCCATGAAATGAGATTTCTGTTTCTAATTCAAATATATATCCTAGTCCAATTCAGAACTCATTCCCATCTATACAGAGTTCAGTGTTGGTAAACGGATCACAACAAATTGAAGATACAATAATAGAAATTGAGGAATCACAGGAGTTGACAACATCTTTTGACAGTTTGCTCCTCCAAGATTCATTGTCAATCCCAGTAATGAATACGATGCCTATTCTTAATACTGTTGAGTTAATTGAAACTCACTCAAATAACATAGAATCAGGGCTAATTACAGATAGCCAGATATTAGTTCCTTGTTCTGTATCACCTGAATTATCTACTTCTCTTCAAGTTGCACAAAGTATGATAAAAGATATCGAACCTGGTGTCTCACTCTTATTACCTGGAGCTGCAGTTTCACCTTGTGCCAGTTCTTCACATCAAGACAGTAGATCCATGATGATGATGATGATGTCTTGGGATACATCCAGGCCTACTGCTGTTATGCCAAACATTCCTAAAATACATGATCAGCAGCTTCCATTACAGGATCAGAATGTTGCTCAAGAGAAGGAAAATGGGTCAGTTAATTATCCTTGGATATCCTCGTCAGAACATCATTGTGAGGATTGCTGTAGATGCTGCGCGAGCAAAAATATCCAAAAACATAATATGAAACTACATGAAAATGTCAGACAGGAATATATATTGGATGTGGACATGAAAGCAGAGTTGATGATGATGAAGCATGATATGAACTGCATGCGAAATGAGATGAAAAGAATTAGATACATACATGGAAGGGTGAATAAGAGCAGAAGGAAAGATGGCCATGCGAAAGATATATCGAATGATTCAAGAGTGGTTCTCTATGGAGATTCCATTATTAGAGATGTGGTGAATGAGATGATGCATAAGCTTTGTTTTCCTGGTGGTAGAATGGAGAGAGTGATTGAAGCGTTGGACATGAGGAATAAGAGAACACAAGAGTTGATGGTTGTAGTAGGAACAAATGATTTGGATGGGAACAAGGAAAATGCTAGATTGAATATAAGGAGAGTAAAAGATAACAGTGTGGTAGGAAAGGTAGTCAGTGTGTTGCCAAGGTATGATAGTGATGAATTGAGGAGGCGGGCAAAGATTATGAATGATATCTTTGCGCAGTTATGTGAGGAGAATGGAGTGCATTTTGTGAATGTGTGGGAGGAATTTGAGGGACGGATGGAATTGTATAAAGAAGATGGGCTGCATTTAAATGGTTTTGGTGTGAGTCTGCTGGAGAGATTGTTACTGGCAGGAGAAGTAATGACTGCAATGAATACATCTGAGGTGGTGCGAAGTGATATGAAAGAGCAAATAAGTAAGGTAGGGAGAGGTATTTGTTCACTTGCAAATGGGGAGGTGAATATTATGAATGAAGTAAATGAGAGAGTGGAGGTACAACACGAACAGGGAAACGGGGGGTGGAGTCAGGGTGGATGGGGAGAAACTTTATGAAACATGCGGGTGCTGAATTCAGAGGTGAATCTGTAAGCGGACAAACACTGATTGAGATGGCCTGGGATGAGTGGAAAGAGTTTAGGTGAAGAAAGTTGCAGAATTGGTGGTAATATAGAGGAAGTGACTGGGGAAGGTATTGAAGAGTCACATCGTAGGAGTGACGTTCTTAGGACATGTAGAAGCAGTAATGATTTCTTATGTTTATTCACTAATGCTAGAAGTATTCGAAGTAAGGGGAACGAAATTGTTGCTTTGCTCGAATCTGTTTGCTCCAAAATTGTTGGTATAAGTGAGACGTGGTTAGATGACGATGACATCCTGACAGGAATAGAGATGAACGGATATGATATTTTTCGTGAAGATAGACAGGGAAGAAAGGGAGGAGGAGTACTGTTAATGGTAGCAGATGAGTTGTGCCCATCTAAGGTGGAATTGCAAAGTGCAAATAGTGGTCACGGTTTTGAGGCGGTATGGTGTGAGGTAGAAGTAAACAGAATGAAATATTTAGTTTCGTGTTGCTATAGACCTGGTAATATGGAGGGTAATGAGAAGGAAATGTATAGGCAAATTAGCCTAGCTAGCAAGAAACGAGTTATCATTATGGACGACTTTAATTATGGTAATATAGACTGGAAGCAAGAGACTGCATCTGGGGGTAAAGAAAATGAATTTTTGGAGTTTTTGAAAGATAATTACCTTAGGTAGCACGTAACGTAGGGTACACGAGGATCAAGAGTATTGGATTTGATCATCTCATCAGATTATGTTATAAATGAAGTGTCAAATCTTCCACCAGTTGGTGAGAGTGACCACGAGGTGATCACGTGCAGGGTGACCAGTCATTCGAGGACGTCTGTTAGAAAGGGATATATGTGGAATTATAAGACTGGTAATTACGAAAAGCTCAGGAAACAGCTTGCGATAATAAATTGGAAAGAGGAACTGGATGGAAAGGATATCAATGCTGCTTGGGCCATACTCAAGAACTATTTAGTTGAGGCAATATCAGAGTGTATTCCAAGGGTCAATAGGGTAAATAGAGTGGGTGTAAAATGGATGAATCAAGAGGTAAGGTATTATGGAAGAAACACAAAATGAGTATTTATAACAACCATTTGCATGAGAAGTACAAAGAGCAGGCGAGGAAGGTGACGAGGATTTTGCTACCCTTATCAAGCTAGGAATAGCTTGATAAGGGTCGGAAAAATGCAGTATGAGCAGCAGTTAGCTAAAGCGGCCAAAAAAAAAATCCTAAGGAGTTTTTTCGATATCTCGCCAGTAGAAGAAAGAATGACTATGGTAGGATGGGATTGATTGGTGAAAACGTAGGAATCATAACCGCTGAGGAGGGTATAGTTGAGATATTTAGTGAGAAATTTCTAAAGGTATTTTATTCTTGTGAATGTGGCATCATGCAGAGCTTGAAAGCAGTAGGAAAGGAGGAGGAACGGTTAGTAAGTGAACAGGAGGTATATGAGGAATTGAATAGACGATGTAAATAAGGCTGTGGGACTTGATGCTATTTCACCACGTGTCTTGAGGGAATGTGCCAGAGAGTTAACAACAGCTTTTGTATATCTTTTCAACATGAGTCTCTCACTGGGTCAAGTTCCAAAAGAGTGGAAAGAGGGTAAAATTGTTCCAATTCATAAGGGAGGTGATAAGAGTAAGGCTTTGAATTATAGACCAGTCTGTGTGTCTGGAGTTGTGGTCAAGGTATTAGAGAAGTTAGTTAGGAATAAAGTTCAGAATTGGGTTGGCAACAGAAAAATACTCTTTGGCGGCCAGCGTGAATTTACTAAAGGAAGATCGTGCTTTAGCAACCTGCTTACTTTTTATAATAGTGTGACAAATGCGTTGGATAAGGGTGTTGCATATACAATGGTATATTTAGATTTTGCAAAGGCATTTGATAAATTGCCACATGACAAGCTGGTAATTAAATTGGAATGGATGGGGGCTGAACAGTAGATTGGTTCACTGGATTGGAGATTGCTTGCCTGATAGGTATCAGCGAGTTGTCTATGGAGGAGCGATATCCCAGAAGAGGAAAGTTACTAGTGGTGTACCTCAAGGGTCTGTTTTGGGTCCATTGCTGTTTAATTTGTATGTAAATGATATCTGGAGAGGTCTGAATGGTGATGTGCAGTTGTTTGCAGATGATGCAAAGTTGGGCAGAGCTATCAGGAGTAGTGTGGATGCTGTAGCTTTGCAAGAGGACTTGAATACACTTTCTGAATGGGTAAATAAGTGGGGATGTCAATTCAATGTTTCAAAGTGTAAAGTTTTGAAATTTGGGAAGCAGAGATGCGATGTAAAGTACACAATAGGTGCGAATATCTTGGAAGAGGTAGAGGAAATGAGAGATCTGGGAGTGGTTGTAGACAAGGACCTAAAATTTCGGGGACATGTTACTAAAATAGTGAAGACAACACAGCGGATAATGTGAACGATGCGGAGGACATTGACTTGTAGAAGTAAGGATGTTATGGTTCCTTTGTATAAGGCTTTGATCAGGCCACATATGGATTACTGTGCACAGATCTGGTCACCTGGTTTTCAAAAAGATGAAACTGCGTTGGAAAAAGTTCAGAGGCGATTGACTAAGTTGGTTTCTGGTCTCTGGAATGTAGAGTATGAAGTCAGATTGACAAAATGCAATTTGCAGAAATTGGTGGATAGAAGGAGGCGGGGGAATATAATTGAGACATATAAGCTGTTAAGTGTTTATTACCAGATTAACGTCGGGGATTTTTTGCGCAGAATGGGTGAGGATAGCAGGAGAACAAGAGGTCATTCCTGGAAGCCGTATAAGGAGGGTGTGAGCAAGGGAGTGAGGAGCAGGTTTTTTGCATGGAGAGTGGTGAGTGATTGGAATGCTTTGCCCGAGAGTGTGGTGTGTGCAGAGACAGTGAATATATTTAAGGCACAGTATGATAAACTGTGTGTATAACAGTGGACATCCCACGTTGAGTCTTTGACTCCATGGAGGTTTTTATAATAATAATAATAATAATAATAATAATAATAATATTGGCAACATTATCATAACTTTGCCCTCTGCACATTTTTATATCCAAACATAATTCTTCTAATTTTTTTTAACACTACCTCTGCTAAATATAAGGAATTATGTTGTGTAATTCTGATGAACCCGATAAATGTTTCTCTAATGTCAGAATTTGCGGCAACATACCTAAATATCATAGCTAGTTGGTCATTATGGGCAATGTCTGGCGTTGAATTGAGTATTATTGCAAAATAAGCAGCTTCCTTCATTTCTGATGTTAATATTTCTCTTGATTTTTTTTAGCTATTAACACTATGAATTCATCACAAGTATGATAAGAAAGATAATTTGATCCTCCAGAACCACAGTTGGCGTACATTTTCATGTGATGTTTTAAAAAATCATCAAATCCACTTAAATAATGTAAACACAATAAAGTCAGTGTGATAATGTCAATCTTAAGCTAGTAAAAGTTTTCTTTTACGAGCTCAGGATTCAAATTTTCTTGGCATCATTATGTGTATTAAACTATCCAAAGCTATCCAATATAAATAAAATAAACAATAACGTTAAAAGCAAAAAAAAAAAAAAAAAAAATACAAAAATAGAAACAGTAGTAGTATCTTGGTTTTGTTAAAATAAACGAGTAACAGTAAAATAATGATTATAATTAATAGAAAAATACTGTATATTCTTACCTACTGCGACAACTACTTTAACCATATAATTAGGTATATACACTTGTATACAGTATACTGCTTTACAAATAGTAGCCAAATAACAGTAACTATACTATCAGTTAAATTACTGTTTTTTGAAATTTCCTTTGCTGTTCTACGATATTTGACTCTTTTTGATGCCCAATTTATTTATTTTCTCTTCGGAAAAATAAAAACGAATTTCACATGTATACGATAAATATTCATATAAAAAAATCTTGGTAATATTAAACCAGCAACGTTGTAAGTCATTTTATATAAATAAATGATTAATTTATATCAATGGATTATACAATACTTTATCTTTAATATTAAATTTTCTAAATGGTTTAAAATCTTTTAATGTAATTCTATATATATATATATATATATATATATATATATATATATATATATATATATATATATATATATATATATATATATATATATATATATATATATATATATATATATGAAACGTACTATTAACTCGGGGTTGGAATATGTTCATTTTTTTAAATTAACTGACTTAAACCCGAGATTCATAACACAATGACATTTATTTGAAAAAAACGCAACATGTTTCGTCAAAAATGACTTCTTCAGGCGATAAGAACATAGAAAGATAATAAAAGACACTTAAATTAACATTGACACACTCTAAAGCTATATTATGGCTTTATAATTGTATAGCTTTAGAGTGTGTCAATGTTAATTTAAGTGTCTTTTATTATCTTTCTATGTTCTTATCGCCTGAAGAAGTCATTTTTGACGAAACATGTTGCGTTTTTTTCAAATAAATGTCATTGTGTTATAATTCTCGGGTTTAAGTCAGTTAATTTAAAAAAATGAATATATATATATATATATATATTGTTGAAATTAGGGTTTACTCGGGATGTATACATTTATAAAAATAAATTTAACTGACTAGAACCCGAGAAAGTATAACAAAAACCTTTAATACATCACAACTATTCGGAGCACCGATGAAACTAGTTGTGATGTATTAAAGGTTTTTGTTATACTTTCTCGGGTTCTAGTCAGTTAAATTTATTTATATATATATATATATATATATATAAATAATATATATATATATATTATTTACACTTTTAAATATTCCATGTAACTGAATCATAATTAATTTAAAGAAAGATGTAATTAAAATCTTTCTGCGAAAGATTTCAATTGCAGTGTTGATGATTTTGTTTGACAAGCATCATAGTTGTTACAAAAATTCTGAATACCGAAAAAATATTAAAAGTTATGGTAATAATTTAGTATAAGGATAAAAGTTTTTTTTTTTTAAAAAAAAAGAAAAGAAAAGAATTTAAATGCAATCAAATTAAGCTTGCTAATCAAGGTAAAAACAGAAACTTCCATCAACTGTAAAGTTCAGATATTCTCACTAAAAATAAAAATTTTGAATTTACGGTAATAAAAATTGTAGCAAAAATCATTATATTTATGGAATTACAACATGGATCTAAATATAAATACAAAACTTTTCAGTTTGCAGAAACGTTCACAGTATGCCTCCCTGGTTGACAGAATGGTTAACGTATTTCCTTTCCAACCACCCAACTTTAGGTGAAAGGTAAATTTTGTTGCCTAGTGCGAGACCACCTTACTTACTGGAGGCCTGGGATTCACATAAAAAGCACACACACACACACACACACACACACACACACACACACACACACACACACACACACACACACACACACACATATATATATATATACAGTATGTGTGTGTGTTAAAGATACCAAGCTATTTTAAACCTGGTTTTACTCCATTTCCCAAGTAAGTAAACCGACAAACAAGTCAAGTTTGCGCCTGCAAATGTTGCGAGTCTAGCTGACCTTGCACGTAGTGCAAGCCCAAGGAAACCCATGGTAAAAGTAGAATTAAGCTCTGATCACTAATCTTAATATTTACCCTTAATGCAAAGCACATCTTCTGGAGGAGATGTATGATGCTTTGTATTAAAGGCAAGGGGCCACTACCCAGACTGGTTTCGACCTTATGAATAAGTATAAGTAAAGCCGTCTCTAAAAATTCGGACGATCCCTAGGCCACTCAATAGTGGGTGACAGATCGTCCATCTCAGCGTTGGCTCCACTCAGTGATGGCCTTCTACCTCCCACCACCACCACCTAGCAGAACCGCTCATATTCCGGAGAAAAGCATCCACTGACACAGCTCCTCACCGGGCCATGCCGGAGAACACCTACCACGGAGACTCAAAATGCTCTGTCAGGGCAAACTCCCCCGAAATCAAGCCACCCCTTAGCGGTAGCAAAACTTCGGAAGAACCCTAAGAGAGCAAAATTCATAATAGCTACCCAGACCGGTTTCGACCTTTATTGAGGTGTATTTAAGTAAAAACCTCTCTAAAAATTAGGAGGATCCCTAGACCACTCCATAGTGGCCGAAAGATCGTCCAACTCAGCGTTGTTCCACTCAGTGACAGCCTCACTTCATCACCGACAACAACTTCTCAGTGTTGGCTCTACCCAGTGGCAGGCTCACCCCACCACCAGCCGGAGCCATAATCTCAGTGGTGGTCCTACTCAGAGACACGCAAAAACCAATCCCTAAGCAGAGCCTCTCAAAGCCAGCCTCCACCAGTTCCGACCCCTATCGAGGTCTCATCAGTGGGAGCCAGGCTAGAAATACGAAGATTTTAGTAATACAGAGCTTATAAGTATTTTATCAGAACAAGTTACCATAAGGTGTTTTAACCTTATTAAATAAAAATTTCAGGAGGAGATATAAATGTAGAAAGTATTTTACCTTGGGTATAATAAATGTTAAAGATACCAAGCTATTTTAAGCCTGGTTTTACTCCATTTCCCAAGTAAGCAAACAGACAAACAAGTCAAGTTTGCGCCTGCAAATGTTGCAAGTTCTAGCTGACTCTGCACGTAGTGCAAGACCAAGGCAACTCATGGTAAAACCAGGATAAGCTCTGATCACTAATCTTAATATTTACCCTTAATGCAAAGCACATCTCCTGGAGGAGATGTATGATGCTTTGTATTAAAGGCAAGGGGCCACTACCCAGACCTCTTTCGACCTTTATTGAGGTCTCATCAGTGGGAGCCATCTCTGGCACGGGCTAGCGGATTTTTTCTCCCGGAAACTCTGGTTTTTCGTCCCATAAACGCAAGAAAATCGACCGTGAACCCATACTATTTTCAGACTTGTTTAAGTTAACATGTTCATTGCCAATCACGCGATATCGCGCGATGCGAGCCCTCACCAAACGGCCGATCACGCGTTATCGCGTGAACCTCGCTAACTAAATAAATAAAAAAAAATTGACCACCACACGAAATTCCAATTTTCAGCTTGCCAATGAAAGTGTTAAGGGATATTACATCCCATATCGTTTCTTAGCCGAATAAGAAACTCAAAGAGTTTCATGCCAGTAGAAACTATATAAAGTTCGGCGATTCCAAGCGTAAGCAAATACCTGGATACTGCAGCAACTGACCCTTAAGGTAGTGCAAGTGGAGGCAACTCATGTCAAAGGTGGAGCAAGCTCCGATCACTATTCTTGATATTCACCCATAATGTGAACTTAGCTCCTAGGAGCTGTATTACTGTTCTACATTATGAGAAGGTCACTACCTGGTTTCAACCTTTATTGAGGTCTCATCAGTGAGTAGGTAGACCTAGTTAATACCAAGTTTGTAGCGAACAGAACTTACAACCCTTCTATGACTATTGCCGAGAGGTGTCCTAATAAATTATTAGATATATGAAGAACCAAAGGCTTCAATTCGGCGACATATGACTTGTTTAAGTTAAGGGATATTAAGCCTTTAGCTCTTCATATATCTAACTATTTTCAGACATTAAAAATATTGTTTTAGGGTTAGGGACCACGAGATGGCGACACTAGCTTGCCGCCTTCTTCATTGCGTACCAGTGAATCAGTTATTGCCCTGGGCCAGCTATCTTTGATTGGCTACCAGTGGAGATTGAACTGCTCACTCGGTCTCCAAAAGTTAGATAGGGTAAACAGCCCTGCCTATTCCCTATACGGAAACAACATAGGCGTTAGCTGATTTTTTTTTTTTAAATAGGATTAATTCAGTTCCAACTTTATCGCACAATTATTAAGATTTATTCAACTCCAGATTAGATTTTTTTAAAGTCAGTAATAAGCATAATAATTCCAGCTTTAGTTAAAAAGTAGAGGAAATCAATAGTAACGATAACTTGCTATGCTCGCTAACTTCCATTTTTTTACTCGACATTTTACCCTAAAATAACTAGAATCTTGATGCACAAAAAAGAACTCAAAAATCAATTTAATTTATAAATAATAATAAACTTGAAAATCAAATGCTCTGTTTATGTGACATAGAAACTGCTCTTACCCACTAATTAATACAAATAGCAGCAGCAGCACACAAAAAAATCTCTGTTGTCTCAGAAACGTGTTTCAAAATGATGGCAAGTTCAATACTCAACGATCTGTTCTTTCTTAACAGGATTCTGTGAAATCACCGGGTGAAATATCCTTAAGAATGTTATGGATTAAACTGACCATATATTTAATCTCTGGATTAAACTGCTAAGTCAGTGATTGGTCAACACAAGTCAAACATTTAGTAAGAGAAAATTTCCAGAGAAGGAGATTGGAATTTAGTAATATTGTTCAGGTAGTTCAGAAGTGAAAACCATCTGTGACAAAATGAAACTAGTTTATTTAATTAAAAACACAAAAGTTACAACAATAAGGCCTTTGTAGCTTAGTGGATGTGGTATTGGCACACCATGGCGCTTAAATGCATGAAGGAAGACTTTGTTTCGAATCTAGTCGGCGACAAGAGAGAAGGTCACTACATGGTTTCAACCTTTATTGAGGTCTCATCAGTGAGTAGGTAGACCTAGTTAATACCAAGTTTGTAGCGAACAGAACTTACAACCCTTTTTAAGCCTTTTCTTTTCGACCGGTTTCCGAGTTAGTCGATCTCTGGCAAGGGAAAGCGGTTTTTTCTCCTGGAAACTCGGCTTTTTCATCCTGTAAACTCAAGAAAATCGACCGTAGAACCCACATTATTTTCAGACATTAAATATATTATGTTAAGGACCACGAGATGGCGGCACTTGTGCTGTCTCTCTTCACTTCGTGCCACTTAATTAGTGATAACCTTGGGCCAGCTATCTCTGATTGGCTGCCAATGGAGATTGAACTGCCCACTCAGTCTCCAAAAGTTAGATAGGGTAAAACGGCCGCCTACTCCCTGTACGGGAACAAAAAGGCAGCTGATTTTTTTTGAAATACAACCAATTTATTAAATATATCTTTATAGAGTTCATAATTAAAAGGACTATAATAATAATAATAATAATAATAATAATAATAATAATTTTTTTTATTGTTCTTTCAAATATTTACATATGTACAATGATCATCTATTCAGTATATTATTTTACAAGGTTCAGCACTTTGTGCTACATATAATGAGATTTAAATAGTAATGATGATTACAGTTTTTTTTTATATATATAACAATCATAATAATAATTTACAATTATATTGTTCAGAGTTACATAAGTTTTATAATATTACATGTTGTGGTTTACTATTTTTTTTTTTCAAGTTTGAAAAGGTGTGATTATACAACAGTATTTACAGATATGCAATCTGAATATTATGTGTCCTTATTTTCACAAACATACGGTGTAAACTCATGATTTACTTTTAAAATAATTTTTTTTTTACATTGCATACATTTGTTACAGTTATTATATACATTACATACATTTGTTACAATTATTATATACATTACATTTATTTGTTTACATATGATACATTAATTACATTTGTTTACATGTGATATTTACAATACGTACATTGGTTTACATATAATACATACATTGGTTTTCTTGTGATATGTACATTACATGCATTTGGTTACATATGATACATCTTGGATGAGAACTAATTTTTTTTTCCTTTCATCCTGGAAGCTTAAATGTAAGCTTATCTGAGGATGACACCAGTTGGTTATTATGTATTGTTTTTTTTTTTTGCTGTGTTAGGATGCTACGGAATCTATGATTGAGAAATTCGCGCGCGCGCACTCACACGCACACGCACGTACGCTCACACACACGCGCGCCCCCCTCCCCCCACACAATAAATTGGAATGTACTGATGCGTCGCTGAACTGGAAGCCTGAGCGAATATATTGTGTTTCATTAAATTTGTATGGTATTTTGAGTGCGTGTTTCATTAAGTTTGTATGGTATTTTGAGTGCGTGTTTCATTAAGTTTGTATGGTATTTTGAGTGCGTGTTTCTTGTTCGTAGTATGTCCTTAGAGCTCTTTTCAGGCTATTGTAGTTTGTAAGGTTTCTGTATTCAAAAGGTAATTTGTTTATCATGTCTGGGATGTAGAAGTTTCGCGTGGCCTTTCCGTAGTGATTATTGTATTTATATGTGATATAATTAGTAGTCTGAGATCTTGTTATACGGTTTGTATTTCTAACTGTCCTGTAGTTGGCATCGAAATAATGTTTTAGCAAGGCTGCATAGTGACATAAATGTTTTGCTGTCAGTATTTTGTGTTCTGCCATTGCAATGTTTATAAGGTCGTGATTTTCTCTTTGTTCCCAAAGGTCAGTTTTGTCATTTTGTACTGTAGCGACATTAATCTATTTAATTTGTAGGGTGCACAGAAAGCATACGTTGTTATAGCGTATCTTAGTATATTTTGGCATAGTGCTTTGTATATTAGTGTTTTTAGGCGTATGGGAACTATGTCTTTTAAACTGTAGAGTTTGCCACTTATTGTTCGGAGTTTTTTTTTTAGATGTTTTATAGGTAAATTCCAAGGTATCGTATTGTTTCAACCTGAGTGATTGTAGTGGTTTTGCTGTTCTGTGTGTTTTTTGTGTTGGAAAGTGGATGTTGGATAGTTATATATTTGTTATCAATTGGTCGAGTCAGTGGATTTCTGAATATCATTAATTTTGTCTTTTCTGAGTTTAGATGTATGGAGTTTTTCGTGAGCCAGTCTATGATCAGATTTATATCATGTTGCATATTTGTTTGGGCTATGCTTGCGTTATTATGGATGGATATTATTGCTGTATCGTCTGCGTACTGGAATATCTTACCTTTGAGTGGTAACTGATTAATATCGTGAGTGTAAATGTTGAATAGAGTTGGGGAGAGTACAGCTCCCTGTGGCACTCCACAGGTTACTGGTAGCTCTCTGCTTCGGTTTGATCCGATACGTGTGATATGCTTTCTATTTTGGAGGTAGTTTGTAAACCACCTGTGAAGAGGCCCGTCTATTCCAACATGCCTCAGCTTTTCTAACAAGGTTTGATGTGTAAGTGTATCGAATGCTTTGGTTAGATCTATAAAGACTACCATGGCTATTTTGTTTTTGTCTAAGGCGGTATTAATTACGTCTGTAAAGTCTTCCAAGAGAGAGAGAGATGTTGTTCCCTTATTTTTCTGAAAACCATATTGTGTTTTGGGGATAATATTAAAGATCTCAGTGTATGGTGTGAGTTTCTTCAATATGACCCGCTCCATAATTTGATTGCTAATTGGTAATGTTGCTACGGGTCTGTAATTGCTGATTAAATTTCTTTTTCCTTGTTTGTGTATGGGTGTAATTATGGCGGTCTTTAGCATACTTGGTATCTGTCCTGTTTTAAATATTTTATTTATTAGTTTTAGTAGGATTGGACTTAAACTAGTTGCATGTTGCTTTATATCTTTAGGTCTGATACCATCTATTCCTGGGCCTTTGTTTGGTTTGATTTGATGTATTGCTGAGAGAAGTTCTGCTTCTTTTATGGTTGGGAACCATAATGTCTGTTTTGATCGCGGTCCAAGTGGAGGGTCTCGTTTTGTGATTGGGGGAATATTTCTGTGAAGTTCTTGGATGGAGTCTGCAAAGTATTGGTTAAAGTCATTTGCTAGTTGTTGGATAGGTTTTGCGTCTTTCATGAAGCTGTGTTTTATGGTTTCGGAGGCAGTGGTGTTGGGAATAGAATCTAGCATCTCATTAATCAGATGCCAGGTTTCTTTCATGTTGTTTTGTGCGGAGGTTAGTTTGTCTCTGTAGTAGCTTCTTTTTTGCATTTCTGATTTGTGTTGTAAGGCGATTCCTTGTTATCTTATATTCAGTTTTTAAGGTTGTGTTATTTGGATATCGCTTTAATTCTTTCCATAAAGCGTCCTTTCTGTGTATTTCTAGGATTAAGTTTTGTGTTATCCAAGGATTTTGTGTTGTTTTTGATCGAATTATTCGGACTTTCTTTGTAGCTTTCTTATAAATTTCTCCACTGTGAGTTTAATGTTGTTGTATAAGATATCTGCTGAATCTGATGCCAGGTGTTCCCAATCTGTTTTTCTTATTTCGTGGTTGACTATTTCTGCGTCTATTATTGTTTTCTGTCGTTTTTCTTCTGTGGGACATTGCATGGGTATTGTCTTGGTGTGCAGGTTTAGAGCGGTGAAGTAATGGTCTGCTACCTTGCACTTTATGACTGATGCAGTGTAACTATTTGGTGATGCTCGGACGTTTATATGGTCTAGACAGGAGGCAGTGATAATATTTCCGAATATTTCTTCTCTAGTACATGATGTTATTGTTGGTATTAGATTGTACATGGATAGTGTGTCTAGGTATTGTACAGTATTATTCTGGTTTTCATTTGCAATATTTATGTTTATGTCGCCAATTATCATTAGGTGTTCGGTTGAGCATATTTCTTGGCTTGAAAGCCAGCAGTTTAGTTCGTGTAAGAATTTTACCATGTTTAGGTTTGGTGGCCTGTAAATAGCATTTAGTATTATGGGATGCTGTGTATTCGTGGTATTAATGATTTCGAGGCAGAGGGTTTCAGCATGCTCAAACTGATAGGCCATTTCTTTTGCTATTAATTTTTGTTTCATAAATATTACTATTCCACCCCCTCTTCTTGTTTGGCGGCATGATCTATGTTGTTGGAAACCTGGAATTTGGAAAGCAGTCGCTTCGTCATTAGTTATGGATACTTC
The DNA here is from genome assembly GCF_054136105.1 of Typopeltis vanoorti. Lineage (NCBI taxonomy): Eukaryota > Metazoa > Arthropoda > Arachnida > Uropygi > Thelyphonidae > Typopeltis > Typopeltis vanoorti. The sequence continues at coordinate 3,570,765 of NC_143560.1, read as the reverse complement.
TGTAAGAATTAATATATCAATAATATCAGTGTAATTCCTCAGATAAGCCTAATAATAACCAATGTTTTCGGATGCTTCTGATGTTAATATGCAAGATTGAGAGACCTCTCGCTTGTACTGTGTTTTGTTTCCATGCATCAAGAGATTCGAAAGTACAATTACTGATGTATTCTGGTGTAATTACATCTATCTGATGGTTCACATTCATTTTTGTTGTGTTGAGATCTTCTTATTGAACTAAGTTAGAGTCTTTTGTTTCACTCTCGCAACCTGTTTATATCTTCCGAGCTTTTTATTTGTATAGACTTTGAAGTCTGTGACTTTCTCAAGAATATTTTCCCCGTCTTTGATCCATAAAAATTGATACTTTTTTTTCTGTTTTTTTCCTTTCTTGCTTGGTACAAAAGATTCTGATTGAAAGGTGTTAAATATTCAGATAGAAAGATTGGCGTATAGTCTTGCGATGCATTTAAATCCTTGACTACTGGTTTTTTCAGTCTGCTGGCTTTTATGAGATTGTCTCTTGTAGCCTTGCTTGTCAGACGAACTATGACTGGTGCCGGTTGTGGCGAACCTTGTTTTCTGTTCTTCCTGGGAAACCGATTTATGGTCTGAATATCATTATGCTGTAAGGGGATGTCAATTGCATGGCCTAACTTTAGAACTACGTCTCTGAGATTTTCTGTGGATTCGGTTTCTGGAAGACCGTTTATGACAAGGTCTTCTTTATGTTGTTGTTGGTTTAAAACTTCGTATTGTTGTTTGAGGGAATTAAATTCTTGACGGAGTTCCGATGTGTCTTTTATTAATTTGTGCTGCCTCTCAGTTAATGCGTTAATGCTGGTTTTAATGTCTTTTACCGTTTGTAAGACTTCTTCGACTTTTGAATTATTAAATTTAACAAACTCTTCATATTCGCTAATTTTTTTTGTTATTTCTTTATTCTGTTTATCAAATAGTTCTTGGACAAGATCTACCAAACTGGCTTTTATATTTTCTAAACCTTTTTCTAGTAATAAATTAACGGAACTCAAATTATAAGACTCACCGGTGTTTTTTTGTCTGTTCAGTTCATCGTCCGATTCTGCCTCCGGCGTAATCAGTTGCGTCGTGGGTGGTGGCATTTCTTTGTTCTCTCTACAGTTTAGGCACTTCCATTCTCCTCGTTTGGCATTGGATTTGCATTGCCAGGTTGTTTCAGAAAGTCCGGAACATGTAAAGTGAAGATTCCTATGGCATTTCCTGCAGGTTATGTAACATCCGTCGGACGGCAATTCCTTCTGACACTTGTTGCACTTCATGACTCTCCTTTCTTCCTCTGGACAGCTGCAAAGATGGCGACGTCCTTTGTTCTGTACTCGTTAGCAGCCGCGGTGTACGCTTCAATTTTTTTTAGCACACTCAGATTTTGGATTCCACTTGGCCGATTTCGATGAATTATATGTCACTGTCTTCAGCGTGACAAGTAGAGGTTCTTTATGGCACGTTTAAATTAAAAACAGGAGTTAGAACCACAATTAAAACAAAATTTAAAGAAAAAAAAATAATAATAATAGATTTCTACAGAAGTGTCTCATGTTGTTTTGGTATTATCAAAATTATCAAGTTATTCTGAAGCATTATGACTTTTGCCATTTTATTATTATGCCGCTAATATTTCTTCAAATGCGGCACTTTTTACAATAAAACTGGCTAAGTTATGTTGAATATATCTGTTTGCAAATACACTCAAAATCCCTTTGACCTAATAAAAATCTAGAATGCTGATGAAACTTCATCAGCATTCTACATTCTATCTGGTAAAATGCAATTATCCCCCCACCCTCCGTTAACGGATTATTGTCTTTATGTGCACTGTATTACTTGGAATTTCTTTACTGTCCTACAATATTTGACCCTTTTTTGCTGCACAATTTATTTATCGTGTCTCTTCCCAAATAAAAACGAATTTCACATGTGCAAAATAAATAATCAAAAAGTTTGTTTACATTAGAAATATTATGTCAAATATTTATATTTTTAAATAACATTTATTGAAATAAATATGACATTTTGCTTTCTTACCTTGCAAAATAAAATTATATGAGTCGCACATTTCAATTTGAGGAACGATTTTTTTTTATTTTTTAATGAACAACAAATGATGTTAAACTGCATTACTCAGGGTATCCGATTGTGAGTCTTTTTAATATCAAAAATTTATATCCAATGGTATATTATCAGAGATTCTTCGCCTTTGTCTTTTGCTTAAAACTGCAACAGTACAATTACTTTGGAAAAATAACGATTTCAAACAAAAAGAAAGTGCACATATGTTATCTAGCAGTATTTTTTTTTTGTGTGTGTGTGTGTGTGTGGTGATAATTTTGGGAGGGGGGGGGAGTTAGCCATTAAAGACGAATTAATTCTGTTATGAATATTTTGGAAATAAAATTTCATTTTGACGCATGCATCTACACATGTTTCGAAAGATAAAGTGTGTGGAAAATATCGCTACTTCAAAACTGCCGCATAATATCGAAATTAGGCGAAAATATATACATAACAGTTGACTTCATAACTGCCTTTTATTTCGATTTGTAGAGAGTGATTGGGGGAAACCAAGAAAGTTGAAATGCAAAAACCTACAGATTACGTTCATAAAAATTATGCATTACATGATATGATTCAAGATTTACATATGATTCTGTATAAAGCAAAATTTAAAAGTGCGAACCTTCCGTGCAATCTGTGAACTGACTTTCGAACTAGGATTATGAATAAAAAAGAAAACTTAATTTGGAACAGATGGAGGCTGTATTCATTTATAGATTCGGATTTTCATGAATTTATAAAATAATTGTTTGACAAAAATAATTATCTTCAATCAAGTTCTGGGAGAATTTTAAAATGTATTGGCGATTAAAATAATTAGCAAAAAAATTGATAGTGACATTGATCTTCCAAAGTGATACAATATGAAGTGAAGAAAGTGTGAAAGGATTTCTTATTTTGCGCTGGCATTAAAAACTATAATCATACAATAAAAACGCAGCAAACTGAATATAACTCATACGTATTTAGTTTGATATAACTTAGATTCTGGTTACCGAGCAAACGGCAAGCAACTGCGTTTCTTGCTGTAGGCAACTGAACGTAGCTACTACGTACGGCAAATAATCTAGTTAAGTGTTCTTTTCAGTGTGAAGGATTATCGCACCTTCTAATGGGCATGACTGTCAAACTACACTTCTTATCCATGTTCTTTCAGCAGGTGGACAATATTATCCAGGTTTGCTGGCTGTGTATATACGTCCAGCAAAGAAATGGTATGCTTGAATTTTATGGAACACAGGAGTTCCTGTTAGTTTTATATGTAGCAAAATATGTCGTCCCCGGCGATTGCCTAGGTTCGCCTAATGATAAAACTGGCCCTGTTAAGCACGAAAATCTTTTCGTCTCCCTTTCTTTGGGAGGGGGAACAATGATGTTACTTTTATGTTGGAAAGTAGACTGTGGTGCAGTCGCTCTGCTCAGCCAGGAGTTGATTCCGTGGATTCCAGTCTTCCTGGAAAAGGTCTAGGGCAGGGGTCTCCAAACTGCGGCCTGCGGGTCAGATGTGGCCCACGATATGATTTATCCGGCCCGCCAATTGGACTAATTTTTCAATAAGAATCTGCAAAAAAAAAAAAAAAAAAAAAAAAAACAGGATGTTGATAGATTTCAAATGCATTAATTAAAATTGTGTTCAAAATATATTCCCGAATAGCAAAAGCAACCGTAATCCAAGTTACGGTCTTTTTGACTGTAAAAGGTCGTTTAAAATGGACTAACGAAGAAAAAAAAAATTGAATTTTACAAAATTATACAAGCAAATTTGAAGAAATTTGCTTCTAAATTTATCTCTATTTTTGGGACAACGTATGTTTGCGAACAAACTTTTTCCCGAATGAAATATATCAAGTGAAAATACAGGGCAAATTTATCTGATGAACATTTGAAATCGCTACTTGTAATTAGCACTTCAAAATTTGAATCTGAGTTTAATAAGATTTTAAAAACAAAAAGACAGTTACATCATTCACATTAATGGTTTTATTATAATTTGTGATAAAAATATGAGAATTTGCTGATAGTGTTCGTTGTCATTAATATATGATAATTTAATCTCACATACTCTGTAATCAGTTTTTATCTGCTTTCAACAAAACTCATATATCTAGTTCTAGAGTTTTTTTTTTTTTTTACTACGGCCTGCTGAACAGTGCTGAAGTACCCAATGTGGCCTTCACAGCGAAACGTTTGGAGACCACTGGTCTAGGGTGTTGTTCTGCCTGTGGTAATGATGATACTCATATAGGATACTACTACTACTACTCACCTTTTGTTTGAAGGCTGTAAGGAGCAGGTCAGCTGCATCTCTCTCTCTCTCTCCGTGAAACTTGTGCTGTCTGGTCTTGTGTGTCGAAGATAGAAACTGTGTATTACTGCTTTCGCAGTGATGAAGAAGTAGTTGCAGATCGAATGGTTTTTTTAACTCTGCATGGACAAGATTGAGGTATTCCTCTTATGTATGGAAATAATCGCAGGTCAAGGCTATCGTCTCTAGAGACGAACGGATTAATTGGGTGTTCACGGGGAATTCTAATAGATATGTCGGATTGTTCCTGCTCGGTAGCAGAACAGACAGTTATCTGAAACATCCGGGCTGAATTTCCGTAATACACTTGGAGTGGTTAGTGCATTGTGTCACATTCTCCACTGAATATTTGAGTCGAATTTGGTGGCTCTTGTGCGATATGGTAGGTTCCAGTGAAGTATTGTTTGGTGGGATGATACAGGTTTTTACAATGAAGTGCTTTGGTTGGACTGTGGTATTAGAGTGCTGTAGATTTTGTTTATATTGCAGGGTGTAAGTCTCTCTGATGCATTGTTGGTTTTCATAAAAAAGATAGGCATCGAATCTTCTGTCAGGAGGACTGAGCCCCCTCTTTCGTTAGGCTGTCATGCATAGCAGCTTGAAAAGCAGATTTGTCATCGTGTGTCTGCTCGGCCTGATTCCCCTATTCCAAATTTCCAAGTGATTTTGGAAAGTGCCAGGTAAGGCGTGGAGAAAGAATAGACTCCATGGAGGAAAGAAAATGTCTATCCGAGTGATAGGTTTTTCTTACCACGAATTGTGGAAGGTGTATTCGATAAGGATTTCAAGAAGGGATACTGTCTTCGCTGTGTGCTGGAGGTTTAACTTCTTCGATCTTCGAAGGGCATCTTTGTAGAAATTTGTTAGACTCACTCGCACGTGCCCTCTTGTCTTTCTTAAGGTTGCAGAGAAAGGGACCTCTAGTGGCAGAACGGAAATATATTCGGTGGTGGGTCTGTTGTAGGGTTATGGAAAAAGCGAGTGCAGAAGGCTGTTATTCTGTGATCAATGGAGATCAAGTTTTTCCCTCCTTTTTTTAAGAGAGGTACTTAGCTTGGAGTAGGAAAGCCAGTTTGTTTGATTCCATATGAATCGATAGATGGTTGACTATTTATTTGATAAATTACACTTGTGGCTTGAGAATCTTTAGCATAAGCTAAAGAGCATTGGTAGCTATTTGGGTAATAATTATTGCTCTTCCTGTTGTGGAGACAGAGGCTCGTGTTGCTGCCCACTTACCTAGTACTTGCTTAAAACGTTTATTGAGTGTTTCCCATTTGGTATCCACGTAAAAGGGCGTGTTCCCTAAGTAGATTCCCTATTATTTGTTTTCTTATGAGGACCAGTGCCCAGCCATCGGGGAATCGGTTCGGTTTTTCCATTTGCCACACCACAGTCCTGTGTTTCTATATGCATTTACTCTGGCTCTTGAGGCTTCTTGGTATTGTTATTGTGCTGTTTGTATGTTACAGAAATCCTCTTCTTTGTGGGCTATAACTGTAACATCATCAGCATATGCTGTCAGGGCTTGGTAAGAAAGTTTAGGATGGGATACCCTTATTAGCATGCTTACTCTACACAAGGACTCTAGGGCAATTGTGTAAAGAGGACCGGAAAGTGGAGAGCTTTGTTTAATACGTCAACTGTATGGTACAGATATGGTGAGCCTGTTTATTTTCATGCAGAAGTGTGGCATAGCATATAACATCTTAATGGATTGAATCATGTTTGAGCCAAAGCCTTCTGAGATTATGTTACATGATGGAGTGGGTCGCCAGTTTTCTCATTTTGTAGCGTCTCCATTCTTTGGGATGTTGTCATATTGGGTGGGAAACCATTGGTATTGGCTTCGACATATATTCTGTAGCTGTTCCTAGAAGGAATGGTAATATTCAGTGGTGAACTCGTCACTGCCAGGAGATATATCTTTTGGTAAAGAGGTCCGATAGAATTATGGCAGTGACATCCACATGGATGTTGGGTTAGCTTGGTGTAAGGTTTCGTAGCATTGCAAGGCATATAAAAGGATTTTGTCATGATTTTCTATAATGCTTCCTCTATCTGTTATTATAACTGAAATAAAAGTGCACTCTTGTTGGTGTTTTTCCAGTGAAAAATTCTTTTAGTACCTCCTTTTCCTGCGATTGATGGTTTTTTTCCCTCTTTTTCCTGCCAGAACGGTTCTTAATTTTTCCAGCTCGGTAATAAGGCCACTGATTTTGGCGGTGTAGTCGTATGCTGTCAGAAGTTTTTGTGATGAGCCTCGAACGTTCTTATGAAAGCTCTGAAGCTGCTCATTTGTTAGTGGGCCTTCAGTGTGAGGAAGACCTGCATTTTCAGTTTCTTCTTAATCATCTGAGGACTAAAGAAGCTCAATCCCCCCCCCCCCTATTGTGAGGGTTGGGAGGATTCTAGAAAGTTTGAAGGCAAAGATTCTCTGTTACAGCTGCACTGGTTCACCTTTGGCTGCTTTTCTACTTTTGTTTCTTGTATCTCTGCGTTTTTTTATGTGAGTTTGCTAGTTGTCTATTTTCTTTTCTCTAGGACGGCTTTTAGACAATGTTGACATAGGTCCTTCCGAAAGTGGAGTTTCGTTAGTCCCACTCAATGTGGCTAAGAATGGCTTGCGTTTATTCCATGGTTATCTGAATCTTCTTTCGACCTTTGACCAACTCCTGCTGAGCCAGGGCGAGGGACGCCTGCTGGTAGTGAAATATCTGTGTTGGTTGAACTTTTGCTGGCCATTGCTTCGGGCGAATTCAGGGAAAACATAAGCTATGACTATTTACCTGAACTCTGAAGCCATACCGTTGTAGTGATAACAATTAAAATTTTTTTAAAATTAAAATGACTTTGTCTAACTTCGCAGTTTAAAAAAAAACGAATTTTATAGCACAATAGATCAAATATTTACAATTATGCAGGGATATAACTTGAAGTTAATTGAAATATAAAATCGCACAATATCCAACTTTAAGTAGGAGCAGACTCAAAATCAGCCTATTTAATGTGCATCATGTGAAGCATGCTCGCTTTCCTACTAGACTTAAATTTTTCAAGAAACACTCATCAGACAACTTGAGTACTCACTGCTATCATTGTGACAAACCAAAGAATTTCATTGAGGACCAATGTTCTATCAATATTATCAATAAACGAAGCAGGAAAGGTGGACTGTTGCTAGCTGTCATTTTTGTGACAATGCAGAGTATGATTTAATAGTGTCTCAGTAGAAGAAGGAAAGCAAGATCTTGGATGTGAGTATCCAAAGGCTGAAGAGCTGATGGAGTGTTGAATCACGATCTGAAATCCAATAATTAAACCAAGAGACACTCCCTGTACGATGCGAAGTGAATAACCAGAGATAATGACTCACCTAATCTCACGCCAAATCAAATCAGGTAACCTCTATCCAGTCACGACCACCAATAGGCTTCAAATTTAACATAGCAATCCAAAGTCATAAAGCTAAATTCATCATAAGTAAACTCTTGGAAGGTGCATTATCAAATATTAAATTATAAAGCAAAGAGACTTCATTTGAAAAAATAAGATGAAAAAACGAAGGAATATTATAGTGACATTTCTATTCTATAGCCAATTATAGAAAAATTTAAACGTTTCTCAAATATCTATTAGAGCGTATGAGAAAGTTATGTTTTCATAGGCTGTGGTAACTTTTTCTACATTTGGCTATAAAATATAGATTAATCCATAATGTACTCAAGCCGCACGCTCGTGTCTGTGTGTGTGTGTGTGTGTGTGTGTGTGTGTGTGTGTGTGTGTGCGTGCGTGCGTGCGTGTGCGTGTGCGTGTGTCCTATAAAGTGTGAATTGATCTGATTATTTTACAACATCTAATTATCCTTCCTTTCCGCACTGACTGCAGTTTACCTATGAAAGATACAACTGTTTAACACAGGATTACTTTGATACTTCATGAGAATTTTTGTCCTCTTAAGGTTTCTGCCTTATCTCTAATGAGAAAGAACAATTCGAAGCAGCTATCAGACACAGAAAGTCCTTAGTCTTCTTCTTTTGCAGCTTTTTCCACTTAAGTAGGGTCGCTGTTTGTAGTGAGTCTCCTCCACAACCTCCTGTCTTGGGCTGTAGTCACATCCAAGTTCTTCATCATCAAGTCCTTCTCCATCATCTTCCTCCATCTCTTCTTTGGCCGCCCGCGCTTACTCCTTCCCTGTACATCTATCTGCATGACCTTTCTCCCCACATACTCTTCCTCCCTCCTCGTCACATGACCAAACCATCTCAACCTTGCCTCCTCTATCTTTGCTCCTAAGTTCGTAACTTTCACCGTTCCCCTTACATAGTCATTTCTCAGACGATCCTTTCTGGTCACACCGCACATCCACTTAAGCATTCTCATCTCCACTACCTCCATCCTGCTGACGTTTTTTTTCCCCTCATGGCCACAGTTTCCATAGCATACGTCATAGCTGGTCTCACTACTGTTTGTAGATTTTGCCTTTTAGATTGATTGGCACTCTCTTATCGCATAGCACTCCAGCCATCGCTCTCCACTTCCTCCATCCTGCATCCCACTTCCTTCTCAACCTCACCATTCTCTTTCATTGTTGAACCTAAGTATCTAAAGTTACTGACTTGCCTGTTGACATTTCCTTCCAGCTCCAGATCTGTCTCCTGGCTGCCATCCACTTGCAACACATATACTCTGTCTTACTTTTGCTCAGTCTCATACCTCTCTCTTCCAGTACTTTCCTCCAACTTTCCAGTTTAGCTGCCACTTCTCTTGATTCAGCAGACAGCACGATGTCATCTGCATACAACATAGTCCAATGTGCGTCTTCTCTCACCTTCTCCGTCAGCACCTCCATCACAATATTAAACAGGAAGGGACTTAATGCTGACCCTTGATGCAAGCCAAATGTCAATGGAAAACTTTCTGTCTCTCCCAGGCAGGTTTGAACATTGTCTTCACATTTCTGTACATCTCCTGCACCAGCCTGACATATTTATCCCGTACCTTCTTCTCCCTCAGACACTTCCAGATTTCTTGCCTTAGCACTCTATCATATGCTTTCTCCAGATCAATAAATACCAGATGTAGCTTCCGTTGGTTCTCTCGCAACTTTTCCATCATCTGGCATAACCCAAAGATAGCATCTGTCGTCGATCGACAGATGCTATCTTTGGGTTACGATAAATTGCTCATTGCTCATGAAGCCAAATTGCTCATTTGCAAGCTCCACCTCCTTCCTCAGTCTTCCATCAAGAACCCTCTCTAGGATTTTCATTGTGTGGGATATCAACCTCTGTAATTCTTAGTCTTGTGCATCCCCTTTACTCTTGTAGATAGGGAAAAGAGTATTTTCCCTCCATTGCTCAGGTATATTTTCCTGTTGGCAAACTTTTATTAACAGGTCCCAGAGCAGGTCAATTCCCTCTTCCCCCAGTGCCTTCCATGCCTCCATTAGGATCCTGTTAGGGCTACCGATTTTCCATTCTTCATCCTCTTTATGGCCTCGTTCACTTCCACTCTACTAATGTTCTGCACTATCCCCACATAAGGCTACCATCTTCTTTGTGAGTCCTTGCATTTTCTTCATTCAAAAATCCTTCAAAGTATATTCTCCACTTGTTTCTTAAATCCACATCCCTCCTTAATACCCTCAGAGTCTTTGATCTGCCTCACATGTACGATGTCCGTTGATGCCTTATTTCTGCATTTTGCCAATCGATAAATCTTTCTCTGTCCTTCCTTTGTTCCTAATTGATCATACAGGTCTTGATATGCCATGGCCTTGGCCTGTGCAACAACTCTCTTGGCTTCTCGCTTTTTCTCTCTGTACTCCCCTCCGTCCTCTTCCACTCTTGACTCGCCCCATTTCTGCTTGCGTTCCTCTTAGCCGTCAGTGCTTCATGTACATTATTATTCCACCACCAACCCTCCTTCTGCTCTCTAATCTTTCCGGATGTTTCACCAAGCACCACAGAAAGTCCTTAGTAAAAAATGAATATACGGGTACCTGGGTAGCACTGGTACCTTTTAAGGTAATGCAAGCTAAGCAATCACAGGTGTATTCTGATATGCCCTATGATATTTTTTTCCGAAACTTTAAAAGTTTCGAAAAAATATATTTGTGTATGAAATAAGAATGATTCTTTGTATTTTCTTGTGTACTTTGTATTTTCACGTGGTTACATGGTTAGGCAAATTATTATTACATTTATTTTTCAATCTTTCTTCATTCTGCAATTTGGTCGAAACAACAAATATTCAGCCGAAGCATGCTGAATTAAATTTTAAACATTCTAAATTAAATTTTATAAACAAATGATTTTAAACAAAAATATACATGCATTAAATTTTTTTATGAATTTTTAATAAGTATATTTTCTTCCTAAAACATTTGTTTATAAAATTGAATTCAATGTACTTTGGCTCTTCTCCCTATACGGGAACAAATAGGCGTTAGCTGGTGTTTTTTTATTTTTATTTTTTATTTTTTATATTTTGGCCATCCCTGGAAATTAAAGAAGAGTGTGGTTAACAAGGGTGTCAGAACAAGGTTTTTTTGTCTGGAGGGTGGTGAATGAGTGGAATTCATTGCCTGACTTAGTTGTGAGCTCTTCGTCTGTAAATGAATTAAAGAAGAGATATGACAGATATTGTTTTGCTAGTTTGGGTCTCCCGCGATGAGTCTACTGACTCCATGGAGATACCCGTAATAATAATAATAATAATATTCGGCATTCGTCGGCCAAATGATGGTTCGGTGAATCCCTACTTTGTTTGTATTTTCATATCTGTGAGTTCTTCGAAAAATCTAAATTGTTTTAAAGCTTGTAAATAAGCTTAAGGACTAAAATGTGGCTCTTTCTCTAAAGTTTTCTCAGTTTTGCTCTTTCTCTAAAGTTTTCCCAGTTTTGCTCTTTCTCTAAACTTTCCTTAGTTTAATTAGGAAAACTTTGGGCTTCCCCAGCTTGAAATGAGTAGTCGATCTTTCACCTTATAAATATATATTAACTGTTATTTATTATTGTTGAAATAAAAACCACTTTCATTACTATTATAGATCATAATTATAGCTAAATTTTAAATTTAAACTTTTGTTCCCACTCATATCATTTTGTCTAAGTGGTGGCTCGTGGCTTGAAATAGTGGGGGTGCTGCAACTTTCGAAATATACATACATACTGTAAGTACAGTGTATACGTGTTTGGATAAAATATCAAAATTATAGTCAATTATCTTGGATAAAATATCAAAATTATAGTCAATTATCTTGGATAAAATTTCACGGTTTTTAGCAACCTTTTTGTTATGCTCATTAATTGAAATTCTGTAGGTCTCACTAAGTTTTTGTTTAATATCTACAGTGCCTAAAAAGCGACAAAGAAACTGCATTTTCAATATTTTTTTTGACGTTTCATGTTTTTCAGTTTTTTCTTTCATTTTATTTATATTTACAAAACCGTTATTTGCCCATTTCGTATCAACAACAAACACGGAAAACACTTTTCAATTCACAACCACATAGCCAACTTTTCTTTTTATACCACTCTGTATTAAAACTTCTAATGTACTTCTTATCATTACTTATTCCTGGCTGAGATATTTGAATATCGGGTAAAGGACGGCTCTTATTTTAATAGAAACTTTCTCAGCGAGAGTCAATTGTGAAATTTTTTTTGTAGTTCGCTTACAGTCGCTACTGTCACAGAACTCATTTCTTGAGGTTGCATTTCTGAGGTTATAATTGTCAATAACCCCAATAATGTTCTAAAATAAAAACTATACAAAATGTTATATCTTTAATTGTAATGTCCAAATATTTAAAGAGACGAGTAAACATGATAAGCGCTATGAACACTACTACTGGCGGAAAAAAAAAAAACAGTGGAACTGCTCGACGGACAGTGCCCCATTATGGTAATAGCTTGCATCTCACTGAATTGCATATGCTTGCGCGCGTAGCAATATGACACTGTGGTAAACACAGTCCTGCTAGATTTTTATTATTTTTTATACAAAATAAGAGAATTGTATAGATGTTGATGATAAAATTAAATATTATAAGCTAATATAAATAAATTAATAATAAATATATTTATATATCTAGAAATTATCAGCTCCTCTTACCAACTTGTTTAATTTAAGCCTCAGTACACTGTGGAGGAACTTAATAATAATAATAATCTCATGGAAACAGTGTTTGCTTTCTTATCACTAAACCACCAGAAAAAATATGTTGCTGGCCTGGTTGTCCAAGTTGTTAGCGATTCGCTCTCCAGCCAAAAGGCTGCAGGTTCAAATCCCGGTGTGGGCATGGATGTTTGTGATTGTCTGTGAAAATACTAGTGGTGGTGGGCGGCGGTAGATGGTGTTGGCGTAGATGATGAAAGTAGTTGTAGTTGGTGGATTGAGTGGTGGAGATGGAGAGTTGTAGAGTAGGTGCTCTCCCTCGATGAGTCTTTGGACTCCCTGGAGGTGTCATGTAATAATACTAATGTTTAACTCCATTTGTTCACTAAAGGAAGTTTCCTTATGCTTTATTCAGTTGGTTTCTCAGCTCGTACTGGGAAGCTGCCAATGGAGTGGAAAGAGGAGAAAAATGTCCCACTGCACAAAGGTGGCTCTAGGACAGAAGTAACAAATAGCCCAATCAGCATCTCAAGAGTGGAAGTAAAAGTATTGGAGGAATTGGCAAAAGACAATTCAGGACTGATTCAGTCTGGGTAGTGACCCTTCCCATAATGCATAACATTATACATGTCCATAAGGATATTTGCTTTACATTATGGGATACTAAGGCAAGCGATGTGCGAAGTCATTAACTTCTATATATGAGTTTGCCCAGTCCTGAAGATACTTCAGGCACAAACTTTGTTTGCTTACACTCCAATAAAGGATTAAACCAAGTATATAATTTCTTGGTATCTTTAATTTACTGAGTGGATAGTAATGTGATACTTGATAAGGGAGAGCATGGTTTTGTGAAGGGTAGGTCTTGCCTTAGTAATTTGCTTATGTTTTATATAAAGTGACAATGGAGTTGGATAATTGGGAATTGTGGTGAATGAAGTGGAGGTGAATAGTCTATTACAAAACCTCAATGGGAATACATCTGTGGAATTGGATGGTATACCAGCTCGTGTCCTATGTGAAGCGGCTAAAGAATTGTCAGTACCCTTGACCATTTTGTTTAATTTGAGTCTCGGGTCTGGGTTAGTCTCGAGAGGGTGGAAAGAGGGGAAAATAGTTCCACTGCATAAATGATGTTCCAAGACTGCTGTTGTAAATTACTGACTGATCAGCATATCAGGAGTCATTGTCAAGGTCTTGGAGAAAGTTGTCACGAGGAAAATACAGGAATGGATAGATGAAAATGGGTAACTGTATGGGGGACAGCATGGTTTTGTGAAGGGTAGATCATGCCTCAGTAACTTGTTCACGTTTTATAACGCAGTGATGGCTGAACTGGATAAGGGTAATGGGTTTACAGTGATTCTGCTAGATCTTGCTAAGGTCTTTGACAGGATACCACATGGAATTCTAATCAGCAAACTGCAGCATATGGTGATGGATATAGGGGTTGGTGAGATGGATAGGAGGGTGGTTGATGGAGAGATATCAGAGAGTAATTTATTCAGGAGTAGAGTCCAAAAGATGGCTTGTGACTAGTGGTGTGCAGCAGGGTTTTGTTCTTGGACTGCTACTGTTTAATTTGTTCATTAATGATATAGGAAAGGATCTGAGAGAGGAACTGTTCATTTGTTTGCTGATGATGCAAAGTTGAGTAGAGCAATAATGAATGCACAGGATGTCAAAATTTTGCAGTATGATTTGGATAATTTGGAGGACTGGCCTAAGGAGAATGGATGTCAGTTTAATGTGGCAAAATGTAAGGTTATGCATTTTGGGGTGAAAAGATTAGCAGCAGTATATCACATTGGTGGAACTGTACTCCAGAAGATTGACGAGTCCAGGGATTTGGGAGTGTTGGTGGATAGGGAATTGAAGTTTAGGGGGCACATTGCAAAAGTGGCTAAATCATCTCATCAAATCACTTGGTTACTAAGAATGCTTTGACGAACAGAGACAAGCAAGTTATTGTTCCTCTGTATCGAGCCTTAATAAGACCCCCATCTAGACTATTGTGCCCAGATTTGGGTGCCAGGGTTTTTTCTTGATGGACAGGAGGTGGAAAGGATCCAGAGACTAGTGACCAAGATGATAGCAGGTCTATGAAATGAACCTTATGAGAACAGGTTGAAGATTTGTGGGTTGCAGAAATTGGTTGATAGGCAATAATTCAGAAGATATTTTTGAAAACAGGACTGGTGGTGGGAGAACTAGGGTCTATCCATGGAAACTGGACAAGAGTGTGGTTAGCAAGGGTGTTAGAACTAGGTTTTTTACTTGGAGAATGGTAAATGAGTGGAATAAGCTGTCAGAGTCTGTTGTGGGTACCATGACTGTGAATGAGTTCAAAGTGAAGTATGATAGATACTGTGTGAATGTCAAATAGTTGTTCTTGACATGATGTTAGGGCCTCCCTCGATGAGTCTAAGGACTCCTTGGAGTTGCCCGTAATAATAATAATAAGGGAAATGGATACTCAATGATACTGCTGAACTTTGCAAAGGCATTTGAAAGGGTTCCACATAAAACTCTTTTGCATGAATTGGAGCAAATGGGAATAGGTATGAATTTGATGATTTCGATTAGAGGATGGCTGATCCATAGATATCAAAGATTGGTTTATAGAGTATTTGAGTCCAGGCAAAAGCAAGTGATCAGTGGTGTACACCACAAGTCTCAGCACTTAGTCCTCTGTTGTTTAATTTGTATATCAATGATATAGGAAATTATTTGATGTGAAATATCCAGTCACTTAATGATGATGCAAAACTGGAAAGAGCAATAATAAATGTAGGTGATGCAGAGATCCTGCAGGTTGACTTAAATAGACTAGAAGTATGGACAAAGGTAAATGGCTCCTAGTTTTCTGAGTGATGTACTTTGGCAAAAAGAGATCATATGCTAGATAGTATATTGATGTAACCGAATTGCAGGAAAGTGACGAGGCCAGGAACTTTGGTGTTATTGTGAATAGCAAGTTGAAGTTTAGGCGGGGGGGGGGATATATTGAATATATAGCCAAAATAGCACATCAAATTATGTGGTTTTTGAGGAATACTAACAAGCAGTGGGATAGAGAAGTTATTATAAGACTTTAAGGCCAGATCTACTGCATGCAGATCTGGACACTCAGATTCTATGGGGATGAAGTGGTGAAGAAGATTCAGAGCCAAATAACGATGATTGTGGCAGGTATACAAAATGCTCCTTAAGAGAACAGATTTAAGATCTTTATGGCTTCAAAAACTAGTTGATAGGCAAAAAGAGGAGACATGATAGAAGCATATAAATTACAGAAATGATTATGCAATGCTGAATGCAATTTCACAGGTTTCAGATTCCAGTGGGTTGGTAATGACACACAAGAGTAACTTTGGGTCAGAGGGATGTTGAAATGCATGTACATGAATGCTAGAAGTATCAGAAATAAGGGAGAGGAGTTTTTGGAATTGGTCAGCTCGATTAGACAAAAATACTAGGCATCAATGAGACCTGGTTGATAGAAAATGATATAGTTACAGGGATGGAATGTAAAGGGCATTGTATTTTTATGGGGGAATAGAACAAGAGGTGATGATAGCTGACAAATTGCAATCAACAAAATTAGAAGTTAAAGAGGATTAGGGGTAGAGGCCAGTAAGACAAAATATATTGTTGTTTGCTGTTATAGACCAGGGGTCCACAGGAAGATGCCATGCATCAACAGATTAGAACAATGAGTGCAGGCCAAGCAGTTATTATGTGACTTCAGCTATGGGGACATAGATTGGAAGGAGTAAAGGGAGCATGAGAAGATTGGAAGTGGATTTTATACAGTTGTTATGGGATAATTACCTGAAGCAACATGCTATAGAAATGTAATTTTTCTGTAACTTTTCTAATGATGTAAGGAAAGATAGCAAAAGTGGTCTGGTGAATGTGGGAGTAGTGAATGATAGTGCTGAGCATGAAAGAAGTGACTGATGAAGTAATGGTAAGGAGTGAAATAGTGTGTTTACATTGTTTCCTTCACAGAACAATACTAGAGCTAGAGAGATTGGGGAAACAATTGTCGTGTGGTACAGTAGGTGGAGAATGAATTCAGAAAGTATGCAAGTGTGAGAAACTGCAAATAAAAATATGGTATTGTATGGAGATTCGATGATAAGAGGTATATTAAATGAGCAAGTGATAAAAGCATGTTTCCCAGGTGGTAAAATCAGGGATGTTAGTGATGCTGTTAGCTTGTAGAGAGGAGAAGTGAAAGAGATGATTGTTATGGTAGGAACAAATGATTTGAAAGGGGAGAAATATTCGATAAGAGAAGATATGAAAGAGTTGTTGAAAGAAGAAGAAATGAAGAGTAAAGAATTAAAAATTATGAGTCTGTTGCCTTGGTATGATTGGACAGAGGTGAGAAGGACCATGCTTTTTTTTTTTTTTTTTTTTAGAAATTATGGACTTTACAACTGTGTTATAAATAACTATTTTAATTTCCCAACATTTCAACCTTCATATTAAGGTCATCATCTGGAGTATATACAAATATACAAGGACAAGCTGAGTTACATTTCACACAGTAAGGTAAAGAAACGATGATTTGATCACCGGTTATTCTACTGGCATGACCTCTAGTGAAAAAAAAATGCAGATAAAATTACAAATTAATTAATTATTTAGAAACTACATCAGAGCTAAATTCTATTTAAGATAACATGAGAGTAACTCTCATGTTATCTAACTCTCATATGTAACTCTCAAAACTGTCATGTGATCTTAAATAGAATTTAACTTTGATGTAGTTCCTAAAAAATTAATTAATTTGTAATTTTATGTGTATTTTTTTTTTTTTTTTTCACTAGAGGTCATGCCAGTAGAATAACTGGTGATCAAATCATTGTTTCTTTAGCTTACTGTGTGAAATGTAACTCAGCTTGTCTTTGTATCTTTGTATATTTGTATATACTCCAGATGATGACCTTAATATGAAAGTCGAAATGTCGGGAAATTAAAATAGTTATTTATAACACGGTTGTAAAGTCCATAATTTCTAAAATAAACGCTGATCACTGTGCAGCACTAAAAGAAAGGAAAAGAAGGGCCATGATTGCTAATGAATCCATGAGAAGATTGTGCAGGAGGAGTGATTTAATGGTTCACTTTAATGGTGTGCAGTTTATTTATGTATGGAGTGAATTTGATGGACCAAAGGACTTATATATGCATGACAGACTACATTTAAATGGTTTTATTATTATTATTATTATTATTATTATTATTAAACAAGACCTCATGGAGTCAAAGACTCATCTAGGAGGTCCTTTTATCTTACACACACACATCTCATCATACCGTGTCTTAAACACATTCAAACTACTTGCAGACACCACGCTCTCAGGCAAGGCATTCCAATCACTCACAACTCTGCACGAAAAAAACCTGCCTCTCACTCCCTTACTCACACCCTCCTTATACAGTTTCCAGGGATGACCTCTGGATGACTTTTGGAGTTAAATGTTTGAGAAAGTGTTGTTTGGTTTGTTTGGTGACAGTTTGGAAGTCCAAAACAAGGGAAACTAAAGATATTAGAAAGGATATAATCAAGCATGTGTCTGGTCACCCCTGTGATAAATGAGCATGTGCACAGAAATGATTATGCAATGCTGAATGCGATTTCACAGCTTTCTGATTCAAATGGGTTGGTAATGGCTGTTGCAACATCCCCTTGTATACCTAGAATTACAGAAGGATAATTCTGGATACAGGGGGATGTTGAAATGCATGTACACAAATGCAAGAAGTATCAGGAATAAAGGAGAGGATTTTTTGGCATTGGTCAGCTCAACTTGGCCAAAAATTAAAGGTATCGGTGAGATGTGGTTGACAGAAAATGATATAGTTACAGGGAAGATAGAGGGAATAAGATAGGAGGTAGGGTATTGCTGATGATAGTTGAACAATTACAACCATCAAAATTAAAAGTTAAAGAGATTTTAGATCTAGGAAATGTGGTTCATTTGAGGCTATCTGGTGTGAGATAGAGGCCAATGGGACAAAATATATTGTTGGCTGTTGCTATAGACCAGGGTGTCCACAGGAAGATGCCATGTATTGGCAGATTAGCATAATGAATGCAGGTCAAACAATTATTATTAATTATTACAACTATTAATAGTCTCTCTCTCTAACAATCAATTACAGAGACTGTTGCTGCAAGGAGGAGCAATGAATGATGTGAGCAAGTGAGCAGAGGAAATAAGAGGAAGCAAAAGATCAGGAGAGAGAGAGAGAAGTTGGTGAGACTGAAGTGGTTGTAAATGAGAATATTAGTAGTATGAGAGATAATGATGAGAAAACAAGAATGCAAGGTGGACAGGAAGACACAGCATAAGGAGAGTGGATATTGGTAGCAATAGTGAATGTGTTTATGAGGATAGTCGGTATAGGAATCAGATGGCCTGGGATGTACGGCATATAGTTGAGTCTGAGAAGATAAGTAGGTAATTGGTTATAAAGGGCAGTTGATGATGTTTTTAAGGGTGGGGAAATCACAACCTGCAAATTGCATGGGCAGGACTGGTTATAGACCTAAAAGTTAATTGCAAGGTTTAATTACAAATTCAGGGAGCATCAGAAATAAAGGAGATGAAATGTTGTCATTGATTGAATTTATTCATCCAAAAATTGTTAAAATAAGTGAATCATCTTTGGATAAGGATGATGATATCTTGAATAGAAATGGATATGTTTTTTGTGAGGATAGAAAGGACAAGAAGGGAAGGGGGGGGGTGCTGTTGATGATAGCAAACAAATTATGTCCACATAAAGTGGAGATGCAAGATGTAAATAATGGCAATCGTTTTGAGTCAGTATGATGTGAGGTGGAGGTTGATAGGAAGTGATATTTATTCAGATGATGCTATAGACTAGGGAATGTGGAGGGTGATGATGATGAAATGTATAAGCAACTTGGGTTAGTGAGCCAGGGAAGGGTGATTATTATTGGTGATTTTAATTTTGGCAGTAGAGATTGGAATGAAGAGACAACATTTGGGAAAAAGGAAAATGAATTTTTTGAGAGACAACCATCTTAGGAAGTATGTAAAGGAAGACATATAAGGATCAAGAGTTTTCGATCTGATCATTTCACCAGAGGATGTGATTATGAGTGGGATTTTGCAATTCTCTCGACTTGGCAAGTGATCATAAAATGATCACCTGGTTGTGGCTAGCCAAATGAAGACCTCTTAGGAATGGATATATGTGGAATTACAGGGCTGGTGAAACTTAAGAGACAGCTTAGAGCTATAGCATGAAATGAGTTAGGTGGGAGGGAGATAAATGCTATGTGGTAACTGACCAAAGATATTTAACAACATCGATGTGTGAATATATTCTGAAGGTCAAAAGGCTAAATAAAGTAGGTGTCAAATCGATAGATGAAGGGATTAAGCATGATATTTGGAAGAGGAGAATAATCTGGAGAGAGAGCACAAGATAAATAACCATAGAATCAGTTACACAAGGAGTATAAAGAGTGTGCCAAGAGGATTACTCCATTGTTATGAACTGCAAAACTACAGTATGAGTAGAAATTAGCAAATCAGGCCAAGGAAAACCTTAGACAGTTTTCAGATATGTGGCAAGTAGAAGGAAGAATGATTATGCTAAGGTGATGTTAATGGATGAAAATGGTAAGTGCTGCTGAATATATAGTTGAGGTATTCAGTGAACAATTTGTAAGAGTGTTTCATCCTCATCAGGGTGAAATCATGAGCAGCTCAAGTGTAGAGGAAATCAAAGAGGATGACTTAATTGGGAATAAGCAGTAGATATATGAGGAAATAAATAAGTTTGACATCAATAAGGCAGTTGTGTCTTAACTGAATGTCCAGGGTGTTGGGCAGTAGCTTTGACATGCCTCTTTAATAAGAATGTTACAGCAGTGCAGGTCCCAGGAGAGTGGAAAGAAGGTAAATTTGTTCCACCGCATAAAAGTAGTGATAAAATTATAGGCCATATCTGGAGTTGTGGCTAAGGTACTGGAGAGATTAGTGAAAACTAGGATATAGAAATGGGTTGATAACAGCAATATTCTCTGATTGTCAGCATGGGTTTGTTAAAGGAAGATCATGTTTTACCAACTTATTTATGTACTTTAACAAAGGTGACAAATGTGTTGGACAAGTGAGATGCATATACAGGGGTATACGTAGATTGCAAAATCTTTTGATTGACTGCCACATGACAAGCTGTTAAATACATTGAAATGAATTGGATAACTGACTAACGAGTTGGATCGGGAAATGGCTGTCAGATAGATATCAGAAAATTGTATGTGGGGGTATGGTATATTCTGAAAGAAGAAGGTCACTAGTGCTTTGTCACAGGGATCTGTATTGTGGTGTCATTGTTCAATTTGTATAGGGATATTCAGTTGTTTGCAGATGATGTGAAGCTTGGAAGAGTTATCAGTAATAGTGCATGTGGCAGCCCTGCAAGGGAATTTGAATAAATTAGACAGATGGGCAAATGAATGGGGGATGTCGGTTTAATACAGCAAAATGTAAAGTATTGAAGTTTGGGATCCAACGATAGGAGGATGCATACTCGATTAGAGGAGCTATACTGGAGGAAGTAGGGGAGACAAGAGATCTGGGAGTGATGATTGATAAAAACCTGAAATTCAGTGGACATATTGCAAAGGTGGTGAAGGTAACACAGATGATTGCTGCAATAGTTTAATGCAGCAAATTGTAAAGTCTTGAAGTTTGGGATCCATCAATAGAAGGATGCATACTCGATTAGAGGAGCTATACTGGAGGAAGTAGGGGGAGACAAGAGATCTGGGTGTGATGATTGATAAAAACCTGAAATTCAGGGGACATATTGCAAAGGTGGTGAAGGTAACACAGAGGATTGCTGCAATAATTAGAAGGACGCTGACCTGCAGAGATAAAAGAGTTATCGTTCCATTGTATAAGACCCTAATCAGACAACACTTAGACTATTGTTCTCAAATTTGGTCCCCAGGATTTGAAGGAGATAAATTAACCGTGGAAAGGGTACAGAGGCAGATAACAAAGATGGTTTCAAGACTGTACAATGTCAGTTACGAGAATCGACTGAGGGAATGTGGACTGCAGAGATTGGTGGATAGAAGGAGAGGTGATATGATCGAGACTTTTAAACTGTTGAGAGGTGGCTACAGGGTTGACACTGGGGAGTTCTTTCACTTGGTTGAACAGCGGGAAGGAGTGATGACAAGGGCCATCTCTGGAAGTTATGAAAGGAAACTGTGAGCAAGAGGGTGAGGAGTGGTTTCTTTGCATGGAGGGTGGTTGAACCGTGGAATGCATAGTCTGATAGAGTGGTGAGAGCAAAAACGGTCAATGAGTTTAAGGAGTGTATGATAGACTTTTGTGTTTCCTAGGAAGGACCTCCCATGATGAGTCTTTTGACTCCATTGAGGCCTAAATAATAATAATAATAATTATGGAAGAAATTTTTCATAGAATGGGAGAGTGAAGGAGATCGTCGTTGGAAACTATATAAGAAGGGTATGTGCAAAGGAGTGAGAAACAAGTTCTTTGCATGGAGAGTTGTAGGTATGGAATGGAGTCCTAAGACTTACTGTGGGTGGGAGACTCAAGCTGTCAGTCCAGTATTTATCATACCTCTCCTAGAAACTACTAACAGACAAAGCACTCACAGTTGACTTTTATTATTATTATTCAGGCCTCCCAGGAGTCAAAAGACTCATCGATGGAGGTCCTTCCTAAGACATAAAGTCTGTCAAGACTCATCGAGGGGAGGTCCCCCCCCTGAGAAACACAAAGTCTATCATACCACTCTTTAAACTCGCTGACCGTTCTCGCTCCCACCACTCCATCAGGCAATGCATTCCACGGCTCAACCACCCTCCACACAAAGAAACCACTCCTTACCCTCTTGCTCACAGTTTCCTTTTGTAACTTTCAGGGATGGCCTCTTGTCATCACTCCTTCCTGCTGTTCAACCAAGCGAAAGAACTCCCCAGTGTCAACCCTGTTGACTTAGGTAGCCCATTTCTTCATTCACTACTCTCAAAGTAAAAAATGTAGTCCTCACGTCTTTGCTAACTACCCTCTTACTGAATTTCCAGGGATTGAGCCCTTTATCTTCTCCATCTAGCCAAGCTCTGAAATATTTCCTTTGTATTAATCCTATAGAAACTCTTGAAGTAACTTAAATGTTTCTATCATATCGCCCTCTTTTTTACCTATCTGCCAACTTTGCAACCCACAAACCCTACGAGGTTGGTTATGAGGATAGACTGAAAACATGCAAACAGAATTAAGCAGATAAGGAGAGAAGGGAATATGATTGATATGACTGAGAAAGGTAAGCTGTTGGAAGGTTATTATCAGATTGACACTGGGGGATTTTTCATATGGTAGAACAAGGACAAGGTACTTTTACTGGAAGTAGTGAGTGAGTAAGATGCTAAAATGTAATTTTTTTTTGTTTTTCATGAAGAGCAACAGGAGCATAGAATACACTGCCTGAGAGAATGATAGACGTGCTAACAGTAGATAAGTTTAACGAGCTGTATGATAGAGTTTGTGTAGTTTATTGTTGGCTTTCCACAATGGGGCCTATGACTGAATGGCAGCTAAGAACATAATAATAATATATACTTCTCTTAATTTTAATAATATTTATTCATGCCTTGTCTTATTTTCTAGATAAGATTTATCTTCTGAAGTGGATCTTTACATATTTATATTTACGAGTTTATGGATTTCTTAAAAAACGCCGATTTGATCTTTATGATACAGAATCAAAAGTTCCATATAATGTCTCATTTCTTCCTCATCCTGAAGAAAAGAAATATGAATTACCCCATGGAGAAGCTCATATGCAGAATGTGAGTATGAAGCCCGTTTTAAATAACAGAATATATTAATAGATATTAATGTTTCCCACTTCCTTTTATATTTCAAAAAAAAAAAAAAGTTTTAATTCTTGCAGATATTTTAAACATTTTTAAACTGCGAGTATGATTCTTATTGTTATATGGACTATATAGGATTAAGAGAGACTCATTTTCTGAGGTTTTCTCTAGCTTCTTCTTCTCCCGTAGTCCTAAATGAACCGTTGGGTCATTCATGGCTGGTAGGTGATACTCTTTGCTAGCCTCCTCCAGTCGTCTCGGTCTCTTGTTCTTGATGTCAGTTGAGAAAGGGAGAAATTTGTCCATTTTTTGATGTTATCAGTCCATTTTAATCGAGGTCGGCCCCTAACCCTTGATCCCGGAATGATTCCTTCTAGTGCTTGCTTTGGAATGCCATTAGCCCTCTCCACATGTCCGAACCATTTCATCTGTCTTCTTCAAATGACTGTCAGAATATTTTCCATTTTTCTCCATTTTTGAATCAGTCAGTTTTTGGACATTTTCATTGGTTTCGTGAGCAGTATAGGGAATTCTCAAAAGTCTTCTGTAAGTTTTCATTTTGAAAGACAGGAGTCTCCTCTCATCTTCCTTCAATAAAGTCCAGGCCTCACAACTATACAAGAGGACAGAATTCACCAAGGTGTCAATTAGTCTTAGTCTGGTTGCGATTGCTATTCTGTTATCTCCTCACAATGGTTTTAATTTCTGTAGGGCCACGGTTGCCTTAGCAATTCGTTATTTAATGTTGGTTTTTGAACGACCATCTTGACTCAACGTGCTTCCTAGATATGTGAACTTCTTTACATTCTCAATTTGCTTATTGCCAATTTGTATCTTTAAGAATTCAATGTCTGATTTTGAAGTTATGATTGTTTTTGTTTTTTTGTAGGTTTATGTATAATTCATATTTTTTTAATGTTCCGAAAACACAGCTGGTTATCTCTTGTAATTCTTCTTCACTTTCTGCTAGAAGATCGATATTGTCAGCAAAATGTAAGTTATTTATTCTTAGTCCGCCAACTACTATTCCAGTGTCATATTCAAAAAGAACTTCATCTATGACATATTCCAGAAAACAATTAAAAAGAAGAGGGAACAAGATGCATCCCTGTCTTACCCCCCCCCATTCTGCCCAGAAGGGTTCACTGCTGTAATTTTTAATTTCAATTCTCATATCAGATGAGGAATAAAGAGATTTAATAATCCTAATGATTTTGTTGTCAATACCATAATGTTCTAAAATTTTCCATAATTTCCATAATAGGTTTTTTATCCTCGTGCCATATTGAGTCAAAAGCTTTTTGAAGGTCTAAAAAGTTGTGACAGATTATTTTGTTATGTTCTATGTATTTTTCGCCTAGTATGTGTATTGTAAAAATATGGTCAATTGTACTTCTGGACTTCCGGAAACCTGCTTGTTCATCTGATAGTCTGCTTTCTATTTTCTTTTCGATTCTTGACAATAGTATTTTTAACAGGATTTTGCTTGAATGACTAATAAAGCTTATTGTTCTATAGTTGCTACATTTATTGCTGTTTTCCTTTTTAGGAATAGGTTTGGCGGACAGAAGTCTGCCAATCAGAAGGCCAAGTCTCTGTGTTCAATACGTCTTGGAATAAATTTAGCAAGATGTCTATGATGATGTCACCTCCTTTGCGTATCAGTTCCACTGTGACACCATTACTTCCCGGTGATTTTCCTATTTTTGAGGAGCTATCTGCTGCAATAACTTCTTCTTTTAATATCGGGTAATCTCCTTCCTTCGAACCTCCTGGCCAAATTCCGTCCAGAATGTCATCAGTCAGTTGAGGATCTTTTTGAAAAAGTTTGCTTGTGTAACATTTCCATCTATCAATTATTTTCTGGTTATCCGTGATAGGAGTTCCATCTTCATCTTCTATGCTCCAATTAATTGCGGTAAAAGGTTTGGTTAACTTATTGATAATTTGAAAAGCACTTTTAGAATTATTTTTATTTAAGTCCTCTTCTATATTTTTGCATTCATCCAATATTCATAAGTTTCTAGCATATTTGATTTCTTTTTTAATAATCTTAGTAATATTTTTATACTGTTCTCTGTTATCACTGCTATTAATATGAGATTTCAAATATCTTCTTTCGTCGCATAGGTCCAAAATATTTTTGGTTATCCATGGTTTATTTATTTTCCTTTTGTATCCAAGGATTTCTTCACCTGTCTCAGTTATCTTTTGTGAGAAGTATTTGGTTTTAGATTTGATACTATTATATTGCGAGAACGGTCAGTGAGTTTAAAGAGTGGTATGATAGACTTTGTGTTTCTCAGGGGGGGACCTCCCCTCAGTCAGTCTTGACAGACTTTATGTCTTAGGAAGGACCTCCCTCGATGAGTCTTTTGACTCCTTGGAGGCCTGAATAATAATAATAATAATTTCTTGAAGCTTGTGTCAAAAATTTGTTTTAATTTGTATTTATATAGTGTATTTATTTGGGGATCTTTTAATTTTTCTATATTATATCTTTTATGAGTTGATTTTGTAGGTAATCTTTCCCTCATTTTCATATTCATAGTTGCGATGACTATGTTGTGGTCACTACCAATGTTGGCTCCAGGAAATGATCTGGTTCTTGTGAGGTTGATGGAGTTTTTAAATCTTGCACTTACAAGGATAAAGTCAATTTGGTTGTGTGTTTTACCATCAGGGGGAAGTCCATGCAAATAGTGTTAGTAATGGTAAGTTCATTTTGTGAGGCAAAATTGATCAATTCAAAACTTCTTTCGTTTGTCTCCCCCATAGCCATACGGTCCAACAAATGGGAGATAATCCTTGCTGATGTCTGTTCGAATTTTGGCATTCCAATCGCCCTGTACAATCAAAAGGTCTTTTCTATTTGCTCTGGTGATTGTTGCATTAAGTTGACCATAAAACTCCTCTACTTCTGAGTCCTCGTGATCTGTGGTTGGGGCATAGACTTGTATGATGGTGATATTGAGTGGTTTTCCTCTCAGGCAGACTAGAGCAATTCTGCTGTTGATAGGGTTGAATTCTATGACAGAATTTCGTGATGATTTGTGTATCAAAAACCCGACATCTTCTTTTCCGCTGCAGTCTACCAAACCTTAAATCAATCTGGTTATATACGCTCATCATATTCTTATACAATATATAAGTTGTGTTGCTTTATTGAAACAGTGATGGTAAATGTGAATTAAAAATTAAATAAGGGTACAAAGAGAAATAAATATATTGAAACAACGATTTGTGCCTCCGTAGTGCAATTGGAAGAACGACGGCATGTTGCGCCATTTGATTGGAAAAGGCCTAAGGTTCAATTCTTGTCATGACGGGAGGAATCTTTATATGGACTTTTTCAATTGAAGGTGAGTTAGCCGATCTCATACGGAGGTAGCAGGGTTTTTTCTTGAGGAAACTCGGGTTTTTCATCCTGCATATAGACAAATCGGCCCTTCAGAACATACGCAATTTACAGACAAAAAATACTAGCTGTGGTGGTGGTGGTGGGCAGTGGATGGCACTGATGCAAATGATTGGTAGTAGAGAATCGGTGTAGTGGTGGAGACGGAGAGTTGTATAGTGGGTGTCCTCCCGCGATGAGCCTTCGGACTCCTTGGAGGTGTCACGAATAATAATAATAATATATTGCACTCATCTACTATAGGAGGAGTGGTATGTAGTTTGTAGATATACGGAGTGAATTCATTGGACAACATGGAGAAATATAAAACTGATGGATTGTATTTGAATGTATTTGGAGTTAGTGTATGGAGACAGTGTTGTTCAGTGAGAGAATGGAAATGCAGAATTCTAGGAAACTACAGCCATTAGGGTTGGGAAGAATGCAGGTAAGAGTGCATGTAGGCAGCCTTCACATGAATGAATGTGAGAATACTAATGAACAAAAATGCTGAATATAGCTTCTCAGGGTTAGAAGTGAATATGACAGTGCAGAATAGTTGTGGCAGAAGGAGATATTGTTGTTTGTATATACATTAATGCCAGAGCATAAGGAATTAGAGTGAAGTTTAGGTATTGGTTAGTTCTACTTGGCAAAAGGTTATTGGCATTAGTGAGGCTTGGTTGACATGTTATTATTATTATTATTATTATTATCCAGTCCTCCATGGAGTAAAAAGACTCACATGGGAGGTTGGTTTTAGGAAATACAAAGTCTATCATACTCCTTGAACCCATTAACCATCCTCACTCCAACCACTCTCTCAAGCAATGCATTCCAAGGTTCAACCACCCTCCACGCAAAGAAACTACTCCTCACCCCCCTTGCGCACAGCCTCCTTTCGTAACTTCCAGGGATGGCCCCTTGTCACCGCTCCTTCCCGCCATTCCACCAAGTGAAAGAACTCTCCAATGTCTACCCTATAATTGCCTCTCAACAGTTTAAAAGTCTCGATCATATCACCTCTCCTCCTTCTATCCACCAAACTCTGCAGTCCACATTCCCTCAGTCGATCCTTATAACTCATATTGTACAGTCCTGAAACCATCTGTTATCTGCCTCTCTACCCTTTCCGCAGTCAATTTATCCCCTTCAAATCCTGGAGATCAAATCTGAGAACAACGGAATGATAACTCTTTTATCTGTGCAGGTCAGCATCCTTCTCAGTATTGCAGCAATCCTCTGAGTTACCCTCACCACCTTTGCAATATGCTCCCTGAATTTCAGTTTTCTATCAATCATCACCCCCAGATCTCTTGTCTTCCTTACCTCCTCCAGTACAGCTACTCCAATGAAGTATGCATTCTCCCATCGATGGATCCCAAACCTCAAGACTTTACATTTTGTTGCATCGAACTGACAGCCCCATTTATTTGCCCATCTGTCTAGTTTATTCAAATCCTCTTGCAGGGCTGCCACATCTGCACTATTACTGATAACCCTTCCCAACTTCACATCATCCGCAAACAGCTGAATATCCCCTTGCAATCCATTGACAATATCATTGATATAAAGATTGAACAATACAGGTCCCAGTACTGAGCCCAAGAAGGTTACAAGTGGAACCCCACTTGTAACCTTCTGCTTTCTTGATATTGCCCCATCATACAACTCTCTGATACCTATCAGTCAGCCAATCCTGAATCCATCTGACTAACCTGACATTTAAACTCATGTGCTGCAACCTAAATATCAGCTTATCATATGGCACCCTGTCAAAAGCCTTTGCAAAATTCAAAAAAAATGGCAGTATATACCTTTCCCTCATCAACCGCTCTTGTCACTTTATTATAAAAGACAATCATATTACTAAAGCAAGAGCGCCCCTTAACAAATCCATGTTGATTCTCACTCTCCTGGTCACTCTCCTGGCCTGCATCTTATATTCTTCGTGTATCTGTGCTCCACTCCTCTCCTTGTATATCTTCCATAATTTCTTTTTCAACTGCAGTTCCTGTTCAGCCAGACTTTTATTGAAAATCCAGTTCCATGAAGCTGTCAGTTCTTTAGCATATTCTCTCAAAACCCATGGTGAAATACCATCCAGTCCAACAGCTTTATTGGTATCCAGAGTACTCAGTACTTGGAACACACTCTCCTCTTGCACCTCTAAACCCTGATCCTGCCCTATCCCTCTAGTATTAAAACCTCCTCCAGGATGAAATACTCCAATAAAGTGCTTATTGAACAACTCCACTATGTCCTCTGCATCAGTCACTCTATTCCCATTTTTAACCCGCAATGTCATTCTTCCACAATCGTTTCTCCGCCTACTGGCCACATAGCTAAAACATTCCCTAGGATTTTCTTTGAATCTTAGTGCCAATCTCTTCTCATATTCCAGTTTTTCTTTCCTCACCATTCTGGTCACTCTCCTGACCTGGTCTTATATTCTTTGTGTATCTGTCCTCCACTCCTCTCCTTATATATCTTCATAATCTCTTTTTCAACTGCAGTTCCTGTTTGATATCTTTTGTCATCCACTTTACACCAATTGTCCATCGACGTATCCCAAACTTCAAGACTTTTCATTTAGCTGCATTAAACTGATATTACCATTCATTTGACCATCTTTCCAGTTTATTAACATTTTCTTGCAGGGCTACCACATCTTCACTATTACTAATAATCCTTCCCAGCTTCACATCACCTGCAAACAACTGAACATTCCCCTGCAATCTATTAACAACATCATTAATATAAAGGTTAAACAATACAGGTCCCAGTAATGAGCCCTGTTTGACCCCACTTGTAATCTTCTGCCTCACTGATACTGCTCCCCATACACAACTCTCAAATACCTATCAGATAGCCAATCTCTGAATCCAGTTCACTAATCTGACATCTAAACCCATTTGCTGAAACTTAAATATCAGTTTAACGTGTGGTTCAAATGCCTTTGTAAAATAAAATTAAAAAAAAAATGGCAGAATATGCCCTAATCAACCACTCTTATTACTTTATTATAAAAGGCAATCATATTACTAAAACAAGAGTGCACCTTAAGAAATACATGACTCTCACAGTGTGTCGGGACAAAATTACACGCGATAAAATTGCACAGCCCAAATTACACAAGGACGAAATTACACAAGGATGAAATTACATATAGATAAATATACACTAAGAAAAAATTACACAAATATTCCGTTAATTTTGTAATACTTTATAAGACCTACCTGTTGACTTTAATTTGATTAAAATATTATTGGTATTTTGTTGTCAAATTAAACACATGAACTTTCTTAATATTGCAAAAATTACTTTTATTTTAAAAAATAATAAAAAACAAACACTAAGTCATATAAGCTATACAACGTAAAAATTCCACTTGTCTATTAGATTCATAATTTTGTACAATATTTGAAATACGCTGTTTTAACGAAATGTACCTACGATGTCCTGGGTTTCGTTGACCAGTTAAATGCTGCAAATAGTTTGTATGCTGTAAAGATAATTCTTTAACAATGTTATCCAAAAATTTCCAAACAGTTGGATGGGGACACTGAAAGAGAGACCGAAGTCCATAGTGCCATCCTTCGATACAATTTGTAGTTCTAGCTATACAGTTGGCTGCAGAGTGTTTATGGTTCCAAGTAGAAATAGTGAATAGAGGTTGTCTATAAGTGGCTTTCTGAGCTGTCGACCTCGAATATATGTACGTTCGAAGTAAAGGAGAACTTGCTCGATTTGTTCATTATATTCGTCTAAATTAGTGAACAGATCAGCAACTTCTAAAAATGTTTCTAACACTTCTTCTGGTAAAAATGCAAGTGATTGTAACATTTTAATGTGTACTGCAAATGACTGATTGGATTCATATAGAGATTTTAGTCCACATTCATTTACTTTGCATATGATAGATTGTGATAAGTGGAAAAAGCAGCCACCAATTTCGATGTTTTCAAACACAGCACGGAAAGCATTTATTGCTGCTGTTTCAAAATCGGTCAAAATTTTTCGTGGTCAAGCTTGAGGAATTTTCTCCAGTAACATGTTCAGCATCTTCACATATATTTTTTCCTTTTTCCCTGGTAGAAGAGCCAGTAGACAAGGAAAAGCGATGCCTGAATCATATTGGCCATGGATACTGTATAACTGATAATATATTTCTGGAACCACTTTAAATGTACCATCTGCTAGCCAAAAATTATTAACTACAAGTTGATCTAGAAGAGTCTTGTGACTAATTAGTATTACACGTTCTGGATCTTCTGCTCCGAAATCATGAATAATCCATTTAGAGTATTTCTCTGGTATTTCAAAGTTTTTGTTATTTGGATTTGACAGAATGTTTTTGATTGTTTTAGCTTTGGATCTATTTAATCGCCTTGTCATGGAGCTCTTCTTCGGTAGGTACATTTTTAATCCGTCTGATACAGTCACTAAATTGTTAGCTATAATTGCACGAGCCGTTGCACCTGGATTCGACACTTTTCTTTTCATTCGATTTGCAAGTTGATGAGCTTCAGATTTAAAAGTCCTATTAACATGACAGTGTTCTGAAGACTCACGGATAATCTTGTTGTCTCTGGTATGGAGCAACGATCGACAATGTAAAGTTCTAAACTTTGCACAACCCCAATGAATAGTTCCGATAGCAGTTTTACAGTGACGAACAAACTCGAATCCTTTGTAAATTATAATTTGACCACCTTTATTACTAACGCCGTACTCAAAATCAGCCATGGGTAAATTAAAAATTAATTAAAAAAAATTAATCACGAAATTTATTAACTCTCACGTTATACACTAGTTGTATTACGAGTCACTAAACTAGAACTGAAGAATGTAAGACAAAAATTTACTTATATACCTTCACCCAAACAATTCTTAGAAATTCTTGAGCAGTTCGTGGTGATTAACAATTGTCGATTAGTGATTTATCCCTTGCTGGTTATGAATTTTGTACAATTTTTGGTAAATTTTATTTTATGTGTAATTTCTTATTTGTGTATTTTTTCCTTTTAATTTTTTTCTTAGTTTAATTTTTGTAATTTCAAAATTACTTGTGTAAATATTTTCCTATTTTTCCTTTTAATTTTTTTCGAAATTACGAAATAAAATTACATTTAATTTCTTATATGTGTAATTTTTTCTTTTTTGAAATTACGAAATAATTTTTTGTTTAATTTCTTATATGTGTAATTTTTTTTTTGTGTAATTTTAATGTAATTTTATCATGTAACCCTCTCACAGATAACATTACCCTCATTTGCCAAATGCTGTATATGATCCCTCACTAATTTCTCCAAAATCTTAACTAGTGATGAAATACAAACTGGTCTATAGTCTGACACTTCCAGTCTTCCTAAGCGATGGGAACATTGCTTTATTGACATCCAGAGTACTCAGCATTTGAAACACACTCTCTTCTTGCACTTCTAAACCTTAAATCTACCCTATCCCTTTAGTATTAAAACTACTTCTCCGGGATATCTTTGGAAACTTTAGAAACTTACTTTGGAAACTTATTATGTCGTAGTAGGCATCCTTCAAAGCAGATATGCAAAGTGACATTTGCCATGTTATTATTAAGGCAGATGTCACTTTGCATTATTGGGGTAATAAATAGTAATAAATATTTGCTTTATAAATTGGAGCAATTTGCTAGTCTGTCAGCTGAATGTGAATCATTCAGCTGACATTCTGCTAAGGGTATAGATGTTTGTGATTGTCTTGAAATTAGTGATGAATTTTCATTATGTGAAATTTCTACTCTGCTTATTGGAGATCTGAATTTTTGGATAGAGCAGCATTTATAAGCAGGTTAAGGGTTGTTATCAGTTTGACATGGAGATTTTTCATAGAATGAAAGAAGAGAGGAGTAGAACAAGAGGCCATTACTGTAAACTGTATAAAGAGGGTGTGAACAGAGGAGTGAGGTGAAGGATCTTTGCATAGAGAATGTTTGGTGAGTGAGATGCATTG
Source organism: Typopeltis vanoorti (assembly GCF_054136105.1). Classification (NCBI taxonomy): domain Eukaryota; kingdom Metazoa; phylum Arthropoda; class Arachnida; order Uropygi; family Thelyphonidae; genus Typopeltis; species Typopeltis vanoorti. Next base: position 3,537,939 of record NC_143560.1, on the reverse strand, counting down.
CCTGAGTGTGTTGTGAATGTAGTCACATTGAATCATTTTAAGGCATGGTTGGATGAGCATTGTGTGCATTGGTGTGTATCTCCCACGATGAGTCTCTGATTCTATGGAGGTCGATGTTAATAATAATAATAATAATTTCCAGATTAATAAATAAAAAATAAAGAATAAAAAAGAAAATAAACAAAGAATAAAAAATAAAAGAGAGTAAAAAATAAATAAAGGGAAAAAAAAAGCAAAAGGAAAATATTTAATAAAGTAAATACAAAATAAAAAAAAAAATGAAATACAAAAACCTCATCCTGAACTAATATACCATAGGTTTACAAACTTTTGTTGGACAAAGTTAACAAAAAAAAAAACATGGATATTGATATGAAGCTGGGACTTAGATAAAAGGAGTTGATGGAAAGCTCTGTGCTTTGATTGCTGCTATTTAATAAATTTAAAAAAATACAAAAAATAGTTTTAAAGGAAATATTCAGTTGCTTGCTGCTGCTGCTGCTGATGATGCAGAACTGGGTAGAGCAATAATCAATAAAGATGATTTTAATAGACTGACAGTATGGACAAAGGATAATGGTTACTAGTTTATTGTGGCAAAGTATCATGCACTTTTGAATGAAAAGATTACAAGCTGTGCACTACACTGACAGATCTAGACTGCAGGAAATTGATGAGACTAGAGATTTCATGGTCATGGTGGATAGTGAGTTGAAGTTTGTGTGGAGGTATATTGCAAAAGTAGTCAGAATAGCTCACTGGATTACCTTATTGTTGAATCACACAATGAAAATCAGAGAAAGGAATTTATTTTCTCTCTGTATATAAGTTTTGACATGGATGAGGATGTAGTAGAGGGTATCACTAGTTGAGTGACCAAGATGGTGACAGATCTGGTAACACTCCCTATGAAAACAGATAAAAGTTTTGTGTGCTACTAAGTTTAGCTGATAGATGGTAAAGAGAGGATATTTACTCCTTAAAATTATTAAAGGGGTTTTATAGGAATGATGCAGAAAAAATTTTCAGTGTATGATAAGAAGGGAGAGAACAAGGGGATTACTCCAGGATGTTATGTAAAGTTTGAGGACTAGATTTTTTTGCTTAGAGAATGGTTAATGAGTGAAATGGATTCTTGAAGTATTTATCAGTTCTTTGTCAGTGAATGAATTTGCTGAATAAGTATGATGTGGATTGTATGAATAATGATTAGTGTGGGCCTTCTCTTCACAGTTTGATGAGGCTTTGGACTTAGAGAATGAAATAATAGTAATAACTATTTGTGGTAGTACCAATTTTCTTGCTTAAAGCTAACTTTGTTCTTTGTTAATCTTAAGGAATATTTTGTTTGTAATAATAATGCATAATAGGAATAAAGAGTATTCTGTTTTTAATAAATATTATAATTATAGGCTGCTGATGAGATATTCATTTATGGTGTTAATTCAAACAATGAGTGCCTTATTGTACGGATAGCTAGAGCGTGTAATCAGGAAGCAGAAGTATGGCTACATCTACGACTAGCTAATAAGAGAGTCTACTCTTTACCTCTTAATCCTTTGACAAAGCAAGTCAGTATTTCTCAGCAATTTTCTGCAGGGGGCCTGAAAATTCAATGTCTCAGTCCTATGAGAAGATGGAGAATTTTTTTCAATGGATTGATGAGGTAAGAGAAATTTTAGCTTTTATTTCTTTAGTTTTGCAATACAGTGTTTTCTAATAGTAAACAAATTACTAAATATTTGAATTTTTTTTTTTTTTCAGAGAAGTTGAAAATAATCCAGAGGAATTGCAAAAAAAGGAAAAATTTGTACATGTAAAGTTTTCATTCTTGTAAGTATAGAGTAGAAATTTCAGTTAAAAATGAGTCAAAGTTAAGACTTGAAACAGAAAAGGTGTTTATTTAAGCCAAGCATGAATAACTATTATTTTTCATTGATTAGGGAAATTGCAATGAGATGAATTTTTTCCAACCTAGTTTAATGATTTTCATCAATTATATCCATTAGTGGATTGTTGTATGGATAATGAGTGATATCTGCCATCTGTGAAGGATTTAGAATACAAGAATGCTAAACATGATTACTATTGTTGGTGTAAAGGTCCTTTAGCTTTTCATTACCATAAAATGATACCAAAGGGTTCAGTATGATTGCTAATGATTTTTCTGCAGTCTGTGAAGTAACTTCTTGACTTGTTTATTTTTATTGGATATATGAATATATTTATTTTTATTAGATATATGGATATACAATAAAAATAAACATGTCAAGAAGTTACTTCACAGACTATCCATATATCTAATTTTTATTAGATATATGGATATATTCATAATCTGAAGGTTGCGAGTTTGATCATGATCTCATGAGCACTGCCATTCTTTGTTATAATGAACAGTATAAAGCACAGGCAAGAAGGGTAAGGAAGAAAAAATGAGAGTATGTGAAGAAATTATTTTCTCCTAAGGTAATCCTAAACAGTTCATTTGCCATGTGGCAAGTAAAAGAAAGAATCACTATGCTAGGATAATTTTGATGAATGCTGATGGTAGGAAGGTGACAGAAGCAAATGAAATAGTTATGTTACTGAGTGATCACTTTGCAAGTGTGTATCATCCATGTGGAGATATGGATGTAACAGATATGATAGGAGTTGATTTGGAAATAGAGGTAGATGATCTAGAGGTGCTTAGGATATGACAGAACCTTGATATAAATTCAGCTGTAGGATTTGAAGGGATATCACTTCATGTATTATAAGAATGTGCTAAAGAATTGACGGTGCCTTTGACTCGATTGTTTAATTTAAGTATCAGTTCTGGTAAGGCTCCAAGGGAGTGAAGGAAGAAAAAATAGTTCCATTGCATAAAAGTTGTACCAGGACAGAGGTAACAAATTATCAACTGATTAGCATCTCAGGAATGGCATTCAAGGTGTTGGAGAAGTTGGTGAAAGGACAAAATTTAAGAATGCATGGATAGGAATATGGTGATTTGAGGTATGCAGAGTAGAGTGCCGGAGGAATGCCTGGTGAGAGTGTGACAATAGCAATGAAGCAAGCTGAAAATGTGCTGCAGATGACAGTGATGACAGGGGGTGTTTAAGGGTAAAGCTGTATAACTGAGAGGAGACCTCTGCATAGTCTTTAAAAGAATTCAGAGAACTGACCAGGGCTTTGACCTAATGTCCAATCTTCACCTTCTCGTGGTGCACTCTGTCAGGTATCTACTAGATACTTAATGAACGAGGATGGGCTGGCAGTTTGGAATTGAGCAGACCAAATTGTATTCTTATTGCCTTAAACCATAATATAAAATGAGGGTACAACATGGCAGAATTTCATGCCTGCTGGGGCGTCACCTGGTTAAACAAGGTCCCCATTGTTTTTGACAGGGAACCACGGCAAACTGCGAAAAGTCAGTTACTGGAACAAATCTGAAAACACACCCTAACTCAACATCACCAGAGTTAAAGATCGGTACTATCAACATAAGAAGCCTGAATGGCAAAGAAATGGAGCTAGCTGAGGAATTAGATAAGTACCAGATCGACATAAGCATTGGATAATTACCAGATCAACTGATGAGATCTCTCTGAGCAATAAATAAAAAATGTTATATTCAGGCAATAACAATCAGGAAAAAGAAGGAGTATCTATAGTATTCAATATTCAACACTAAATATGAAGCTAGTCTTCTTGAATGGTAGGCAATTTTAGAGTGACGTGGACAAATATCAGTACGAGTTGTATGTATGAGTTGCCCAGTTGCAGAAATACTTCAGGCATAAACTTTGTTTGCTTACACTTGGATATAGGATTAAACCAAGAATATAATTTTTTTGGCATCTTTAATTTATGGCATAATCCAGTGGAAAAACTTCTAACAGCTATCTCTAATCTGGAGTATTTTAATAATAAGGTGTGACACCTTTTGGCTACTTGTATATGAAAATATGACTTGCATTACTTTGCTCTTGGTATCACCGCTAAGTCTGGCTCCCACTGAAGAGACCTCTATAAAGGTCGAAACTGGTCTGAATAGTGACCCTTCCCATAATGCATATCATTATATGACGGGTTGTTGTTGGTGGAGTTGTGGTTAGTTGTAGTTGGTGGATTGAGTGGTCAAGACAGAGTTGTAGTGTAGAGTAGGTGCACTCCTTCAATGAGTCTTTGGATTCCCTGGAGGTTTCATGTAATAATAATAATAATAATTATACATGTCTATAAGGGTATGTGCTTTGAATTATGGGATACTAAGGCAAGTAATGAGCCTCTGTAACTCAGTCAGTATAGACAAAGCCCTTTGGTCAGAAAGTCCTGATTTGATTCTTGTCAGTGACGTGAGGAACCTTTATCTGGCCTCTTTTGACGAAATGTGAGTTAGCTGTCTCATATGGAGGTAGGGTTTTTTTTTTTCCCAGAACTTTGGGTTTTTCGTCCCCCAGAACAGGCAAACCGGCCCTATGAACACACATGGATTAATTCATGAATACGTTCCAGCCATATGCTGGTCCCAAGCCCAGATAAAATTGGGGGGAGGGGAAGCAATGGTGAAGTATCCTGTAAAAAATCTCACCAGGAACACTTGTGGGCAAAGCCTACAAAAGTCACCTAGGGTCAAAAACGACCAAAAGAGAACAATCACCAAGGCAAGTAATGTGAAGTCATTAACTTCTATATATGAGTTGCCCAGTCCTGAAAATACATCAGGTGCAAACTTTGTTTGGACTTGAAGTATTTTCATTCATTATACCTGAAGTATAATGAATGAGATTATAGGAAGAGAAGTCTGGAATATGTTGATGCATGGAGTACATTTGAGGAAAGAAGGGAGCTGTATGCAAGAGCTGGATTACATTTGAAAGCATTTGGAGAGGTCTTGTTTTCTGAGAGACTATTAGGATAGATGAAACTAAATCAAGGGTGAAATGTAGCAGTGATGGCTTCATGTGGGGAGAGTGGCTTGAGTAAAATGGTGTATTGCAGAGCAACGTGAGTATGCAGGGCATAACAATAGCTATATGAATACTGGCAACGTGCTGTTTTTTTTTGTATATAAATGCCAGAAGCATTAGGAATAAAGGAAATAAGTTTGTGGTATTGATTGACTCAGTCCCTCCAGTGATTATTATCAGTTAAATTTGGTTAACTGAGGAGGAGGAGGATGTATTATAACAGGGATACAAATCAAAGGGTACAGCATATTTCAGCATGATAGGGAAGGTAAACATGGTAGTGAGTGTTACTCATGTTAAGAGATGAATTGTGCCCCTTAAGAGTGAAGAATCACAGTGGAAATAACACTAATGGTTTTGAGTGTGGTCTGAGATAGACATTTATAAGACAAGATATTTAATGGGATATTACTATAGACTAGGAAATACAGATGGTGATTAGACAGATTAGTTTGGCAAGTGTAAAGTGAGTAATCATTAAGATGGCTTCAACCACAGTAATATAAACTGGACAGAGGAAGCAGCATAGTACTAAGGGACAAAGGATTGTATTTCTTGAAGAACAACTGTCTCAGTCAGCATGTAATGGAGAGAACACAAGATCAAGAGGTTTGGACCTCATTGTAGCATCACTGTGAATGAGATGCCATACTTTCCCCAATTTGATCAGTGTGACCATGTAATCCTGACTTGGAGGATGAAATTGTTGACAGTGATACAGATTGTATGAGGTGCTATCAAAAAGAAACTGTACTGTGCCGGATACTTGCCGACAGATTGAGTTACAGTCTCATACCTGCCATGTGGTAGTGTTGAGCTGTGTGCACTGGAACTTGTGCGACGTGCATTATTCTTATCATGTGTTTGTGCCATTCTGCAATTTTGCCATGAACGCGAAATTAGAACAAAGGCAAATGTAAAATTTTTCGTAAATTTTCTCTGTGGAAATCTGCCACAGAGACCCTTGAATTACATCATAAGGCATATGAAAAGGAAACTGCAACTGGCTCCTCCACCACAACAATGCTCCCTCCCAAACCACCTTAAAAATGCAAGAGTTCTTGGCTCCCAAACAGCATGGTGGTCATTCCACATCCTCCTTACTCACCAGATTTAGCCTTTTGTAACTTCTTTTTGTTTCCGAAAATGAAGATAAGGAGATTCAAGACAAATCGCAAGTGATGCTTGATGCACTTCAACAAAAAAGACTTCCAGGAAGCATTTGGAGCATGGCGAAAGCAGTGGGATTGCTGCATGAATTCAGTAGGGCTACTTTGAGGGGAGGGGTTGAGTCCAAATTTAAATTGGGTAAGTTGTAAAGATTTTATTAGCCTAGTCTGATTTCCAAGCGAAGAAGATAAAGGAAATTGGAGTCAAATAGAAAAAAAAATTCTTAGTCCATCCTTGGTATGAATGTACTATAGATTTACAACAACGTTTTATGGGTGGGAGCCACAAAAAAATGACTGGTAAAAAAAAAAAAATTATGGAAGGCACATAAAGAGAGATGTGAAGAACATTCTACAGCCTTTAATGCTCATTCAGTATAGACCAAACCTTTGCTTGGAAAGACCTCGGTTCAAATCCCATATAGAATGCAAAGAACCTTTAACAGAGCTTTTCAAATGAAGGTGAGTTAGCTGGTCTCATATGGAGGTGGCAAGGTTTTTCCACTCAGAATTTTGGATTTTTCATCATTGAAACAGGCAAACCAGCCTTAATGAGCACGCATAGCTACAGACATAAAATACTTACTCTTAGAGCCAACTGCATTGAATTGCTTAACACCTGTAATTAGGGGACTTAACCAATCTTCAACAGATGAGAAATTGATGGATGGAGAACAGTTGCATGAGGAATATAAGGCTGAAGATGGGATGGTGACTAAGCATAGTAAAGAGAGAAAATTAGAATACGAGAGGAGACTAGTGCTGCCATCTGAAAAAAATTCTGAAGCAGTTTTTTTGCTTTGTGGATAGATTACCATGCTGGATAAAGATGGAACTGATGTAACCAAAGCAGATGACATACAGTAGTCTAGCTCTTTAATAATCATTTTATTAGAATGTTCCATCTTGATAAAGCAGCCTTTATTCTTTGAGAGAAAGGAATGAGCTAGAAGCAACTTTGCAATGTGTTTTATGAGAGGATTCTATAGAACTGACTGTACTGTGAAATTAATCTGACTGTTTTTAAGGAAAGTCTTGCAGTGGGGCAAGTTTCTGGAGAGTAGGAGTGTAAGATAGTCCAATTGGCAATTGCATAAGAGTGGTGGTAGAATGGGGGTATCAAATTATTGGCGAGTTTATATTCTGTGGTTGTTAAGATTTTGGAAAAATTGGTAAGCACTCTTATAAGGGGCACTCTTGTTTTAGTGCCTTTTATTATTATTATTGTTATTAAGAGAGACCTCCATGGAGTCAGGGACTCGTCGAGGGAGACCACATACTACACACACCAGCTAACATACTTATTCTTGAATTCATTCATACTGCTTGCACTCACAACATCCAATGGCAATCCATTCCAATCATGCATTACTCCACCAGAGAAAAATCTAGCCCTCACCCCTTCATAGCAGCATCATTCATTCTCAGCTTCCAAGGATGCCCTGTTGTCCTTTCCCCATAAATTGAAAATTTATGGGGAAAGGACACTTTCCCCATGGAAAATCTACAATCTTGATATTATTTTTAACACTCTCCTTTGCATTCTATGCACTATATCAGAATCACAACGGAAACCATGAGACCAGACATGTGCACAATAGTCCAAGTGAGGTCTCATCAAGGCCTTATAAAGAGGCAAAATGACATCCTTATCTTTACATGTGAACATTTGTTTCATCATTGCAATTATCTTTTGAGTTGTATTTGCAATCTTTGCTACATGGCTCCTGAACTTCAACTTCCTGTCTACTAACACTCCAAGATCCCTAGCCTCATGTTTCTTCTAGCATAATCCCACCAATATAATGTGACATTGGATGCTTAAATATAAAGAGCCAACAGGCTTCATTTCGCCTATATAAATACTATTTAAATTAAGGGGATATTAAATCCCACATTGTTTTAAAACTGAATAAGAAACTCAGAGAGTTTCATGCCGAATATAGTAAACTATAAAAATATCGGCGAATACTAGCGTGAGCCAATGCAAGTAGTCCTAGTACGTAGTACAATACTGGGCAACTCGTTGCAAAGGTGAGTAAAGTTCTGATCGCTATTCTTTGGTATTTTCCATAATGTAAAAACACACTTCCTAGGAAATGTATGCTGTTATTACATTATGGTAGGAGGTCACCACCCAGACCGGTTTCAGCCTTTTTTGAGGCTTCATCAGTGAGTAGCTAGACCAAATCTGATCTAGCTACTCACTGATAGTCCTAGTACGTAGTACAATACCAGGCAACTACGAGTTGCCCGGTATTGTACTACGTACTAGGACTACTTGCATTGGCTCACACTAGTATTCGCTGATATTTTTATAGTTCACTATATTCGGCATGAAACTCTCTGAGTTTCTTATTCGATTTTAAAACAATGTGGGATTTAATATCCCCTTAATTTAAAATAATGACATTGGATATTTAATCACACCAAAGTGAATGACTTTACATTTACTGACATCGAACTGACATCCATTTTCCCATAATTCCACCCTGTTCAAATCATTCTGCAAGTACTGCATATCAGCGGCATTCCTGATGACCCTACCTATCTTTGCATCATCAGCAAACAGCATATCTCGCTTGTCAAATCCTTTCCATTATCATTAATGTACAGATTGAATAACAGTGGACCAAGCCACTGATCCTTGTGGTGACCACTGGTTACCTTAAATCTTGCAGACTGACATCTCCCTTATACAGCTTTTTGATACTTGTCAGTCAGCCATCTTCTTATCCAAGCTAATATTCTATACAAACCCATATTCTCCAATTCATGCAACAGTTTACCATGCTGTATTCTGTTAATAGTCATAGTAAAATCCAAAAGTATCATGGTGTATTCATTCCCCTTTTTTATTTGAATGATAAGTGAGCAAGTTGCTATCCCCTTGTTTATTTGAATGATAAGTGAGCAAGTTGCTAAAAAACATGACCTTCCCTTAGTAAATCCATATTTCATATTGCAAATTAGAGATTCACTGTCAACCCATTTCTGAATGCGAGTCCTAACCAATTTTTCCAATATCTTTGCCACCACTCCTGAGATGCTAATTGGTCGATAGTTGGATATCGGTCTTTACACTACCCTTGTGCAATGGAATTACTATACATTCTTGCCATTTCTGCAGAATCTTCCCAGTTCTGAGACTTGTATTAAACAACCTGGTCAAAGGAATGGCCAGTTCAGCTGAACATTCTTTTAGCATCTGTGCTGATAAACTATCAGTTCTTACTGCTGAATTTTTAATCGGTTTGTGCAACAGCTCTGATACCTCATCCTCTACACCTGAGTTTCTTCATCCATGAAGAGGTAGTAGTGAGCTCAATGTTGTGTACTTCAGGTTGATAACGTTTAACAAAATGGGCACTCATTAACTGAATAACCTCTTCTGCATCTGTTACCCTTAGGCCATCTACATTTAGAAGAGTTATTTCTTCATATTTATTCTTTTACTTGCAGCATATCGATAGAATTCTTGTGGGTTGTCTTTAGCATGCAAAGCCAGTTTATTTTCACAATCACACTTAGCTTTCTGTAGAATAGTTGTGACTCTTCTGGCCTGCAGCTTATAATTTTCATAACCATCATCCTTATGCACACGGGTTTCCTTCCACATCATCCTTTTCTTATGAATCTCTTGCTTACATCCAATTGTCTCCTACCCTGTTAATTCTTCGAACTCTCGGGACACATTCTGATATCACATCATTTAAACATTGTTTAAATGTTTCCCATGAACTGCTGATATTCTTCCCAACCCACAACCAATCCCATTCCACTGAACTCAGTATACTCCTCAGCCTGGTCATAATTTCTTGCTTTGTAGTTCAGTATGTAACCTTTTCTGAATGGAACATTCATAAATTTATTCACTTTCCAAGGGAGTACTGCATGATCACTGTCACTAACCAGAGGCAGAATAGTTACGTCTTTAACTGAAATGCCCTGTGACACTGTCATCAAATCTTACACTCTTTGACCTCTGGTTCCTTCTGTGACATGCTGCTTGAGTATGTCCTGCACCAGCTCAATAAATTCATTTTCATACTTCTCATGAGATTCTACTGCTACTCAATCAATATTGCTCTTTTCACACTCATCTTTTCTATTTGATGATGCATTTCTTCATCACTGGAAACCAATCCCAGGTCCTTAACAACACCACACTATATATTTGATCTTGTTAGATTTCACCTCACAGCAGATGGCTTCAAACTTACTGCCACATGAAATACCATTAGTAGTAGCACTACAGTCATAGGTCTGAACTGTAACTGGATTCAAGTCATCTGATATCATTAGCACCATGTTCCCTCCTCTCCTATCATCTCTATCCTTCCTAAAAATATTGTACCCTTTACACTTGATGCTACTAGTTAGTATGTCTGATTTTGATAGCTGGGTCTAAACTAATGCCTACAATCTCGGGTCCCAATATTGACTAAGGCAACAAACTCCACCCCTTTGTTTCTGATACTCCTGTATCAAAAATTCATGTAATCTGCCTGCATGTTCTTTTTTATACTCTTGTCTGCAGTCTGCATGACATAGTTGGACAATTTGCAGATCTCTATTCTTCTCTAGTGCCTTATACATGTAGAAATCTTTGCACACATTTGATGGGTCTGACCCTGATTCTCTTCTCATCAACATTTCCATGATAAAGCCCATTCCCATCATTAACACAGTTGTATAACATTGTTGTTCTTACACTCACATTCTCACCATTCTTCCCTTTATAATTTAGTTTCCCTGACTCTCTGTGTTAGGTCTCATACCAGTTATTAGTGTTTCAAGACTCCTGAAACAAACACGTTCAAGTGTAGGCCATCCCTCTTATACAAATCCACTCCTCTCTCAAACTCACTCTACACATCCAAAAAATCGCATCCATTCTTTCTACACAGCCTATGCATCGAATCATTTGTCCTCATAGCTCTTTTTCTTAATTCATTTTTATCATATGGAGGTAATATACTGATGATTTTCACTTTCTCACTCTGCACTCTCGCATCTTCCAACAACCCTTTCGTGTTCTCTCTCTCATACTGAACCTATCCCTATTATTATAATCATTTTCATTTTTCATTTAGCATTACAACCCCCTCCCCCCCCCCACACACGCAGAGCTTTTCTCTCAGTCATCTAGAATGAATAACAATACATTTATCATCTTGCAAAGATGTCTCAAATATCATCAAACACTAATAGGGATGATAGTTGAATGAAGATAAGAAAAAGATAAAATCAGAATTACTATGCCAGTGTTCACTAGTTAGTATGTACTGAGAACCAAAACAGTTACAATGATTGTTTTACACAATGATTTTCAACTAAAAAAGATTTTCAATTAAAAAATACAATAATGTGCCCCATGACTTTGTAATAGCTAAGCATGTATTCAAATATAATACAGTATGTGTGATTTGGGGATTTTCATACCTGTCATTTACTTTTATTTCTTGTTAATTTTTGCTGCTTTATTTTTTACTTATAATTTACATCTTTGCCATGCTTTGTCTTACAATACAGATGGACGGCATCATCGGATTTGTATGATTACTTGCATGATATGAATCCATATCTCTTAGCTGAAGCTATTGCAGCAGAAAAATGGAGAACACGTTTTCCACCTGTTGCAAGGTAATATGAAGAGGTAAAACATCTTATTAATGGATGTAGTAATTTATGCAGCAGGGGCGGCTCGTGCATAGGTACTACAGAACTGCACCACCCCCAGTTTTTCTTGATATATAAATATATTTATTAATTTATTTGTATTTGCTTGTAATATTTAATTTTATCATCAACGATCCTATACAATCCTCTTATTTTGTATAAAAAAAAAATAAAAATCCATCTTGTAGCACTTAGGAGGGCGAAGGACACTAGCAGCACTGTGTTTACCACAGTGTCATATTGCTATGTGCGCAAGCATATGCACGTCATAGTGAGATGCAAGCTATTAGCGTAATGCAGCACTGTCCGTCAGACAGTTCCACTGTTGTTTATATGCAGTTTGTGCCAGTAGTAGAGTGTTCGTAGTGCTTATCGTCTCCATCTCTTTAAATATTTGGACATTACAATTAAAGGATTTAATTGTAATGTCCAAAAATTGTAAATCCAAGAAGAATATATTTTATTTTTAAGTAATTTTGAATTATACCAAACTGTATAATTTTATTGTTAATAAACAATATTTTTTCATGTTTAATTTTTTTTAAATTTTTACCATAATTTTGATATTTTATCCAAACACATATACGCTGTAATTACAGTGTGTATGTATATTTCAAAAGTTGCAGCACCCCCACGATTTCAAACCACGAGCCGCCACTGTTATGCAATCATAAAAAATTTTGTTTTTAAGTTGTGTAATTTTACAACAAGAAGGTTGATTTGTTTCTTAACTTATTTGTTATTAATACTAACTGAAAGCATGTGATGAACAAAATGAATCCCTTTCAAATCAGATTTGCAGTCCAGTCATTTGAAGTGTACTTCATGGTAGATTAGCATTCTTCTTCTTTGAGTGCCATCTCCTATCGGAGGTCGGCGACCACCTTGGCAAATTTTGAGCGATTCTCAGCTATTCTGAGATTAGCATACCGATATTAAATTTAAGGAAAAAAACCTCCTTATCCTTTGTGTGCGTGTGTGTGTGTGTGCATGTATGCGTGTGCACGTGCATGTTGTGCTTTTTTTCCCAGTAGGAGCTCTATTGCGAGGTAATTTTATTTTCTACATGCTTTAATTACATACGAGGTGTATATATTATATGTGTTTACATAATTTAATTCATATTTATATCTATATATTTTTTATATATATATGTATATATTATTATTATTATTATTAAGAGAGAGAGACCTCCAAGGGAGTCAGGAACTGATCGAGGGTCACACACATACACTATATGCACCAGCTGTCATGTTTGTTCTTGAATTCATTCCCACTGCTTGCACACAAACATCCAATGGTAATCCATTCCAAAAACTCTATGAGAAAAAAAAATCTAGATCTCACCTACTTCTTTCCAAACTCTCCATAAAATGAAAAATTTGAACTGAAAGACTGTATGACCCTTTCAGACATTTGTAAGTCTCAATAATACCCCCCCCCCACACACACACACGAGGGCTGGCTCTACTGACAGTGCAAAACGTGCATTTGCATGGGGCGGCAAGTTTTTTGGGGCAGCAAAATTAGTATAAACTATACGAAAAATAAGGGGAAGGTGCGGCAAATATACTGCACGGGGCAGGAAAATTCTCTTGTATGCTAGTGTCTGCAGTCTATAAATTCTCATTCTGTCTTCATAATCAGTATTCTACAATCCTGATATCATTGCTCTGCTGTATCGGAATCACATGAATATACATGTCGAAGTATCAAGGCAGAAGGATTTATGTGGAATTATAAGGCAGGCAACTATCATATACTTAGAAACCACCTTGTAGCAGTATAATGGACAAAAGAATTTGAAGGAGGAGGAGGATAAGTAGTGCATAGAATATACTTAAGAAAAAATTATTGACGTAAATGGCAGATTGTATACCTCGAGTGAAGAAGATAAAGTAATTTGGAATCAGCTGGATGACTAGAGAAGTTAAGCTGGAATTACAGATGATAAAGAGATTTTGGATACATATGTAGAGAGAGAGGTGGAGAGCTGCATGAGGAATATAAGGCTCAGGCTAGGAAAGTGACTAGTACTGAGGTGTGAGAGGAGACTAGTGTTGCAATCCAAATGAGAGTTTATTTGTTATTTGGCGAGTAGGAGGAAAAATGATTGTAGATGGATTATCTTACTGGATTCTGCTACCAGCGATCTACAGTATTTCTACAGTTTTATAGTGCGCCTAGCATCTTCTTTATCAGAGACACAATGACTAAAACTCAACGGCCCTTATGGGAACCAACCCTGACAATCATCTCACACAATACAGAGTGCCTCTCCTCTGTAAAAGAAGATCTTATTGCAAAAATCTGTAAAGAACAAAAATGTGATATTTTATGTCTACAGGAGACACACAAAGAACCTCAATAAGTCAGACCTAAAATTGCTGGAATGAAGCTCATAAAAGAAATACCACATGAAAAGTATGGAAGTGCTATCTTCATTCGGCAGGAACTCCAGGTTACAGGATGCCTAATCACAAACCAAAATAATATAGAAATCCTTGGAATAGATCTAACATCAGTGTTTTCTCAGTATATAAACCATCCAGTATAATCTTTGATTTTGAAATGTCCCAGTACTTGACACACAGGAAATCTGCTATTATTATAGGCAACTTTAACAGTCATAGCACACAGTGGGGTTATAGTGAAACAAATGAGGATGGAAATTAGTTGAACAGTGGGCTGAAAGTAATCAAATGAATCTTATACACGATCCTAAACCATCATCATTTAACAGTGGAATATGGAAAAGAGGTTATAACCCAGACCTTGGATTTGTTAGTAATAGAATAGCTAATCTGTGCACTAAACAGGTACTTGCACCAGTCCCAAGTTCACAACATAGACCAATAATGCTGCAAGTTTTCCCACCAGTCTGACTTAAGGAGATCCCACTTAGAAGACGTTTTAATTTTAAAAAAGCTAACTGGGAACATTTCCCAAGTGAATTAGATATAAACCTGACCAACATTTTACCCAGACCAGAAAATTATGGAAAGTTCATCAAAGCTATTAGACAGTCTGCTACCAGGTACATCCCAAGAGGTTGTAGAACATGTTACATTCCAGGTTTTACAGAGCACAATGTGGAAATATATGAAAGATATTGTGACCTATATGATAAAGATCCATTTTCATCAGAAACAATTGATGCAAGAGAGGAACTTATAGCAGCACTGTCTGAAAAAAGAAGTCAACAATGGGCAGAGAAAATTAAAAGCTTAGATATGAAACACAGTAGCAGAAAAGCCTGGCTCTTACTCAAAAAATTATCTGGTGACCCCACAACAGCAGCAACCAAAGTTAATATAAATGCAAATCAAATTGCAACTCGGCTATCTCTGAATGGTAAACCAATTACCGAAGGAAAAATACCTAAAGATTATATTAAAAAAGTTAGGGATTCAGAAAATAATCTCTTTGAAGTACCATTTACTAAAGAGGAACTAGAAAATGCCCTAAAAGCCTTAAAACCAGGAAAAGCTGCTGTTATAGATGATATCAGAAACGAGATATTAAGGAATCTGGGAGAAAAGGCAACAGAGTGGTTGTTAGAATTTTTAAACCTTTGTTTGAAATTTGCTAAAATACCCAGCATATGGAGGCCAACGAAAGTAATACCTGTCCTGAAACTGGGTAAACCTGCTGAGGATCCAAAGAGCTACAGACCTATAGCTCTCCTATGCACAACACTGAAGCTGTATGAGAGATTAATCTTGAACAGACTAAGTCGAAGAACAGGAAGGATTTAGACCAGGAAGATCAGGCACTGGACAAGTATTAAACTTAACACAGTTTATTGAGGATGACTTTGAAAGGGGGGTTAGCAACAGGAGCTGTATTTATAGATTTGGCAGCAGCATATGACACATTAAATCTTAGAAAGCTTATAGTCAAAATTTACAGCATGACAAACAGCAATCGGTTAGGAGATATTTAGGTCGCTGCTGTTCAGCAGGAGATTCTTTGTTAATTTTCAAGGGAAAAAAGAGCAGATGACGTATCCAGAAAAATGGTCTACCTCAGGGAAGTGTGCTATCTCCCCTTCAATATATATACTAATGACCAACCTATAAACCCACAGTCAAGAACCTTCTTATATGCAGATGACTGGGCAATAGCTTATCAAACAAAATCCTTTGATGACATTGAAAAGCAGCTCACACAAAAGCTAGAAACCCTTACAGTTTACTATAAAGAAAAACCAACTGAAACCAAATCCCAGTAAAACCCAAATGCGTCTTTTCCATCTCAATAATAGGGAGGCAAGGAGAGAGTTGAATATAGAATGGAATGGTGTGAAACTGGTCAATTATCCAAATCCAACTTACCTAGGTGTTACACTAGATAGGACCCTAAATTATAAGCGACACATAGAGAAGACAGCAGCTAAAACTCAAACACGTAATAATATTCTGCGCCAATTAACATCATCTTGGTGGAGTGCAAATTCACAAGTACTGCACATCTCTGCACTGGCACTTTGCTTTTCGGCAGCTGAGTATGCTAGCCCTGTTTGGGAAAGATCATCACATGTCAAAATTATTGATAAAGTTCTTAATAAAACATGTTGGCACATTACTGGCGGCCTTAAGTCTACAGAAATTGACCATCTATACTCACTGTCTGGTATTGCACCTCCTCATATCAGAAGGACTACACAGAGTAGATATGAGCAGAAACAACAACTAAATGATGAACAGTCCTTTGTATGGATAGGTTGCAGTACATAAGAGGCTAAGATCAAGGAAACGTTTTATTCACTCAGTGGAACCATTGGTTGATTCCTTAAAAGCTACAAGGTTAACAATGTGGCAAGAACAATCTCCAGAGGCTCTGAACTTAAACGAATCTCTTCCTTCCAGCTTACATCTTCACTGGCAAAAATGGAAGACATTGAATAGACTTCGTTCCGGAATGGACAGATCAAAGCAGAATATGGCCAGATGGGGCTACACAGACAATGACAGCTGCTCATGTGGTGAAACACAAACCATGGATCATCTTCTGCAATGTTGCTTAATAGACATTAATAATATATGTACCTGAGAAGTTTAATGCAGTGTAATGAAACAGCTTTAAAGTATATTAGTCACTGGATGAGTAAAATTTGACATTTTATGTTTTTACTTGATATTTCATGCAAGTGGCATTTTTGTCTTTTAATGTATGTTTTTAATCCTAATTCTTTTAATGTCTATTTCTTTAAATGCATGTGTTTAATCATTTATATGTATGATCTTACATTTTCTGTAGTTTGCACACGAAATAAATAAATAAAATCTTACTGGATGAAGATGCGACTCAGGTGACTAATGCAGATGGCATAGTTGATCTATTTAATGATCACTTTATTAGAGTGTTCTATCCATACAGCAGGCTTTATTTCTAGAGGAATAAGGAATGGTGAAGTGTTAGAAGTGAATGAGGAGGATGTATTCCAAATACTGAGTATGCTGAATGTCATTAAGGAAGGGGGGGGGGGACAGGATAGAATTTCGGCACGTGTTTTACAGGAATGTGCTGTGTAACAGACAGTGCTTTTAAGCTGGCTGTTCAATGAAGGTCTCTCAACGTGCTATTGCATAAGAGTTGGGATAGAATGGAGATAGCAAATTATAGGCCACTTTGTATTTCTTCTGTGGTTGTTAAGATTTTGGAGAAATTGGTAATAACTTGTATTCATAATTGAACAAATGAGGGCAATATTATTTGTATTAACCAGCACAGATTTCTTAAGGATAAACTTTTTGTTTTAGTAGTCTGGTGCCTTTTACAATAGATTAACAACAGCAGTGGATGAGGGTGATGTATTCATTCTCATTTTTTGGATTTTGCAAGGCATATGACCTGCATGCTCAGATAGTATTTAGGTTGCGACATATGGGTTGAATATCAAGTTAGTGAATTGGATTGGTAACTAGCTTCTTGAATATGTGGGAGCAGTATGAGGGAGTAAGAAGGTTACAAGTGGATTTCCAGAGGATTCAGTCTTAGGACCATTACTGTTCAATCTTTATGTCATTGATATTATCACAGGACTACAGGGAGATATTCAGGTTGTTTGCAGATGATGTGAAGCATGGAAGTGTTATTGGTAATAGTTTAATGCCACCAAATATATGGTTTTGAAATTTCGGATCCAGAGATGACATGCTTCATACTCATTTGTTATTGTTATGCTGTATGAAGTGGAGGAACTAAGTAATATGGGTGACTGTAGATAAAAATTTGAAATTCAGAGGACATTTTGCAAAGGTTGTGAATACAACTCAAAAATTGCTGCCCATATTGAGGAGGACATTAACCATAACGCTGCATACTCTATTGGAGGAAGTAGGGGAGACGAGATCTAGGGTTGATGATTGATAGAAACCTGAAATTCAAGGGACATATTGCAAAGGTGGTGAAAGTTACTCAGAGGATTGATGCAATACTGAGAAGGACGCTGATCTGCAGAGATAAAAGAGTTATC
The DNA here is from genome assembly GCF_054136105.1 of Typopeltis vanoorti. NCBI lineage: Eukaryota > Metazoa > Arthropoda > Arachnida > Uropygi > Thelyphonidae > Typopeltis > Typopeltis vanoorti. The sequence goes on along the minus strand of NC_143560.1, from coordinate 3,519,649 downwards.
ATTCTGTTGTATAAGACCCTGATCAGACCACACTTAGACTATTGTTCTCAGATTTGGTCTCCAGGATTTGAAGGGGATAAATTAAATGTGGAAACAGTACAGAGGCGGATAACAAAGACAGTTTCAGGACTATACAATTTTAGTTATGAGGATCGGCTGAGGGAATGTGGACTGCAGAGTTTGATGGATAGAAGAAGGAGAGGTGATATGATTGAAACTTTTAAATTGTTGAGAGGTGGTTACAGGGTTGATACTGGGGAGTTCTTTCGCTTGGTTGAACAGCAGGAAGGAGTGATGAAAAGGGACCATTCCTGGAAGTTACAAAAGGAAACTGTGAGCAAGAGGGTGAGGAGTGACTTCTTTGCATAGAGGGTGGTTGGACTGTGGAATGCATTGCCTGATAGAGTGGTGAGAGCGAGAACTGTCAGTGAGTTTAAGGAGTGGTATGATAGATTTTATGTTTCCTAGGAAGGACCTACCATGATGAATCTTTTGACTCCTTGGAGGCCTAAATAATAATAATACCACATCTTGATTTCTGTGCTCAGATCTGTTCACTGGAAATTGAAGGGGATAAAATAACCTTTGAGAGAGTATAGAGATGGATAACAGAAATAATATCAGACTGTACAGTGTTGATTATAAGGATAGACTGCAGAGTTTGGTGGAACACAAAGGGAATTATGATTGAAACACTTAAGCCATTGAAGGGTTATTATGAGATTAACATTCGAGTGAATTTTCATATCTTAGTATGAGAGGGAGGAACAAAGTCAAGGGCCATCCCTGGCAGTTGCAAAAGGAGGTAGTAAATGAGTAAATATGAGTAAATGGGTAAAAAGTAGGTTTTTTTAAATGAAGAATGGTAGGAGAATGAAATGCATTGCCTGAGAAGGTGGTGAAATTGCAAACGGTCGATGCATTTAAAGAGTAGTATGATAGACTTTATATTGACTATCATTGTCCTCTCACGATGAGTCTTTTGCCTCCATGGAGGTCAAGAAAATAATAATGATAATAATAATAATGTCTCTATTTTGACACTGGCTGCTCATCTTCTGAAGTGTTGATGTATTGTGTTAGGTACATCCTGATGGAGTCCAATTGCTGACACTCATAGAGTAGGTGATCAGCAGTCTGTTGAAGGTGTGGACGACAAATGCATAATAAAGGTGGTGAAATTGCAAACGGTGGATGCGTTTAAAGAGTAGTATGATAGACTTTATATTGACTATCATTGTCCTCTCACGATGAGTCTTTTGACTCCATGGAGGTCAAGAAAATAATAATGATAATAATAATAATGTCTCTGTTTTGACACTGGCTGCTCATCTTCTGAAGTGTTGATGTATTGTATTAGGTACATCCTGATGGAGTCCAGTAGCTGACACTCATAGAGTAGGTGATCAACAGTCTGTTGAAGGTGTGGACGACAAATGCATAATGGCGATTCCAAAAAGTGGATTCTGTCTAAGTAGTGTCTTAATTTTCAATGTCCCATTACTAGCTTGGTTAAACCTGGAGAGATGGCATCTCTTTTCAGCTAAAATCTGTTTCTGCTACTTGCATGGATTCTTTTGTGTTGATCAATTTGTAGATAGTTTCTATTCTTCTTCCCATAAATTTAGGCTTATTTCTTATTTTTCCTGCAAGTGAATTTATGGTTGATTTTAGTACTTTTTGTAATTTATTTCTAATCATTTGTTTATAGCTGCTTTTTTTTAGTGAACTGATCTACTATCTTATTTTCTACTTGAAAGCTTTTACTTGAAGGTTTACTACTTGCAAGCTTTTAATCTATTCTTATGGTTATTATGTGTAATATAATTACACATAATAACCACTTATTATGTGTAATAAGTTCTTACCACTTATGGTTATTATGTGTAATATAACTTCTCTGTAGAAGAACTTTTCTTGGTTTTTCTTAGATTTTAGTGCATTTTTCGAGCAGTTGTAGCATATGATATGAAAGATGAAATGGCTCCAGTATATATTGTCTTCAGTGCACATTGGCCTAATCCCCAATTTGTCCTTGTTGACTTAGCTAGAGGATTTACTACTCATAAGCTTTTGTTGACAACATATGAGATGTGCTTATTGAAATTAAATTTGTTTGTCTATTGTTACTCCTTGGTATTTTAACTTGCTGGCTACCTCTAGAATTTTCCTACTTATCAAGATCGTTATTGGTTGTTTTGATTGCTTACATACTGTTGATTATAACTTTGCTCTCACATGCCCATTTTGCAACTTTAACACTTTCATTGCCAAGCTGAAAATTGGGATTTCGTGTGGTGGCCAAATTTTTTTTATTTTTTTATTTAGTTAGCGACGTCCACGCGATAACGTGTGATCAGCCGTTTGGTGAGAACTCGCATCACGCGTATCGTTCATTGCCAAGCTGAAAATTGAATTTCGTGTGGTGGCCAAATTTTTTTAATTTTTTTATTTAGTCAGCGATACCCACGCGATAACGCATGATCGGCCGTTTGGTGAGAACTCGCATTGCGCAATATCTCGTGATTGGCAATGAACATGTTAAAGAGTTGTTCATTGGCTGTTGCTTCTATTTGTTGGCCTTTGCATCCTTGAATCATGATCATTACATTATCTGCAAACACTGTAACTTTTGTTTCAGTAGTGTGATAAAATCTTACTAATGAGTTGTACTGGATGTTCCAGAAGCCTAGTCCACAGCATGAACCTCTCAGACTTTTGATTTCTTTCATTACAGTTGTGTTTTTCAACATCATGGTTGCTCTTTTATCTTTAAAATAATTTCTGAAAGGTTGAGTAAGTTTTTTAGACATTCAAATTTTCTTAATGAATAATTATTTCTGACCACCACCAGCAGTGAAGGCCCTTGAACATCAAGGGAGATTAGTAGTACGTAATTTTCTTTGCCGAAGGTTAACTTGTGTGAAATTTTTACCTTCATGTGTGTGTGTATGGAGAGAAATTAATTTATACTTAAATTGAATACACATTCAGGACTCAGACGTTATTTATTTGCTTGTAGTCTCTCATGTATGAGGTGGTATCAAAAAATTTTTGGAGACTAGTTCTGTTTATGAGAAATTACTTTATTTATCTACATTTACACACAATCACCTTCAAAATAGTCCCCTTGCATATCAATACAAGTGTTCTTACCACTTCTGGAATGTGTCCTGGAAGTCTTCTTTTTGAAGCATGCTAAGCACCTTCTGCGATTTGTGCTGGATCTTTGCAATGGTGTCAAAATGGTGACCTTTGAGCTGGATCTTCATCTTCAGCAAGAGGAAGATCCTCTTCCTCTCACTTCCGCACCCACTCTACTTGCTAGAGTAGGGTGGGTGCGGAAGTGATATTATGTTGTTTTTGGTGATAAACTCACGTGTGAGGAGAGCTCAGTGACAGGGTGCATTGTCGTTGTGGAGCATCCAGTTTTTTGCCCGCCACAGATCTGGTCGCTTTCGCCGAATGTCCTCCCTCAGATGCCTTAAAACCTGGCAGTAGAACTCGCTATTGACGGTCTGGCTCCTGAGGATGAAGTCTCGATGCACAATGCTGGTAATGTCGATAAAGACGATGAGCATGCACTTGGTCGAGCTGCGGACATGCCTCGCCTTTTTCGATCATGGAGATGATGGGCTCTTCCACTGTGAAGACTGTTGCTTTGTCTCAGGGTCGTATCTGTACACCCAAGTTTTGTCACCGGTAATGATCCTCGAATTTCACGTTTTTTTCAAATGTGAATTTTACGTTTGCTCTTTGTTCTAACTTGCTGTCCATGATGAAATCGCAGATGTGGTAACGCAGGTGGTCAGATTAGCATCAGTTGCATAGTTGCTCCCGATGTACACAGGACAATGTCTTTTGGCACACTGACTTATGAAGGTAGGTGTTCCCTGTGAATGTGCGTGCAGCCTTGTGCTGCCATCTGTTGGCGTGTTACAAACCTAGTCTCGAAACTTTTTGATACCACCTCATATGGGAGCAGTACAATAAAAAAAAATAATAATGTTTTCCTTTAATTGGGCATGAACAGCACAGAGTGTTTTGTGCTTTAACAGTGCTTGTTCATATAATAACATGCAATTTTAAAAACACTAAATAGAAAACTAGAAAAAAAAAACTATATAGGTGATTTTTTTTCACTTTAGTTTCATTAACTAATAAATCATCTGTAGTGATAAGCAATATAATATGTATAGATGTAATATCATATACCATAAGATGTAATAGTAAAGAAATAATTAACTTAAATAAAGAGTTAATCTGTAATTAATTATTTTTATTGAGATATAAACATGGTGAGATTAAGGTTTCCATTTTTATTATTGCCTCTCAGGCATCTTGTATAGAATCAAAGACTCATCATGGGAGACCCACTGTAACCATTATTCAGGCATCTCCATGGAGTCACAGACTCATTTCTAGAGATCCAATCTAATCATTGTTTACACCTTGAACTCGTTCACTAACAAAGCACTCACAACACCTCTGGCAACAAATTCTACTTATTCACCACCCTCTAAGCAAAATATCTAGTCCTAACATCCTTGCTAACCATCCTTCGTCACAATTTCCAGGGGTGACCCTTTGTTCTCTCCCTTCCTGCAATGTACTGAAAAAATTCTTCAGCATCATTTCTATAGAATCCCTTTAATAACTTAAAAATGTTTCTATCATATCGATCTATCAACCGATCATTGTAACCCACAGACCTTCAATCTGTTCTCATAAGAAGCATTCCATAGACATGCTAATCTTGGTTATACACCTCTGGATCCTCTCTACCACTTCCTCATCCACATGGAATCCAGGTAACTAGATCTGCGTGTGGTACTGCAGTTGTGTCCTTATTAAAGCTTTATATAGAGAATAATAACTTTCAATGTCCAATGATTTTCAGTGTTTTCTTTGATAACCAAGTAATCTGATGTGTTATTATGGCCACCTTTGCAATATGCCTTCTGAACTTTAAAATGATGCTCACAATTGCTCTCAAATCCCTGACATCATCAGTTTCTGGAATTCATTTCTATCAATTTAGTACACAGTTGTGATCTCTTTATCCCCAAGTATATCACTTCACATCCTTGGCCATGTTAAACTGGTAACCTTTGCCCATACTGCCATTCTATTTAAGTCATCTTGCAGGATCTCTACATCATCTTTATTCCCTGTCTCTCTTCCTAGCTTTGTATCATCAGTACTAACTGAAATTTCCTCTTAAATCATTTCCTATATCATTAATGTACAAATTAGACAGCATTACTAACCAGGAGTTGCAGGTAAACGTTGTAGAGAGTATATAAAGAGGAAAATAATTACCAGTAGCAGAAGCAAGAAAGGTGACCTGTATAGTAATCACCATCTCGGGAATGGTGGTAAAATTATTGGAAAAGTTGGTTAAAGATAAAATTCAAGAATGGATGGATCAGGATATGATACTCTATAGGGGTCAACATGGTTTTGTTAAAGGTAGATCTTGCCTTAGCAATCTATTATCTTTTTATAATAGAATGAGATCTGAGTTGGACAAAGGAAATGGCTACACAATGGTACTTTTGGATTTTGCTAAGGCTTTTGACAGGATACCCTATGGAACACTGTTACGCAAATTGGAGCAGATGGGAATGGATACTAAACTGGTGATATGGATAGGAGAATGGCTCAGGGAGAGATACCAGAAGGTGGTGTATGGAGGAGGAGCAGAGTCCAGGATGAGGCAGGTGACCAGTGGTGTGCCTCAGAGCTCTGTGCTTAGTTGTTTATTTTGTACATAAATGATATTGGAAATGACTTGAGGGGAGATATTCAGTTGTTTGCTGATGATGCAAAGTTAGGTAACACAATAAAAAAATCAAGCTGATGTTGAGAGTTTGCAGGATGATTTAAATAAGCTGGCAAAATGGGCAAAGGTTAATGGATGTCAGTTCAACGTGGAAAAGTGTAAGGTTATGTATTTTGGGATTAAAAGATTACTAACTGTGTACTACATTGATGGAATGATACTCCAAGAGATTGATGAGGCTAGGGACTTAGGGGTGTTGGTGGATAGGGAGATGAAGTTCAGGAGACACATTGCTAAGGTGTCCAAGATTACACATAGAATTACGTGGTTATCGAGGAACACACTTACATCCAGAGATAAAGAGGTTATTATTCTCCTTTATAAAGCATTGATACTTCCACATTTAGATTACTGTGCTTAGGTCTGGTCGCCTGGATTCCATGGAGATGAGGAGGTTGTGGAGAGGGTTCAGAGGAGAGTGACTAGGTTGGTGAGTGATGTAAAAAATGCTCCCTACATTGATAGAGTGAGAGCTTGTTGATTGCAGAGGTTGGTTGATAGACGGAGAAGAGGGGATATGATAGACACATTTAAATTACTAAAAGGTTTTTTATAAGATTGATGCAGGGGAAATGTTTCAGCTGTGTAATAGTGATGGAAGAACAAGAGGTCATCCCTGGAAATTAAAGAAAAGTGTGGTTAACAAGGGTGTGAGAACGAGGTTTTTTGCCTGGAGGGTGGTGAATGAGTGGAATTCATTGCCTGACTCAGTTGTGAGTTCTTCGTCTATAAATGAATTCAAGAAGAGATATGATAGATATTGTTTTGCTAGTTTGGGTCTCCTGCAATGAATCTACTGGCTCCATGGAGATACCCATAATAATAATAATAATAATAATAATAATAATAATCATACTAGTAAGAAAGCAAAGCCCTACCATATCCATTCACTTGCTGTCTCTTAGATTCAACTTTCTCAACACCACTCTTTGATAACTGACCATCAGTGACACTCTTTATCCAAATCACAATCTTCCTGTCAATCCCCATTTGTTCCAATTTATGCAAAAATGTTCTGTGTGGAATCCTGTGAATTGCATTTGCAAAGTCCAGCAGTATCACTCTGTAGCCATTTTTTTTATTCAGCTCAATTGTCACTTTATTATGGAAAAGTAATCTTCACAAAACCATGTTGCCCCTATACAGTACCATATTCCTGTCCATCCAGTCCTGAATTCTGTATTTTACCTACTTCTCCAGTACCTTACTCCCTCACTTGTGAGATACTAATTGGCCTATAATTTGCAACTTCTATGCATTTTTGAATATTATGGAGACAACTACCGTGTTTGAATAAAAACTTTAGTTTAATATAACTAAAATCTACATTCGACGTTTCAACCTTTATGTCAAGGTCATCTTCTGGAGCATACAACTATACACAGGAAACAAGCTATACTGCAATGAAACTGGTTTGTTAAAGACACTGACCAACCGCTACAATAATTGTTGGCCTGACCTCTGGTGAGGAAAAAAGAAAAAAATAATAATAATAAAAAAAAAATAAATAAATAAAAAAAATAAAATAAAAATTATACATCAATGCAGAGTCCTATTATTAGTGTTGTCTACTATATACATATATTAACATCATTCCAGCCAGTTGGTATGGAATGGTTTCTAATAATAGCTAAGGATTGGCTAGAGTCCTGACTTATGCTGGATCTTTCATATTAGGTAGGCTGAATGGTAGATTTTAGTTATATTAAACTAAAGTTTTTATTCAAACACGGTAGTTGTCTCCATAATTTTCGAAAATGCATTCGGATCACCATGTAAGCCTAAAAGAAAGGATTGCAACTTCTATCTTGGAGTCTTTGCCCTTTTTTCCCACTATTTGGGTAACTTCCCAGAACCAAAGCTTAAATTAAATAGCTTGGTCAAAGACTAATTGCTTTGCACATTCCCATAATACATGGGCTGATATCCCATTCAAATTCTGTGGCTTGCATTAAGGTTCTGCAATATCATAAACATGTCCAGATTATGATTATTTACCTCTTATTCTCACATCAGTCAATGTCACATCTAACATTGCAATATCTCCACCTGGTCGGTACACCTTTGTAAACTGATTACTCAGTAACTCAGGTATTTTGTTTGCTTCTGTTCCCTTCTATTATCAGCCTCCTTAATGTTAAATGATATGCTAAAACTAGTTCCCATCAGCTGTCTTCTTTACTTCCTGACTATACAGGTCACCTTTCTTGCTTCTGCTTTGTACTGGTAATCACTTTCCTCTTTATATACTCTCTACAACATTTTCCTGCAACTCCTGTTTAGTGATGCTGTTCATCCAATTAATTCCTAACTTGTTTATTTTATTGACTGTGTGTATACATACTGATACTGCTTTCTTCAAATATTCCTTGACCATCTCCACTGCTTACATCTCTCTCTCTCTTTTCCCCTCTAAATTCTTATGCCATAGCATAAGGATTGTGACAAACTGAAGAGTCTAAGTTGACTCCTCAGTTTGTCATAATTATCAGTTTTGCATTTCCACATATACCCCCCCCCCACCTCTTAACATGTTCGCACTGGGAAGAGTCTTCATTTGCATAAAACACTGGTGGGAACTAGTTTATGCCACTTCCATGTTGAGTATCACATTTTCACAAAGCTTATACAGTAGATCAGTTGCAATTTTTTCAGTAGAATTTTATTTGTAAAATTAGTATTTGTGAAATGTCTGGATGATATCAAATCTCAAATGTAATTCAAACTAATTTCAAATTCTATATATACATATTCTTATATTAATCTTTTTTTTTTGTTTTACATAAATTATGTGTTTCTTTCCGTCCAATGACTACATTGCAAACAGCTGTTATGTGTAATATCTAGAACCAAAATTAGACAACTGCATTCCAGTTGTCTAATTACTCTAATTGTTGCTAAATATATTTTTATTATTATTATTATTATCATGTGACACCTCCAGGGAATCCAGAGACTCTATAAAAATGCTGTATGTTATCTTTCAATCATACGTGATCATCTTTATTCCATCTTGACACACTTTTCTCCTATGCAGCCAGCTACATTTCAACAGGATAATCAGAAGAAGATAATGCACATAGGGGAAATAGAACAAACTATCCCAATCAGACAAGACGAACACAAACAACACATTAACTACCTCCATTTTGGGAAAACCAGCCTTTCTGACCACGCACTCCAAACAAAACATACCACAGAATTGATCGGAAAAATACCAAGTCCCTACACCGCACCAAAACCTGGTTTGAGAGAAAATTTAAAGTGTGAAATGCTCAAACACAACCCAAATCTCAAAAAAAATGATGGCCTAACCATTTCAAGAATGTGGAGGACCCATCTACAACCTGTATAACAACCTAAACTAGCCATAGAAAAATCCCACTACAAGAAGACAACTTAGTGAAGTGTTTATAACATTCAACAGCAACTGAAGGAAATCATATTATAACAATCAGAACTGTACAAATCCAGAAGAATATTAATACATGAGGACTTTAGCAGTTTATTGTAGTTGTATTTATTTATTTATTTATTTATTTATTTTTATTTTATTTTATTTAATTTTAATTTTAATTTTATTTATTTATTTTTATTTTATTTTATTTAATTTTAATTTTAATTTTATTTATTTATTTTTTATCACTAGAGGTCAGGCTAGTTAAAAGGATTAATTAACTACATAGATTTAGTTTACCGGTATACAGGGCTAGAGCATGTAGCTTGGTTCCTTATACACTTGTATCCTTCCGATGATGACCTCGATAAAGGGGTCGAAATGTCAAGTTTTATTTTATTAGTAATTAATAAAATAATCTGGGGGTGCTTAAGGGTCAAAGCTGTATAACTGAGAGGAGACCTCCAAATAGCCTTTAAAGGAATGTGGAGAACCGACCAGGGCTTCTGACCTAATTCCAATCCTCACCTTCTCGTGGTGCACCCTGTTGGGTATCTACTTGGATACTGAACGAACGAGGATGGGCTGGCAATTTGGGATTTAGCCGACCAAATTGTATTCTTATTGGTTAAACCAAAATAAAAAAAAAAATGATGGTACGACATGACAAAATTTCATGCTGGCTGGGGTGTCGCCCGGTTAAACAAGGCCCCCGTTGTTTTAGCCAGGGAACCAGGGCGAACAGCGAAAAGTCAGCTACTGGAACAAATCTGAAAACAAACCCCAACTCAACATCACCAGAGTTAAAGATCGGTACTATCAACGTAAGAAGCCTGAATGGCAAAGAAATGGAGCTAGCTGAGGAATTAGATAAGTAACAGATCGACATAATAGGGGTGACTGAAACAAAAAAGACAAAAACTGGTGAGATCTTTCTGAGCAATAAATACAAAATGTTATATTCAGGAAATGACAAACAAGGAAAAGAAGGAGTAGCCATAATATTCAACACAAAATATGAGGCTAATCTTCTTGAATGGCAGTCAGTCTCAAGTAGAGTAATGTGGGCAAAAATGAGAATGGGGAACTGGACAATGAGATTTATTTGTGCCTATGGTCCCACAGAAGTTCTACTAAGGTAGAAGTGGAGGAATTTTTTGAGGCTTTAGAAAAAGCAACTGAGACAATGAAAAAGGAAAAGTTGGTCCTTGTTGGGGATCTAAATAGCAGAGTACGAAATGATTGTGAGACATACAAAAATATTTTGGGAAAATTTGGAGAAAAGAGCAAAGCTAATAATAATGGCAAATATCTTTTGGATTTCTGCTCAGGACATGGACTGGTTATTACTAACACCATGTTCCAACATAAAAATGTGCACAAATTCACATGGAGAGAAGAGGCAAGGAATAAAAAAGTCTCATTGACTATGTTATTTTTGATAGTGATGTTTTCTCCCTGGTGCAGGACATCAGAGTGTACAGAGGATTTGAAATTGGAAGCGATCACTATTTAGTCTTGAGCAGGATAAAATTGAATTTCATATTGAAAAGAATAACATGTAAGAAAGTTTTAAAGTGAATAAAAGTTGAGCAGCTCTCAGATGTGAACTGTAGACTAAAATACACAAAGATTATTTGAAGAAAAAATGAAAGAGTTTGAGAACAGGAATCAAATCTTGGAAATTCACTGGAAAACTCTGAAGAAAACATTGATTGATTCTGCCAGAGAGGCATGTGGTGAGGTTCTCTGCAAGGATAAAAAAAACAGAACTCCCTGGTGTATACAGGAAGTTAAAGAGGCAGTGAAGGAAAAGAAGAAAGCATATCAAAAGTTTCTGTCAAATAAGTCAGCTTGTGCTCTTAGAAATATAGAGACAAATGCAAGAATGCTAAACGCTGTGTAAAACTACCTAAATGACAAAAGACTTTGTCAAGAATATAGAAAATAAATATCAAAAAGGTGGCAAAATATTTTGGAGGTTGTAGAAGAAGCTTAAAAATGGAGGAAAGAGTACTTAAAAGGAGTTAGAGATGATAAAGGTGACATGAAAACAGGAGAAAAAGATATCCTTGAAGTATGGAGTAATTACTTTGAAAAACTGCTAAATGAAACAAGCAGTGATGACAGCACAGTGACAAAAAACACTGACCAGGCATGCAGTCAGGAATACATATCCATACTTGAAGTAGAAAAAGCCATCAAAAGCTTGAAATGTGGAAAGTCCACAGGAGTAGATGATATTCGACCAGAAATGCTGAAGTATGGTGGTATAAGAGTCTTACAGTGGCTGCACTGCATAGTTCGGAAAGCCTGGACAGAGGGACAAATTCCTGATGATTGGGGTAGGACTCTCATAGTACCCATATATAAAAAGGGAAATAAAACTGAATGTGAGAATTACAGAGGTATTTCCCTACTGAGTGTTCCTGGAAAGATCTATGCAAGTATACTTGAGAAACGGTTGAGAAGAATTGTGGAAGAAAAGCTTGGTGAAGAACAAGCTGGATTCAGGCCAAATAGAGGCTGTCAGGATCAGATCTTCACTTTACGACAAATAGTCGAGAAAGCATTGGAATATAACAGAGATCTGTATTTAAGTTTTGTCGATCTGTAAAAGGCCTATGACAAAGTCCCAAGAGAGAGAAGCTATTTAATACGCTACAGTTATATGGTGTTCAATCGGGGATTATATCAAGCAATACTTAGTCTTTATTTGAGTTGTAAATCAGCAGTTAGAATTGAAGGATGTACAGGAAGATGGTTTAACATTAAATCTGGTGTGAGACAAGGATGTACATTATCCCCTCTGTTATTCATTATCTATATGGATCACATTATGAAGGAAAGTGGTATTAAACATGATATCAAAATTGGAGATATTAATGTCAGCTCTTTGCTTTATGCGGATGATGTTATACTTCTAAATAAATCCGCTACAAGTCTGCAAGATTCTCTGACTAAATTGAATAGCTGTTGTAATAGATATGGTATGAAGGTCAGCAATAAAAAGACAAAGACAATGAAAATAGGCAGAATCATTGAAAATGTCAACTGTGTTGTGAATGGAGAACCTGTGAAACAAGTGAAACATTTCAGCTACTTAGGCATGATTTTTACTGAAGATGGTAAATTAAATATGGAAATAGACAACAGAATCAGCAAAGCTGGTATGGTAGGAAGTCAATTGAATAAATTCATATGGAATAATAGAGAAATTAGTCGGAACACTAAATTAGCTGTATACAAGACAGTGTTCAAACCAGTTTTAACTTATTGATCTGAGAGCTGGGTCAGAAGTAAAACACTTGACCAAAGACTAGAGACCGCAGATATGAGAGTCCTGAGAAAGATTAGAGGCGTGAACAGATGGCATCAATGGCAATATCATATTAAAAACGAGGATATTAGGAAAGAACTTGACATTGTTAGCATCCAGGAATGCATTAGCAGAGCTAATCTCAGGTGGTATGGTCACTTAAACAGAATGGGCGAAGAAAGATTAGCAAAACAAGTGTTCTCTGCCAGGTTGGCAGGAAAACGACCCAGAGGAAGACCAAGATATAGGTGGATTGATATGGTACAATGTGCCTTAGACGATAGAAATATAACATCAGATAATATTGGAGTCTTGACAAGTAATAGACTGATTTGGTGGAAAATTGTAGATAGGAAGTTAGTAATGATGTAATTTTTTCATGTAGTACTATCATATCCTGTACATCCCTTGAGGGTACATGGCAGGAATTTGATGATGATGATAAAATAATCTGTTCAACATGTGTGTTTTTGTGTCCCTACAATTATCAATATGATTATCTATACATGATCATCCTTGTCTGAAACCATTTTGTTATTTTGATAGGAGATTGTTTGCAAAACAGGAACTGCAGTTGAAAAAGAGATTATGGAATAGATATAAGGAGAGGGGTGGAGGACAGATACACAAAGAATATAAGACGCAGGCCAGGAGAGTGACCAAAATGGTGAGGAAGGCAAAACTGGAATATGAGAAGAGATTGGCACTAAGATTCAAAGAAAATCCTAGGAAATTTTTTAGCTATGTGGCCAGTAAGCGGAGAAACGATTGTGGAAGAATACATTACAGGATAAAAATGGGAATAGAGTGACTGATGCAGAGGACATAGTGGAGTTGTTCAATGAGCACTTTATTGGAGTATTTCATCCTGGAGGAGGTTTTAATACTAGAGGGATAGGGCAGGATCAGGGTTTAGAGGTGCAAGAGGAGAGTGTGTTCCAAATACTGAGTACTCTGGATACCAATAAAACTGTTGGACTGGATGGTATTTCACCATGGGTTTTGAGATTTTGTGCTAAAGAACTGACAGCTCCATCGACCTGGCTTTTCAATAAAAGTCTGGCTGCGGTAAAGGTACCTGGGGAATGGAAGGTAAGATAGCCGCTGCATAAGGGCGGTAGCTGACTGGAAGTGTCTAATTATAGGCCTGTTTGTGTGTATCATCAGTAATTGTTAAGGCAAGTTGGGGAGATGAGGCTAGTTATCTGTGAGAATCAACATGAATTTGTTAAGGGGCACCCTTGCATTAGTAATATGATTGCCTTTTATAATAAAGTGACAAGAGCAGTTGATGAGGGAAAGGCATATACTGCCATTTTTTTGGATTTTGCAAAGCCATTTGACAAGGTGCCTTGATATTGCCCCACCACACACAACTCCCTGATACCTATCAGTCAGCCAATCCTGAATCCATTTGACTAACCCGACATTTAAACCCATGTGCTGGAACCAGGATTGGCTGAATGATAGGTATAAGAGAGTTGTGTATGGGGTGGGGCAATATCAAGGAAGCAGAAGGTAACAAGTGGGATTTCACAGGGTTCAGTACTGGGACCTGTATTGTTCAACCTTTATATCAATGATATTATCAATGGATTGCAAGGGGACATTCAGTTGTTTGCGAATGATGGGAAGCTGGGAAAGGTTATCAGTAATAGTGCAGATGTGGCAGCTATGCAAGAGGATTTGAATAAACTAGACAGATAGGCAAATGAATGGGGGTGTTGATTTAATGCAACAAAATGTAAGGTCTTGAGGTTGTGGAAAGGGTACAGAGGCAGATAACAAAGATGGTTTCAGGACTGTACAATTTGAGTTATGAAGATCGACTGAGGGAATGTGGACTGCAGAGTTTGGTGGATAGAAGAAGGAGAGGTAATATGATCGAGACTTTTAAACTGTTGAGAGGCAGTTACATGGTAGATATTGGAGAGCTATACTGGAGGAGGTAGGGTAGACAAGAGATCTTGGGTGATGATTGATAGAAAACTGAAATTCAGATAGCATATTGCAAAAGTGGTGAGGGTAACTCAGAGGATTGCTGCAATACTGAGAAGGACGCTGACCTGCAGAGATAAAAGAGTTATCAGGTATTCTGTTGTATTAGACCTTGAACCATCTGAGATTGTTTCTCAGATTTGGTCCCCAGGATTTGAAGGGGATAAATTGACTGTGGAAAAGGTACAGAGGCAGATAACAAAGATGATTTCATGACTATACAATATGAGTTATGAAGTTCGACTGAGGGAATGTGGACTGCAGAGTGGTGGATAGAAGAAGGAGAGGTGATGTGATCAACACTTTTAAACTGTTGAGAGGCAGTTACAGGGTAAACATTGGAGAGTTCTCTCACTTGGTGGAACGGTGGGAAGGAGTGATGACAAGGGGCTGTCCCTGGAAGTTACGAAAGGAGGCTGTGCGCAAGAGGGTGAGGAGTGGTTTCTTTGCGTGGAAGGTGGTTGAACCTTGGAATGCATTGCCTGAGAGAATGGTTGGAGGGGGAACGGTCAATGAGTTTCAAGGAGTGGTGTGATAAACTTTGTGTTTCCTAAAAACGACCTCCCACGATTAGTCTTTTGGCTTCATGGAGGTCTGGATAATAATAAAATAATAAAAATAATAATATTTCTAAGTCTTTTATTCAGGATCTTATTGAATCTCCTGCTATTAAAATTTATGAAAATTTTGTAACCTGTATTTAATAAATTTATTCCTCTATAATTTCCAGTCCTCTCTTTCTCCTTTCTTAAATATAGATACAGTAAAACTTGTTCAAAGCGGAACCGAATATATTTTTCACACTGGCCAAGTGTCAGCATTATACAAAATTGCAAAAAAAAATTAAAATCCATTAAAATCATGTACATTGTACATACCTGTTTATGAGTGAAAATCGGTGGCGCTGACTCTTGTAAGTAGGTGATACTTGTAGACCTATGTTATTAAAATAATAGTAATAATAATAATAACATTCATTTTAGAAATTATGGACTACAACCGTGTTATAAATAACTATTTTAATTTCCTGATGTTTCGATCTTCATATTAAGATCATCATCTGGAGTATATACAAATATACAATGACAAGCTGAGTTACTTTACACACAGTAAGCTAAAGAATTAATAATTTGATCACAGGTTATTCTACTGGCATGACCTCTAATGAAAAAAAAAATTTACAACTTAATTATCTAGAAACTACATCAAAGCTAAATTCTATTTAAAATAACATGAGAAAGATATTCTTTTTTATATAGATAGTCCTCTTTCAGTAACAATGATATCCTATTTTTATTTTATTTTATTATTTTTTTTATCATTACAATTGTTATTTATGATTTAGGATTCGGAATTATCTACAGTCCTGTTTCTAGTTAACTCTTGGAGAGAAAGGTTCCGTGGGTAGAATATGTGCCTTCCATATGCTTGGAATTTTTAGACCATCATTATTGTTCAGATTGTGGTGGTTGATAAGAATCTCACAGGCTTCCTTAAATTTGCGTTCATGCCATGTTTAGGTGTGATGTAAACAATTGGTGCTTTTCCAGTGAATTCTATGTAGAGTGTTCAGGGCATGATCAGAAAGGCCAGCTTCACCATAGTTATTATATTTAATGTGTCATTTATGTTCCTTTTGTCTGATAGGAATTGTGTGTCCTGTTTCCCCTATGTATGGTATATTACAGGTGCAATAAATACGGTATACTCCGGGGTGGGCCAGCGGAAGGAGTGAGTCTTTGGATGTGTTGAGTAAGCTTTTTAATTTTGCAGGAGATTTAAAGGTGGCATTGAGGTTGTATTTTTTGTAGTATTCTGTTTATTTTATCTGATGTCCCTTTAATGTAAGGAATGGTTATTGTTTTATCGTAGTCTGGTTTATCTTTGTTTTTTATTGAGGTCTTGTAGAAAATTTTGTTAATAGCGTTTTGGCTGTAGCCATTTTTTAGAAAAGTATTGCTGATAACTTTAAATTCATCTTTCAGCACACGTTCATTGGAGCAGATCTTCAAATCCCTGTTTTTTAGAGTGTTAATGACACCTAGTTTTTGTGTTGGGCGGTGGTAGGAGTTTATATGTATATATTGGCCAGTATGTGTTGGTTTCCGGTAAGCAGTGAGGGATAGACTGCCAGAAGGAAGACGTGTGACAAGTGTATCTAGAAATGGAAGTGTGTTCTGTTTTTCAATCCTAATTGTGAACTGTATGCATTTCTGTTGTTTGTTAAGGTGGCTAAGGAAAGTGTCCGGTGCCTGGAGGCCATGGGACCAGATCACTTAGATACGTCAATGTATCTAAGCCAGACCTTGGTTTTAAAGGAGAGGAATCTAGAGCATGTTGTTCAAAATGTTCCATATGGAAGTTTGCAATAGGGGAGGAAAATGGCAAGCCCATGGCTGTGCCTTCTTTTTGTAGGTAGAAAGTGTTTTGCCATACAAAATAACCAGAACGTAATACATGCTCAAAGAGTGCTGTGATATCTGGAGGGAATTTGTTGTGTAAAAGAGGATTATGTCATTGATTGGGACATTCGTAAAGAGGAAAGAGACTTCAAAACTGGCTAATAAATCATCTTTTTCTAATGTAATGTCTTTGATTATTTTATGAGGTGTTGTGTGTTTCTGATATAGGAGGGGGAATGACCTACCAACTCCTTGAGTGTTGCCACTAATTTCTTGGCTAAGAGATAATTCGGGCTATCTGTACCTTCAACTATCGGCCAAAGTGGTGTGTTTTGTTTGTGTATCTTCGGTAGGCTGTAAATTCTTGGGGAACGAGCGTAGTGCAGAAATAGTTTTTGATCGTATGTTCCGGCCATATAGTAATTGATTTAAGTAGTTTCTCTGTTTTCATTTTTATTCTGTTGGTTGGGTCATATTTAACAAGCCGGTATGTACTATTGTCTGTGACTAGTAGATTCATTTTTTCCAAATAAGTGTTTCGGTTTAGAATCACGGTGACACTTCCTTTATCGGCTCTGGTTGTTACAATGTTCGGATTTGATTTTAGTGATTTCACCGCCGTTAATTCGTGTTTCGTTAAGTTGCTTGTTATTGTCTTCTTATGATTTATATTTAAAATGTTGGTGTTTCTAAATGTATTTTGTCTGCTATGTTATTTGGGATGAATCTTAAGCCTCTTTCAATGTTACAAATAAAATCCAGTTTGTTCATCGATCTGGGTGCTATAGCAAAATTTAGACCTTTGTTGAGTAGCATGAGTTCATCTTTGTTTAAAGCATGGTTGGATAGGTTAACTACATCACTGTTACCTGCAGGCGATTGGTGGCTTCTGTTTTTCTTTCTTCTGGTTGGTTGTTACCATTTCCTGTGGGGAAATTCGAATATGTCAGTTGGTTTTGTTGATCTTTTAGTCTGTGAAATTTGCATATGAGATTTTCTTTCTTAGTTTAAAGGATATGGTTCACCATGTTGTCTGTAATCTTTTCAAGGATAATCCAAATATCCGCTTTCAAGTAACTTGAAAGTTCCAATTTTTCATTTTGTACCTGGCTTTAAAACCCAAAGTCTGGCTTAGATACGTTGATGATGTTTTCATGATCTGGTCCCATGGCCCCCAGACACTGGACACTTTCCCTAGCGCCACCTTGACAAACAACAGAAACGCATACAGTTCACAATTGAGATTGAAAAACAGAACACATTTCCATTTCTAGATACACTTGTCACACGTCTTTCTTCTGGCAGTCTATCCTTTACTGTTTACTGGAAACCAACACACACTGGCCAATATATACACATAAATCCTACCACCACCTAACACAAAAACTAGGTGTCATTAATACTTTAAAAAACAGGGCTTTGAAGATCTGTTCCAATGAACATGCGCTGAAAGATGAATTTAAAGTTATCAGCAATACTTTTCTAAAAAATGGCTACAGCCAAAACACTATTAACAAAATTCTGTACAAGACCTCAGTAAAAAACAAAGATAAACCAGACTACAATAAAACTATAACCATTCTTTACATTAAAGGGACATCAGATAATTCCATGTTATGTTAAATAGAATTTAGCTTTGATGTAGTTTCTAAATAATTAAGTTATAATTTTTTTTTTTTTTTTTTCACTAGAGGTCATGCCAGTAGAATAACTTGTGATCAAATCATCGTTTCTTTAGCTTATTGTGTGTAATGTAATTCAGCTTGTCCTTGTATATTTGTGTATACTCCAGATGATGATCTTAATATGAAGATTGAAACGTCGGGAAATTAAAACAGTTATTTATAACATGGTTGTAGAGTCCATAATTTCTAAAATGAATGCTGATCACCGTGCAACACTAAAAGAAAGGAATAATAATAATAACACATTATTAAAGTAATAATGCTCTATTACAGTGCACATTACATGTTTCCAATATATAATTCATTGAGATTTCTACCATAAATCCAACAAAGAAAGTTGTTTCCACTTTTTTGTGATCATGTCTTTTTGAATGCAGTCCTTAACTGTATACAATAGTTCAAGAAGGCTGGAAGATTTTGAATCAATTGCAAACTGCATTACTTCCTTCACTGATGCAATGAAGAGCCTGTTCATGTGTACGAATTTCTGTTGAAATATCTTGTTCTCTGGCTTCCTTCCGCCTCCTCCTCCTCATCTTTGTTTTGTGTATTTCTTACTGCTAGTAGAGCTGTAGTAGATTCAAAGCTGTAATGTATGGCTAGATGGTCATCACTCCTAACAAAGTTCTCAGTATCACAGGAAAGTTCTTTTCCTTGGCAGAGATTGGATATTGCAGCAATGTTTCACTTGCCTCTTCCAAATTATCTGCCACATCACTTTCCCCAAACCCAGCTTTAGCAAAACACTTTTTTACTGTTTCTGCTTTAATTTTCTTCACTGCCAACCCAATCCAATTCACAGCATCCAGAACCGATACAGTTCTTGCTAATGCGTAAGAGCTATTGGCTTCTTCTACATTTGAAATCAAAGATAGCATCAGAAATCGTCTGTAATGTGATTTGAATATGTAAATAACACCCATATCCATGGGCTGTAATACACTTGTTGCATTTTCTGGGAACCAGGCGATTTTTACATTTGAAAGTGTTACCTTTGGATGGCAGGTAGCATTGTCAAGAAAAAGAATGACAATTCTATTTTTTCTTCATTTTTGCATTAAACATGTTTAATCATTCTTCCATAGCTGCAGTCATCCAAGCTTTTTTATTGTTTCTCCAAATCGCTGGCAAATTATTAATTTTCAGGTTCTTGGAACTTGATTGGTTTTGCTGCTTTTCCATTTCTCCCACCATATTTCCACACAATAACACTGTAAGTCTTTCTTTGGACATTTTGCCTGGTACACTTTTCTCCCTTAACCACGAGTGATTTTGTTGTTAATGTCCAAAAAAACTATCCTGTTTCATCCGCATTGTAAATGTTTTTAGGTTCATGTGGTGAAATCAATTCTAGCAATTTTGGTTTCCACTCACTGACTACACTTTCATCCACATCTTTAGATTCCCCACAGACTTCGTTCCACACAATATTGTGCCTCTTAAAACTACTAACCATCCTGTATATGCCTTAAACTGATCATTTGCGAGAACTTCACTTTGGACTGGATGACTAAATTTTTTTTGATTTTGCATTCGTGAACCACTCCCATACCACCTCGTTGAATTCCTCATTGCCGGTTACCTTTGTCTTCCTCTTCATTCGACCATTTCCTTGCAGCCACTCATTCATTATTTTATCCTTTTGTTTAAATGTGTTGTATACTTGCGTTTTGCTACACTTAAGCTGCATCATTATTTCCTGTACTGAGAGTTTATCTTTTTCTTTAGCTTCAATGACTTCGACTTTTTTGTTTAGCAACAATGCCACGTATGATTTAGCCATGATGCAAAAAAAAGAACGGATTGGTTTGTGGAAATTTGGGTTACTTGAAATGTTTGGACTTACCAGAAACTGACCAACATTAATTCTCAAACGAAACAGTAAAAGCATTACACAAGTGCCAAAATCTAATAAATACATATTTGTATTTTTAAAATACTTTCCACTACTTTATACAAGTAATTTTTAATAAATTCTTCAAATATTACTTTCTGTTTCCATGTTGGGCAGATTCCATATTATACAAAATAAATAACACTGCACTGTAATGCCTATTCTTCTGGCCGGGACTATATAATTTGTTCACATTGAGCAAGTTTCCGCCTTATTCACGTTCTGCCTTGGACAAGTTTTACTGTATAACCTTAGCTTTTACCCAATCTGATGGAACAATGGAACCTCACATTTCCTCCAACAGTTAATTTTAAAAATCTGTGATGTAAATATTCTCTGCCATAAACATTAATTAAATTAAGGGGATATTAGATCCCACAGTGTTTTAAAACCGAATAAGAAACTCAAAGATTGGAGTCAGAGGGTTTCATTCCGAATATAGTATAAAAAACTATAAAAGTATCGGCGAATACTAGCGTGAGCTAAATGCAAGTAGTCCTAGAACGTAGTATAAACACGGGCAACTCGTTGCAAAGGTGGGTAAAGTTCTTATCACTATTCTTGGTATTTTCCATAATGTAAAAACACATTTCCTAGGAAATGTATGCTGTTATTACATTATGGTGGGAGGTCACTACCCCAGACCGGTTTTAGCCTTTATTGAGGCTTCATCACTGAGTAGCTAGACCAAATTAATACCAAAGGGTATAGCGAAAAGAACTTATATACTCTGCTATACGAGTTGTCCAAAAGGTGCACCCATTAAGTTACTTAAATATAAAGAGCCAACAGGCTTCATTTTGGCGATATAAACATAAACATTAATTAAATTAAGGGGATATTAGATCCCACATTGTTTTAAAACCGAATAAGAAACTCAAAGATTGGAATCAGAGAGTTTCATGCCGAATATAGTATAAAAAACTATAAAAGTATCGGCGAATACTAGCATGAGCTAAATGCAAGTAGTCCTAGAATGTAGTACAAACACGGGCAACTCGTTGCAAAGGTGGGTAAAAATTCTTTGCCATATTTTAGAAGCTCTGCATTTATGCCATCTAATTTTTGATATTCTATTTTTGATAATTTTGCTTACTTTAGTTCTTCCAGTTTTATTGGTTCTATATCAGTGTTGATTTCTTCATTATTTTTTGTTACTAAATTTGGATCATACCATAAATTCTTATAATGTTCTATCCATTGTTTCTCTTGTTTTATGTTAATTTGTGCTGTATCTCTTTCTTTGTTTAATTTCCTTAGTATTTTGTAGGCTATGTCTTGTCTTCCATGTATGTCTTCTTCTATTTTATTAATAAATCTGTCCCAAGAATCTTGGTGAGCTTTCTTTACTATGGTTTTAGCTATATTTCTTTTTTTTTCTTTTTTTTCTCTTTTTTTTTATGTATATTTCTTCTATTTCCTTTGTATATTTTTGAAGGAGTGATTTGTATGGCATTTGTTTTTCTTTTATTGCATTTTCTATATCTGTGTTCCAGATTTTTAATGTTTTCTCTTTTTAATAGTTTATTTTATTTTCCAAGTACTTCATTGGCTGCTTTTTGGATTATCTTTGGGAAGTAATGAAAAGAATGGGTTTTCCTTAACACACTATCAGGTTGATAGCCAACTTGTACAGTGTACAAGAAGCCACAGTAAGAAAAGGTGTTGGATTGACTGATTTGCTTCAGGTTGGAAAAGGAGTTAGGCAAGCATGTTTACTTTCTCCTCATTAGTGTAGTATATATGCGAAGAACATCATGCGTGAAGCATTGGATGAGCTCAAGACAGGAATTAGGATAGGTGGTAGATTGATCAGTAATCTGAGTTATGCTGATGATACTGTACTCCTCTCTAATGACAAGGAAGAACTAGGACAAATTCTTGGTAAAGTTAACAAGATCAGTAATAACAGAAGACTTCAACTCAATCCTAGCAAGACAAAGATTATGGTCCTCAAAGGAAATACAGAAAGGGAAGCTCTTGAGAAAAAAAAGTGTACATTAATGGAGAAAGAATTGAGGAAGTCACCAAGTTTGAGTACCGGCAACCATTATTAATGTGAAGAATTACTGTTCAGAAGACACCAGAAGAAGATTAGGAATAGCTGAAACAACAGTCAGAGACTTGTCTAAAATCTGGAAGGATGGATCTAACTCCATGGGAACAAAGTTGAGGATGTTGGATGCGGTTGTTTTTCCAACAGGATCTTATGGATGTGAGACTTGGAACCTAAAGAAGTCGGATAAGAAAAGGATATCTGCTTTTGAGATATGGTGTTACAGAAGGCTGCGGAGGATATCGTAAACTGAAAGGCATACAAATGAATGGGCGTAAGAAAAGATCAGTAGAACTTTAAGGCTCCTTAAGGATATTGACAGAAGAAAATTAAAATATTTTGGACACGTTAAAAGGATTGAAGGAGGACTTCTGAGGAGAGTAATAGAAGGGAAAGTTCCTGGAATAAGAGGAAAGGGTGGACTGTCAATGAGATAGATGCATGGTGTATGTGGAGTGACTGATCTTCAGAGAGTTGCAGCCTCCAGAAAAGCATACAATAGAGCTATACGGTGAGACCTGGTGTCCCACATCACTGAGCATTGGAGTGACCATACGGTGTCTGTGGATGCCCAGTGAACATATTGTTATTATTATTATTTATTCCCAAGACCCATGGGGTCAAACACTCATCTAGGAGGTCCTTTTATCAAACACATAGCTCATCATACTGTGCTTTAAACACACTTAAATTCTCTGCAGACACCACTCTCTCAGGCAAGGTATTCCAATCATTCACAACTCTGAAAGAAAAAAAAAAACCTGCTTCTCAATCCCCTACTCACACCCACTTTATACAGTTTCCAGGGATGACCTATGGTTCTTCCCTGATCTCCCACTATTTTATGTAGAACCTTTCTAGGATTAATCCTATAACAACCCCTTACTAACTTGTAGGTCTCTATCATATCTTCCCTCTTCCTCCTGTCCATCAGACTCTGCAAGTTGCATCTTCTCAATCTTTCATGATACTCGACATTCCAGAGGTTAGAAACTACCTTAGCCAGTCACCTCTGGACCCTTTCCAACATCTCTTCATCCTTCTGAAAACCAGGTGACCAAATCTGAGCACAATAGTCCATGTGTGGCCTAATCAAAGCCTTATACAATGGAACAAGAATCTCCCTACTTCTACAAGTCAGTGTCCTCCACATCATTCCCAGAAGCCTTTGTGTTGTCTTCACAATTTTGTTTATGTGTCCCCTAAATTTCAGATTCTTATCCACTATCACCCCCAGATCTCTTATTTCCTCCACCTCCAACAATATATCCTCACCAAGCATAAATTTTGCATCCCATTTTTGTTTTCCAAATTTTAAAACTCTACATTTTGCAACATTGAACTCGCATCCCCATTCCCGTGCCCAATCACTCAATTTATTCAAGTCTTCTTGTAAGGCTACAACATCTTCTCTACTCTTCATGGTTTGCCCCAACTTTGCATCATCTGCAAACAACTAAATATCTCCATCCAAATCTTCACCAATATCATTAATATACAAATTAAACAGCAATGGCCCTAAAACAGACCCCTGAGACACACCGCTAGTAACTTTCCTTTTCCTGGATATTGCTCTCCCATACGCAACTTGTTGATACCTATTAGATAGCCATTCTCCTGTCTAATGCACCAATCTAATATCCAACCCCATCCACTCCAGTTTGGCTATCAACTTATCATGCTATAATCTATCAAAAGCCTTTGCAAAAATCTAAGTATGTTACACTGTATGCTTCTCCTCTGTCCATGGAAGCAGTCACCTTATTGTAATAAGTAAGTAGATTACTAAAACATGACCTCCCTTTAGCAAATCCATGCTGTCCATCAAAGATAATACCATTGTTGTCAACCCAATTCTGAATCCTAGTTCTCACAAGCTTCTCCTACAACTTAACTACAACACCTGCACACAGATAGGCCTATAGTTTGATGCTTGAGTTCTGTTACCTCCTTTATGAAGTGGCACAATCTTATCCTCCTTCCACTCCTTAGGAACTTGACCCAGTGCAAGACTCAGACTCGTATTAAAAAATATGTTAAGGCTAGCGTCAACTCCTTGGCACACTCCTTCAGAATACGTGGTGATATGTTATCAAGTCCCACAGGCTTATTTACATCTAGTTTGCTCAACTCCCCATATACCTCTTGCTCAATTACAGTCAGTCTCTCTTCCCAATCATCAACTGCTCTCAATCTCTCCATGAAGTCACATTCACAAGATTGAAGACCTTTATGAGCTGCTCATTATCTCCACACACCTTCTGCAACAGCTGTCTTTATATCATTTTCTCCAATCAGTGTCATCCTTCCATAATCATTCTTTCTTTTTTGGCTACATATCGAAAGAACTCCTTAGGATTCTTTTTGGCTTCATTAACTAACTGCTGTTCATACCTCTCTTTAGCTACCCTCACCGACCAAGTCACCCGCCTTGCCTGGTCTTTGTAGTCCTCATGGAATTGGTTATTTCCACTTCTCTTATGCTGCCTCCATAATGTCCTTTTTCTCTGTATCACATGCTTAATCTCTTTATTCATCCATTTCACACCTACCTTATTTAACCTTCTCACCCTTGGAATACATTTAGAAATTGCATCAACTAGATAGTTTTTGAAAATCCCCAAGCTGCATTGATCTCTTTTCCAGCTAACTCACTCCTCATTCCATGCTACACCTGCAAGCTGTCTCCTGAGCTCTTCATAATCACCCCCCCTTGTAGTTCCGCATATACTCTTTTCTTACAATGGTTCTCGCGCTGCTGGCAACCACCCAGGTAATCACCTCATGGTCACTCTCACCAATTGGTGGGTGATTTGATACTTCATTTATAATTACATCCTCTAATGAGATGACCAAATCCAAGACCCTCAATCCTCATTTGCTCTCTGTTACATACTGTCTGAGGTAGTTATCCCTCAAAAACTCAAGAAACTCATTTTCTTTACTTCCAGTTGCTATCTCATCGTACCAGTCTATATTGCCATAATTAAAATCGCCCATTATGATCACTCTTTTCTTATTTGCTTGGCTAATGTGATTATACATTTCATAGTTACTACCATCCACATTTCCTGGTCTATAACAACATCCAACCAAGTATTTCATTCCATTCACCTCTATCTCACACCATACTGCCTCAAAACCACTGGCACTATTTCCCTCTTGCATCCTTACTTTGTATGGACATAACTCTTTCTCTATCATCAGTAGCACTCCCCTCCCTTTTTTACCCCTTTTATCCTCATGAAACACATCATATCCTTCCATCTCTATTCCTGTCAGGATGTCGTCCTCATCTAACCATGTCTTACTTATTCCAACATATGGATGAATTTTTTTTCATTCTTCTACTATACCTTCACTGCTTTGGGCTTCTTTAAGTTGTCTATTATTCATGATTGATGTAGCATTCTAATGCTTTCTTCTTGTAATAGTTATACTTTGTATACTTGTTCTATTTCTTGTTTTTTCTTTTTTACTGCAAGCTATCTTCTGAGCTCTTCATAATCACCCCCCCCCCCCTTGTAGTTCCACATATACCCTTTTCTTACAGAGGTCCTCACACTGCTAGCAACCACCCAGGTAATCACCTTATAGTTACTCTCACCAGTTGAAGGGTGATTTGACACTTTGTTTATAATTACATCCTCTGATGAAGTGACCAAATGACCCTAGACTTTCATATGCTACTGATGTAATTTCTTTTATATTATTCCATTCTTTCTGAATGTCTTCATTTTCTTCTTCATCATCAGCCGGCCTGGTTGGCTGAGTGGTTAGTGTATCCACTCTCCAACCAAAAGGCTGCGGATTCAAATCCCTCCACAGGCATGGATGCTTGTGATTGTCTGTGAAAATCTAGTGGTGGTGGGTGGCGTCGGTGTAGATGATGATGGCAGTTGCAGTTAGTGGAGACAGAGAGTTATAGAGTAGATACTGTTACACCTGATATCTTAGGAATATAGTATTCTCAGCTATCATGGTGTAACATGAAGAATAAATATCATTAATTAAAACCCCTGCATGAAAAAATGAATTATTTAATGGAAAATTTCTTGCATCCAGTAAAATGTATAAAACGTAAGGGTTGTTGTTAAAGTAGCTGATAAAGGAAGGAATGTATTAATATTGTAATATGACTTAAAATAAGGAATTCTAACTAAATAAGTAGCTAACAAAGGAAAGTATAGATTAATATTGTAATACGATTAAAAATGAGAGAGTTAAGTAAATAAGTAGAAATAGGTGAGTCATAAAATACGTTATGTGAGAGATTAAGTTATTAAGTAGAATTCATAGAAAAAGTTTGAAAGGGGATTAAGTCAGGCTAGCACAAGCAAAGCAAAGCTATCGCTTAGGGCCGATCCCCGGATTGAAACATTGAGAACGGGCTTGCCGATCAAATGACGTTTGGCGAGAAAACGCCACCCTAATTGGTCGATGATTAAAAACAAGTAGAAGGAGGAGAAAGGAAATAAGAAAAGGTGCCGTTAGGGGAGCAGCTATAAAAGGGTTGGTAGCCCCCACGAAGAAACCTCCCTTTTTGGATAGTCGCTTTTGGCCTTGGAGTTTGGTTTTGGTTCCGGTGGAGTTCACGGGGTTTTCCTGAGTGGCGACAGGGGTGATATCTCCTCATCACAACACGGAAATGAAAGTGAGCGGGATTTCGATTCCCGTTTTCCCGAGTAGGAAGCAAAGGAAAAATTGCCATAGAGTCCTAGAAAAGGAGGGATCTTCTTCGTTTTGACGCTAGTAATAACTACGCAAAGCAGAAAGCTGTAAAGAGATCGATGTCCTCGTTGCTAATAGTAGAGCAAATATATGTGTGTTAAAGTATTCCAGAGTTACGAGAAGTTATACCAGAGGTTCTTTTGGAAAAGAATAAAGGCCCATACGAAGAGCTCAAGAAAAGTAATGTAAATCATAACCTATGTTAGCTAGAAATTTGTCTGTGAAAAGTATCGTGATTCCAATACAAAACTGTTGAAGTTATACTAGGACTTTAGTATATGATTGAATGTGTTATGTGTAGATTGACTAGTGCTAAAGATTTGTGAATGATTAAGAGTCCTAAGGTATTTTTACATGTCTATTATATTGCACAAGATATTTAAATGACATAATTGTGTGTTAGTGCAAATAACGGTATAACGGAATAGTGTGAAATTAAGTAATTACGTATCCTAAGAATTGAATGCCTAATGTAATGTATAAAATAATTGAAATGTCACAAGTATGTGTTAGCAGTGAATGATTTGTTAATCTACTTCAGTATGAATAATCAGATAGTGTGAATTGATCTAATTTGTTCACATCAGGTGAATTTATGAATTAATGTGTATGGCGGCATAATCACAAATAGCCATAATTGCTTGTAATAATTTAATGTTAGTCTATAAGTATTTTAGTTTAGTATTTGAATTGTACCATGTTTAGAAACTTAATAAACCTTTTGTTCAGTGATAAAAGAGTTGTCTGATGTTGCTAATCCAATGCACCGCTTAAAATCATCGTATCTAATCACGTGGGAAAATTTAATGTTGAGGAAAGAGATTAAGAGTCACGACTGCAATAATAATAAAATACTAAGAGATATATTCGAGATTGACTTTCTCCCTATTTATGACAACATAAATGGTGCTGTTGATAACCACTTGAAAATATTGTACTTAGTCACGCGGAAAATTTAAGTTGAGAATCGAGTTGAGTGTCACGACTGCAATAGTTACACTTTCAGATATATTTGAGTTCTTTCTCCTTGTTTATGTATGTAATATCCTAAACTAAATATCCCAAAAGGCGCAGTATAAATACAAATATTAGGGGTACTACGGGGAGCAATAACTTAGATATTGGTTTAAGTTTTGGTAAAATCTCGGGCATAGAAGTTAGAAGAATATAGATAAAAGGAATTTGTAAGATTAGAGTAGAAATCGTAAATTGGGACGCAACAATACCCTCCCTCGATGAGTCTTTGGACTTCCTGGAGGTGTCATGTAAAAAAAAAAATAATAATATTAATAATTTAAATCAGTGACCATAAATTACAGTTTTGTTAATTATTTGAATATTCAAACCTTCACCAAGTGTACATTGTTATATTGCATCATCATTTCATTTATAGTTGAGCTACTATAATTTACTCCTGAGAAAAAACATACAGTATGAGTTATATGACATCCTCCAGTTATTTGTCACTTCCAATCTTTAGCCTCACAGCCAAAAACTAATCATTCAAATCAATGACAATAAATTATAGTTTTGTTAATTATTTGGATATTAAGCCTTCACCAAGCCCTAACATCAGAAAGGTGTGAAAATTAAGGAGGTGTAATTTTTTAAGGATGTATAACTACACTCAGTATTTCATTCTTGTGTGTATCCATCTCGCTTTTATTTTTAAAATGTAACATTATGAATAAACTGAATATATTTATTTGCTGTTTGTCATTTATAATTTTCACATGCAATAATTTCAGATTGCATGAAATTATAGATAGTTATGAGCAAGCAGGCATGTTAATGGGGACAGTGATGGTGGAAAATTGTAATGAGCAGGAGATCTATTTATGGGGTACCAGATTACGTCTATTAGGTATGCTTACAAAATTTTGAAATTGGTATAGAAATGTTATTATATATGCTATATATGATCAGTATAATATTTCCATTTATACCACTGGTTTATACATTTGTGCCAAACAAGCTATTAGACCACTTTCAATATAAATTAGATCATATTTTAATAGATCATATCATATTAGATCACTATAATTTGCTCCTGAGAAAAAACATACAGTATGAGTTATATGACATCCTCCAGTTATCTCTCACTTCCAATCTATAGCCTCACAGCCAAAAACTAATCATTCAAATCAATGACAATAAATTATAGTTTTGTTAATTATTTGAATATTAAGCCTTCACCAAGCCCTAACATCAGAAAGGTATGAGAGATGGTTACAGGGTTGACACTAGGGAGTTCTTTCGCTTGGTTGAACAGTGGGAAGGAGTGATGACAAGAGGCCATCCCTGGAAGTTATGGAAGGAAACTGTGAGCAAGAGGGTGAGGAGTGGTTTCTTTGCATGGAGGGTGGTTGAACCATGGAATGCATTGCCTGATGGAGTGGTGAGAGTGAGAACAGTCAATGAGTTTAAGGAGTGGTATGATGGACCTTGTGTTTCTTAGGGGAGACCTCCCCTCGATGAGTCTTGATAGACTTTGTGTTTCTTAGGAAGGACCTCCCATGATGAGTCTTTTGACTCCATGGAGGCCTGAATAATAATAATAATAATAATATTCACATTCACCTGATAGGTGTACATGCAACTTTTATTTTTGATTGTGTAATTCACGTTGGCAAAATAATTCTTGCAAGGCTAAATCTTCACTCCTGAATGTCTGTTACTGAATATCAAACTGATATACCACCTTGAAACCTGTATAGGTATATTATACCCCTTGGTTTCAGACAGAAATACAAAGAGCTTTGTTGCTTTTTTACAATATAAATGTATTGTAAAATGTATTGTACCACCTTTAATTGTTCTACCTTGCAGGCCTGGTTGGCCGAGTGGTTAGCATATCTGCTCTCCAGCCAAAAGGCTGCAGGTTCAAATCCTGCCATGGATGTTTGTGATTGTCTGTGAAAATACTACTGGTGGTGGTGGGCAGTAGATGGCTTTGGTGTAGATGACGTGGTTCAATGTAGTTAGTGGATTGAGTGGTGGAGACGGAGACTCGTAAAGTAGGTGCCCTACCTCGATAAGTCTCTGGACTCCTTGAAGGTGTCGTAATATTAATAATAATAATAATAATAATAAATTAAGAATCTGGAATTTCATATAAGAACAAGAACTTAAGGAGGATGAGTTCTTGATCCAATCATAAAAATGTTACTACAAACACCAAATTACAAATTACTAGTTTAGTAATAGCAAGGTATCAGAGCACCTACCTGAACATTTTTAAATTTATAAATAGGGCATTTCAAGGGAGAAATATTTAACATACCATCCCATCATTTTTAAAATGTCTGTCATTCACAATTAATTTTGCACTGTATAAAAAAATCACCGTCACTTCACTGAACTTACAACATGAATTAAAGTTATGTACATAATCTAAGTCTCAGCTCTGGTAAGACTCCAAGGGAGTGGAAAGAAGGTAAGATAGTTCCATTACATAAAGGTAGCTCCAAAATAGATGTAGCAAATTACAGGCCAATTAGTTTCTATGGAGCGATGGTTAAAGTATTGGAAAAGTTGGTTAAAAGTGAACGAGGGTGGTCTGAAAAGTTCTCAGCCTCAACCATAGATGGCAACACTATCAGCAACGTTTTTTTTTTTGAAGTTGGTACATCTGTCATAAGCATCCATGTGAAATTGCAAGTCATTCTATCAAGTAGTTTGTTTTATACAGCTGTCTGAAACAAAAGTGTTGTCTGTATTCCTTGAAATGGATAAAATGGAGCATCATGCAGTTATAAAAATTCTTTGTAAAAGAAGTTTAATGGCAAAAGAAATTCATTCGAAGTTCATGAAAGTTTATAGGCACACTTCTGTTTCGTTTTCGACAATTAAGAAATGGGCTGCCGAGATTAAACCTGGCCACACCAGCCTTAAAGATGATCCACGTGAAGGACGTCCAAAAAGTGTAACAAACCAGAAATCATTGATCGAGTGCACAATATGGTATTGGATGACTGGCGAGTCAAAGTGCGCGAAATTGCCAAGACTCTAGGCATTTCAAAAGAATGTGCAGGATATATTTTGCATGAAGAATTGCATATAAAAAAGCTTTGCGCATGATGGGTGCAGTGCTTGTTCACAGCAGATCAAAAATGCACTCGCATGAAAATCTCTGAACATTGCTTGGAGCATTTTATCAAGAACAAACTAATTTTGTATATCGATTTATTATTATGGATGTGACTTGGATTCACCATTGCACACAGAATCCAAACAGCAGTGAAAACAGTGGACAGAAGCTGATTGTTCAGTGCCAAAGAGGAACAAAGTCTGTTCCATCAGCAGGTATAGGTCATGACATCGGTGTTTTGGGATGATAAAGGCATTTTGTTTGTTAATTATCTTGAAAAGGGTAAAACGATAACTGTGGACTATTATTCCAATCTTTTAACCAGACTAGACGAAAAAATTCGTGAGAAAAGACCAGATTTGCAGAATCAAAAATCATCTTTCATCAGGACAGTGCACCTGCCCACAAAAGTGTTTTGGCAATGGGAAAATTAAGGGATCTGCACTATGAATTGTTGGAACATCCACCCTATTTCCCAGATTTGGCTCCCTCTGACTTCTATCTCGTCCGAAAACTAAAACTCTTCCTTGCTGGTCAGCGTTTTTCTTCGAATCAATAGGTGATTGCAGTGCTACAGGAGGTATTTTGCAGATTTTACTGAGAACCACTACAGAGAAGGGATAATATCGTTGGAGCATCGCTGGAATAAATGTATTAGTCTTAAGGGAGATTATGTTGAAAAATAAAAATAATTTTGAAATTATAAATTCGTTTTTTCATTGTTAGGCCAAGAACTTTTCAGGCGACCTTCATACTAGGAACACTACTCTTTAATTTGTATAATATTTAATTTTACAAATAATGATATAGCAGAAGATTTGAAGAGGGACATTCAGTTGTTTGCTGATGATGCAAACCTAGGGAGGGTAATAATTGATAAAGATGATGTAGATATCTTACAAAATGATTTAAATAATTTGGCAGTGTGAGCAAAGGACAATGGTTGTCAATTCAGTGTTATAAAATGTAAGGTGATGCACTTCAGGATGAAAGATTACACATGTCGTATCATAATGATGGTACAAGTTTACAGGAAATTGATGAGGCTAGAGACATAGAGTGATTGTGGATAGACATTCGCAATTCAAGGGACATATTGCAAAAGTTGGTAAAATAGCTCAGAGGATTACTTGGATGCTGAAGAGAACATTGACAAGTAAAGATAGGGAGGTTATTATCCCTTTTTTGTAAAGCTGATTCAACCACATGTTGACTACTGCGCACAGATTTGCTCACCTGTGTTTCTTGGGAATCAGGAGGTTGTGGAGAGGATTCAGAGACGAGTAACCAAGCCAGTGACAAGTCTGTGGAATGTTCCCTATGAGAATAGATTGAACATGTGTGGATTGATGCTGACAGGTACAGGTATGATAGAAACTTATAAGTTACTAAAGGGATAATATAAGATTGATACAACAAAAAGTTTCAGTACATGGGGAGTAGGGGGTCACACTTGATAGCTGTCTAAAAGTGTGGTTAGTAAGAATGTGGGGGATTAGGTTCTTTTCTTGGAGAGTGGTGAATGAATGGAATGAATTGCCAGAGGTCAGTTGTGAGTGCCCCAGCAGTGAATGCATTTAAGGAAATGTATGATAGGTATTATGTTAATGGATAGAGTGGATCTCCTGCAGTGAGTCTTTTGACTTCATGGAGTGCCTATATAATTTTTTACCAAGTGAAAAAACTTGGTACAACTGTCATCCCGAGTATTTTAAACTTTCTTTCAAAAAGTTTAAATTGAATATTTGAATTGAATAAACAGCATTCATCATATTTATGGAATTAGGTACCATTTTGAGGTAGTTAACTTAATCACATTAAAATTATCTTCTGGACTTCAGCCTTTAAATTAAAGTAATCTTCAGGAATGTGTGTGTGTGTGTGTGTAAGGATATGTAAGGGATACTATAAGATTGATACAGAAAAAAGTTTAATATATATACACACATAGATGCATACATACGAGAAGTCAGTAGGCATCAATTAGTCGGTTAATTGAAAGGTCATTGTTTTGAAGATCGGATAAACTCTTGATTGTGTATATGCATACACACACTATATTAAAAGCAGCTAATAGTGTTGTAGCCATACTGTTGTATGTTGCATAATGTTTAATACTAATTAACCTGCCTAGCCTAACCTCTTGTAGTGAAAAAAATAATCAAATTCGTTCACTGACCTTTTAGATTTTTTTTTTTTACATTTGTTATTAAATCTTGTAATTAGTCTTGCCATTTTATATTAATGCTGTTTATTCTTTGCCTGAAGTCTGGATAATTTGTATTTAGCCTAGAGTCCTGTTAGTGGAAATGGACAATCTGTATACAATTATTGAAAAAAAAAAATTCTGGGGCTCTCTTTCATTACTGTTGCAGACCTCAAAATCCATGTAGCTTATAGCTAATGTGATTTTCATTATTTTAGTTTGTATGGTCTGATGAGCCTGAGATTAATGGTACTGTAGTTTGGTAACCTAATAGAATGTGCCATAAAGCCAAGTTATATTTGAATTATTAATTTTTTTTCTAATATTTACAAACTTTGCTGGAACTAGTGATTTAATATTCATTTACCATTTTACTACCTTAAATGTTTATTTATTTAGTGTTCATTTATTACAAGAGATATATTTTGTTAATTTAGTTTTGTTTTGTTTAGTGTTCATTTAGTGTTTATTACTCGCAATATATTACTATAGGATATATTTATTTGCTTTGCTAGCAGTTTCTACAAAACTGCAAAATTTTTTGCGGGTGATCAAGAGTAAGGTTTTAAAATTTGGGAAGCAAAAAATGGGATGCAGAATATAGGATTCCATCCATCTGTTCACTGGGCATCCACAGATGCTGTATGGTCACTCCGATGCTCGGTGATGTGCCACACCAGGCCTCTCCATATAGTCCTGTTGTATGCTTTTCTAGAAGCTTCAACTCTGAAGATCAGTCACTCCACACACACACACACACACACACACACACACACACACACACACACACACACACACACACACACACACACACACACACACACACACACACACACAATCCATCCATTTCATTGATGGTCTACCATTTCCTCTTTTTTCCAAGAACATTACCTTCTATTACTGATCTGAGAAGTCCTCCTTTGTCAATATCCTTAAGTTGCCTTAAAGTTCTACTGATCTTTTCTTACGCCCATTCATTTGTATGCCTTTCAGTGTATGATAACCTCAGCAGCCTTCTGTAACACTACATCTCAAAAGTAGCTATCCTTTTTTTTATATGACTTCTTTAGGTCATATAAGAAAAGGATAGCTACTTTAGGTCATATAAGAAAAGGATCTTATGGGTGTGAGACTTCCAAGTCTCACACCCATAAGATCCTATTGGAAAAACAACTGCATCCAAAATCCTCAAATTTGTTTCCATGGAATGGATCCATCTTTCCAGGTTTTAGACAAGTCACTGACTGTTATTTTAGCCATTCCTAATCTTCTTCTGATGTATTCTGAACAGCAATTCTTCACATTAATAATGGATTCCAGGTACTTAAACTTGGTGACTTCCTCAATTATTTCTCCATTAATGTACACTTTTTTTCTCAAGAGCTTCCCTTTTTGTATTTCCTTTGAGGACCATAATCTTTGTCTTGCTAGGATTGAGTTGAAGTCTTCTGTTATTACTGATCTTGTTAACTTTACCAAGAATTTGTCCTAGTTCTTCCTTGTCATTAGAGAGGAGTACAGTATCATCAGCATAACTCAGATTACTGATCAATCTACTACCTATCCTAATTCCTGTCTTGAGCTCATCCAATGCTTCACACATAAAGTCCTTTGCATATATATATATATACACATATATATATATAAAAAAGGTTTAATGACTATTACCGAGAGAAAAGATGACAAGATATATTTAAAAAAGATACTACTAGTTTACTAGTTTCGTTACATGAACATCCTCAGGTATCACAATCAAAGAAGTATATAAAAAATTACAGAGACTTAAAATTGTACTAACAGAACAAGTATAAAAAACAGTAGCGTGTTTGAAAAAAATGCAAGTATGAGTTCCAAACAAACGAATACTACGCGCTGTCGCGAGTGCGCCAGTACTGAACAGAAGCAACGTGTGCGTCAGAGAGATTGTAACTCAGGCTGTTGTTGATATGAGAGGAATCTAGAGAAATTTCTCTAGATTCAACAATCTTTCTTTCGAGTTCATCATAGCACACATGGATGTTGGCAGTTTGAGTCCAGTTTACAATGTGCTGGCGGCCTTCGTCTGAGTTAGCTGAAAAGAGAACGTGGCTAGAGAGAGAGCGCTAGCTCTAGTCCTGTTATAGGAGATATCTCAACGGTGTTCATCCAAACGTAGAAGGATGGATTTAGCAGTCTGTCCATAGTATGGCTTTCCGCAATCACATAAAATCTTGTATACTCCTGGAAACTGAGTAGCAGGATTCGGCCCCTTGCCACACCTCTGGGAAAAGTCAAAATGGTTGTCTGAAATTTCTACGACTTCACCAGTCCAAATGTTTGGCCTCCAAACTCCCCAGACCTTAACCCCATGGATTATTTTGTATGGGGCGCAGTTGAAAAAGACACCAATCGCACTTCCAGTAATACAAAAGCCCAGTTAATGGATAAAATTAAAACAGTTTTTGCGGCCCTTCCCAGGGAGACTGTAGCATCAGCTTGTTCGAGGTTCCGAAGCAGAATTGAAGCTGTGATCGATGCTAATGGTGGTTATTTTGAGTAAATCTTGTTGTTTATTATTTTAACGGTATAATAGAACACAGAAACTAAGTAAATAATTAATTTATTCACTTGATGCTGATATTTCGCTGGTATTATAACCAGCATCTTCAGAGCACAAAAACACTGTTTGTCACAATACGCGAGACTAAGACAACATGGTGTACATTAACAAAATTGTAGCAGCAACACAAAGACTAGAGTCCTGATTTTGGCGCCCTCTATCTGAAAAAAAAAAAAAAAAAAAAAAAAAAAAAAAAAAAAAAAAAACGCTATCATATATTGCTAGAGTCCTAGAAAAGTGCTAGTTTTTCCTTAATATGACTGTCTCCCAGATCTTCGGCAAGTTAATACAGCCATATTTGTTGAGATTTGGGGTGTGTTTTAGGGCTTCTGTCGCCTCTAAGAACAATCTCTCTGATTTATATGGGTTTCTGTGTAGTACTTTTGTGTTTTTCCAGTTGATCCTGTGTGCAGGGGTATCCAGAGCATGGTCTGCTAGGCCCGACTTCCCATAATGATATTTCCGGACGTATCGTTTATGTTCGCTGATGCGGATATTCACAGTTCTTCCTGTTTGACCATAGTAGGCTTGATTGCATGAGCAGGGTACTTGGTAGACTCCTGGATGTGATAAAGGAGGAATGCTGTCCTTGGGTGAGCGGATGAGGGTGGCTAATTTGCTACATGGTCTGAATGTAGTGCGTAGTTTATGTTTAATGAGAATTCTTGAGATCTTTTCGGATGTGCCTTTAATGTAAGGGATGGTGACTGTTTTGGGGGTTTCTTAGGAGTGTTTAGTATTTTGTTTATTTTTTGTGGATTGTCGCCGTTGGCCAAGAAGTGGCGTAAGTGAGTCAGTTCAGCAGTAAGAGCCTTGTCATTTGAACAGATTGCTCTCGCTCTATGGGTTAGCGTTTTTAAAATGCCATATTGTTGAGAAGGATGATGGTGTGATTGTTTGTGTAAGTATCTGCCTGTATGTGTGGGTTTTCTGAAAACTGAAAATGATAAGGAACCATCTGGGAGACGTGTAATGAGTGTATCCAGGAAGGGCAGACAGTTGTTGGCTTCCGGTTCCATAGTAAAGTGGATTTTTGGGTGTTGGCTATTTAAATGTGCTAGGAATGTTTTCAATGTCTCAGGGCCATGTGGCCAAATGGCAAGCACATCATCAACATAGCGTAGCCAAAGTGTTGGTTTGAGAGTGGCTGTATTGATTGCTTGTTTTTCCAGGTGTTCTATGTAAAAGTTGGCTAGGGGGGGGGGGAGCCCATGGCTGTCCCATCAATTTGTTTGTATATTTTTGGGAGACAGTCATATTAAGGAAAAACTAGCACTTTTCTAGGACTCTAGCAATATATGATAGCGTTTTTTTTTTTTTTTTTTTTTTTTTTTTTTTTTTTTTTTTTTCAGATAGAGGGCGCCAAAATCAGGACTCTAGTCTTTGTGTTGCTGCTACAATTTTGTTAATGTACACCATGTTGTCTTAGTCTCGCGTATTGTGACAAACAGTGTTTTTGTGCTCTGAAGATGCTGGTTATAATACCAGCGAAATATCAGCATCAAGTGAATAAATTAATTATTTACTTAGTTTCTGTGTTCTATTATACCGTTAAAATAATAAACAACATGTTCGACGAACACATAAGTCTGTCCACACGTTTGAGTAAATCTTGTTGATAGTATTGTAATTAACTCTGCCTGTAATGTTTTTTTGTCAATTCATTAAATTTAATAGATACAAAGAAGATTTTCTTTTTCCTTACGAAACTGTCAAATTTATCCCGAACACCCTGTATACATATACTAAACGCATATATACTAAACAAGTAAACATCCATACCTAACTCCTTTTCTAACTTGAAGCCAATTAGTTAATTGAACACCTGTTCTTACCATGGCTTCTTGCGCCCTGTGCAAGTTGACTATCAACCTGATAGTGTGTTGAGGAAAACCCATTCTTTTCATTCTCTCTCTCTCTTTTTTTATATAGCTTACTCAGTGAGAGAGTGCAGCACCATGGTCTTCCGGTACTCTCTGTTGGTGGCTTTCCTTTTTGTTTCTGCATAGCCATGTGATCCAGTGCATGATCTTATATCTTCAAGCCATGTCCTTCATTTTTTGCCTCTTGATGTTTTTCCCATAATTTTTCCTTTTAAAACTGTTAGTATCCTCTGTAATGCTGAACCTCTCAGTACATGTCCCACCAGTCTCATCTATCTCTGGATCATTTTCTGTAATAAAGATCTCTGTGTTCTCATTCTCTGTAGGACATCTGTATTTGTCACATGTTTTGTCCATGAGATTTTCAGAGCTCTCGTATAGCACCACATTTCAAAGGCCATTACCTGTTGTCTTACTCTCTTCTTGAATATCCAGGTCCCACTTCCATATGTGAAAATTGGCCACACTAATGTTCTTATCATTCATTTCTTTGTCTCGATACCCACAGAACTTCTGAGCAGATCTTTATTTTTCCAGAAGGCATCTTTAGCTATGGCTGTTCTTATTTTTATTTCTTTATCTTTTATTATTATTATTATTTGACATGTCCAGGGAGTTTAAAGACTCATCGAGGGAGGGCACCTGCTCTTCAACTCTGTCTCCACCACCCAATCCACCAACTGACTGCAACTACACCAACACCATCTACCACCGACCACCACCGCTAGTATTTCCACAGACAATCACAAACATCCATGCCCACAGTGGAATTTGAATCCACAGCCATTTGGCTGGAGAGCGGATACGCTAACCACTCGGCCAGCCAGTCTGGCAAAATTTCCCCAGTTGCTGACTAGATTCGAAAGTAAGTCTTCCTTCGTGCGTTCAAGTGCTGTGGTGTGCAAACGCCACATCCACTGTGCTACACAGGCTCAACTACATCTTGCTTTCCATCTGCAGTAAAATAGGTTCCTAAATATTTGTATTCTGTTGTATGTTCAATTTTTTCATATTGTTTATGAATATTTCTCTCTTGGATCTGTTTTCTTTTGAGATTTTCATAAATTTGGTCTTTTTTGCATTTATATCTATTCCAAACTCTTTACTTTCTTCAATTAGTAGCTGCAGTAATTCATCTCATTTTCCTTTTCCCACTCTTTTACTTTGCAGTGTCGAGGGTTTATTAATCATCAGACTTCAAACCGTTCATAGGATAAGGTGGTCAGCCCTACACCCCGGTGTATCCTATGTCCGTAGTGTTGAGTTCTCAAGGCCAGTTTGCCTGCTTTGCGGGATGAAAAACCCCAGGATAAACTGGGGAAAAAACCCTACTGTCCATGCCCAAGACCGGCTAACTTGGCTATGGCTGAGGAATATCCTTCAGCTCCTCACGTCACCGACGGGAATCGAACCTAGGACACTTCTTCCCCAGGCATATGGTTGCGAAGCTCACAGCCACTAGGCTAACCACACAGGCGCTGCAGTAATTTGATTAATTTGTTTCTGTTTTTCTGCTGTTAGAATGGTATCATCAACATATATAAGATTGTTGTATTTTATACCATTGATACTAATTCCTATTTTTTGTTTTTCAATCTTTTTATCACTGTCTCACTATAGATATTTTATATTTTTCTATGATCTGTCTAAGGCAAAGGATCTGATCTCTGTTGCCTTTACCTTTCCTAAAACCTGCTTGTTTCTCAGGCATCTCTGCCTCAACTTTGGCCACAAGCATATTTAGCATGATCTTCAATAAAATTTTGCTTGCATGAGATATTAAGACTAATAGTTCTATAGTTCTTGCATGCCTTCATATTTCCCTTTTTTAGTGGTATGAAAACTGACTTCTTCTAAGCTATATCCTTGTAATCAATCTATGAAACACTCTTATCCCGCCATCCCCCTGTGGCCTTAATTAACTCTACCTAACTCTGCTTAACTGCTCTTTCAACTTCATGTCTATGTGGAGGAGGTCCCAAATTGGAATTTTCTTGGTGTGACGGCTCCTCCAAATTTTCTTTATCTACTCTATTGTACAGTTCCTCACAGTATTCTCTCCATCTGTTTTTGATTTCCGATTCTTCTGGTGTCTTAAGTCTTTGATGACATTCAATTTGGTCTTAAACTTGTGCTTTAGGTCACAAACTAAAGCAAAACATCCTTTTATAATTCTGGTCTCTGTAATTCCCAGGATGTCAATTTTATACCTATCCATCTCTTTAGAGACAGTCTCAAGAGTACTCA
The DNA here is from genome assembly GCF_054136105.1 of Typopeltis vanoorti. Lineage (NCBI taxonomy): Eukaryota > Metazoa > Arthropoda > Arachnida > Uropygi > Thelyphonidae > Typopeltis > Typopeltis vanoorti. The sequence continues at coordinate 3,479,297 of NC_143560.1, read as the reverse complement.
TCAGGTAGACCCTGAACATTCCATATGCATATGTAAAATTCCCTTCTAAGATCAACCTTCTGTGTTCCTCATTCACAATATCACTGACTTTTGTTGGAGACTCTAATATACTTCTCGAACAGGACCCTCTGCCTGAGACTTAATGTGGCTCTGATTATTCTACATGACAACCTATACAGCATGAGATGTATTATAAGGCACAACCATATTAGCATTTTGGAGTGATGTCACTGCAAGAAAAAAGTGGTAGGGTTTTAGAGGAACTTTCCACATATCTCAGAAGTTTTGTCCCCCAGTTCATCCCACATTGGCTAGGTGGGTTGGGACTTCTGCCTACTTGGTTAGTCAGACCCCACTGCATAAGATGAAATGAAATAGCAAAATAGTAAAGATTCATCCGTAGCCCTCGAATACTCTATCATTGGGGGATAAGAGCAAGAAGAAAAGAAAAAAGGGGAGGGACAAGTCTATAGATAATATAACAGCTGTATTTACATGAAGTAAGGCATATTCCATCATCAGGTACCTCGGGTTTGCTACATCCATACTCACTAAAGTGAACCCTTGAGGAGGAGTATAGGATTGGTGGGGATTGGTGGGGATATTAATCAGTGTAGCTCAGTAGAAGTGGTGTTTGCACTCTACGGCGCTTGTCCACACAAAGAAAGGATTTGGTGGTTCGAATCTAGTTGGCAACTAGATGAATTTTTGGTAGCACGTGACAGTGAATTTGAGCTATGCAGAAGAAAGTGACTTTTAATCGGTGAATAGTCCGTTTTTTTCCCTGTTTTTCTACGTTTTTTGAGTGCTAAATTGTTTCTCTGAATACGAGTGTACTTCAGCGGTTGTTTTTTGGAAGTTAATTGCTGTCGCGATATAATATATTTTGGTTACCGTCGGAATCGAATGCATAACGGTGGAAGACAAAACGAAGCTAAGTTTTCATTACTGTATTTAGTTATATTTCATTTTATTTAATTATATTTAGTGTACTTAAATGTTTTGTTTTGCTTGTAATTGTTTGTACTTTTTTTTTCTTATTTATTTAACGGAATTTATTAATTGAATAATTATTAAAGATTACGCTACTCGGCAGTAAGGAATGATGGCGGATTCAGCTGCAGTCACAAGTGGCGTATCGCCAAGTCCTCTGCCATTTAAGAACTATATTATAAGCAATATCATAAGGGACTTTGTGGTATGCAGTACTTGCGGCATGTATGCATCTCGGGATTGGATATGTGGCTTGTGAAAGAGAGCAGAGAGCGTATGTGTGCAAAATGCAGGCAGTTGGAGGAAATAAGTGCATTAGAAATATCAATATCCGACCTTGTTGCTCCAGGAACGGGGAATGAATGTAGGAAGACAAGTAGTGTGATAGGAGAGAATGAAAAAAATATATATATGAATGAGAAAATAATAGTTGATAGTGTGGAAGGTGTGAGTGACTGTGAAAGTTTAGGAGATGGTTTTGTTTGGGAGAGTGAATTTAGATTAAGAGTGACTGACCTGCAGAGGGAGATAGATGAGCTGAAAGAGGAGGTGGAATGTCTTGTGAATGAGAGCAGAAGTATGAAAGATAAGATTAGGAGAATGGAAGAGATAAATGCAAGGCGATTCAGAGTAGGGGAGAGAGAGAGAGAATTTTGGGAGTATGAGTGAGAGGTATGGGGGTTCTAGAAGAGGAGAGAATGGAAACAGTAGAGGAGAAGGAATGAGAGAGAGGAATGGGAATGCTAGAAGATGAGAGGATGGAAACAGTAGGAGAGATGGAATGAGAGAGAGAGAGGTATGGGAATGCTAGAAGACGAGAGGATGGAAACAGTGGGAGAGACGGAATGAGAGAGGGATATGGAAGTGCTAGAAGAGGAGAGAATGGAAACAGTAGGAGAGAGAGGTACGGGAATGCTAGAAGAGAGAGAATAGCAGTAGAGGAGAGGGAATGAGAGAGACGGAATGAGAGAGGGATATGGAAGTGCTAGAAGAGGAGAGAATGGAAACAGTAGGAGAGAGAGGTATAGGAATGCTAGAAGAGAGAGAATAGCAGTAGAGGAGAGGGAATGAGAGAGACCTATGGGAATGAAAGAAGAGGAGAGAATGGAAACAATAGGAGAGAGGAAATGGTAAGAGGTATAATGTATGGCGACTCAATGATCTGTGGTGTTCAAGATAGGATGCATGAGGAGTGTTTGCCAGGAGGAACAATAGAAAGGGTGGCTATGGCAATTAAGAGAGGTGAAAGGGTGGATGAATTGTCTGATGGACTGGTGAGAGCAAGAACGGTCAATGAGTTTAAGGAGTGGTATGATAGACTTTGTGTTTCTTAGGGGGGGGGGATCTCCCCTCGATGAGTCTTTTGACAGACTTTATGTTCTTAGGAAGGACCTCCCATGATGAGTCTTTTGACTCCATGGAGGCCTGAATAATAATAATAATAATATTTTAGAGGAGGTGGAGGAGATGAAAGATTTTGGGAGTATGGTGGAACGGGACTTGAAATTTCATGGACATTTTGCTAAAATTGTGAGGACAACACAATGGATTATGGGAATGATGATGTTGAGAACACTGATGTGTAGGAGTAAGGATGTTTTGATTCCATTGTACAAGACTGATCATGCCACATATGGATTACTGTGCACAGATTTGGTCACCAGCTTTTGAAAAGGATGATGAGATGTTGGAAAAGGTTCAGAGACACTTGACTAAGTTGGATTCTGGTCTTTGGTAGAATATGAAGATAGATTGAGAGAATGCAAATTACAGAGCCTAGCGGATAGAAGGAAGGGGGGGAAACACATGATCAAGAAATATGTTTGTGCGGAGTAATTACCAGATTAGCATGGATGAGATTTTTTATAGAAAATCTGGAGACAGGGGTAGAAGTAGAGGCCAACTCTGGAAGCTGTATAAGGTGGGGGTGAGGAGTAGATTTTTTTGCATGGAGAGTGGTAGGTGATTGGAATGCATTACCTGAGAGTGTGGTGAGTGCAGGGACAGCGAATGTATTTAAGTTGAGGTGTGATGAGCTGTGCATGTGAGAGTGGTTCATTTCAGCTGTTGCTGTATTATAAAATGTAATAAGGCATGAATCTGTCTATAATTTGCTACTTCTGCGTTAAAGCTTTCTTTATGTAATGAAACCATCTTGTCTTCTTTCTTTCTTTTCCTCAGATTTAAATTAAACAGCTTGGCCAGATGCAATGCCATTGCTCCTGCCCACTATCCAAATGCTTTTGCAAAGTTCAGCAGTATCATGCTGTAGTGGCCATTTATTTTTTTTCCTCATCATGTTATAAAAAATTGAGTAAATTACTATGGCAGGACCTGTCTTTTACAGTATCATACTGTCTTTCCTATGTAGTACATATTCTCTTCATCCATTCCTGAATTCTGCCTTTAACAAAATTTAAGAAATAGTTTTGCCAACATGACCCAGTATTTGCAGGTGAATACCCTCCCCCACTAGTAATCCTTTAGGTTTGCTTAACTTAAATGATCAGATGAGAACAGGTGTTTTCTGACTGATTTGACTGAATAATCAACTTATGATGTGAATATAGATCAGTGATATATTGAACAAACTGCTGAACTTCAATAAAAGTCAGACTGGTCTGAAAGTGACTTTTCCCATAATGCGTGGCAGGATACACATCTGAATGGGAGTGTGCTTTGCCTTATGGGATATTAGGAAAATATCATGTGAAAGCCATTAGTCTCCATATAAGAGTAGCCTGATTTGTGTAGTTATTGTATATATACATTTTTGTTTGCTCACACTCATAAGAATAAACACAAAAATATACTTTTCTTATCAAGTATAATTTACTTTCTAACCAGGTGAAAAACTTTATACAGTCTTATACCTGTCCTAAAAAAAAAAGGTAGATATTAGAAAAGGCAACTGTCTTCATCCAAGAATGGATTATTATTACACGTTAACTAATAGGTTAAAGAGGTTCTAGAGGTTCTTTTGGAACAAGGTAATTTCCCATAATCATAAAATTATGGATGAAAACTATTGATTTTTAGCAATTTGGTTCAATTTCACATTTTTGTCATAAGCACCTCATTAGGAACTAATGAAGAAGAGATTAACACTAAGAACATGTAAAAATTGGTAAAGAAGCAAGCATACCAAGTTGATGAAAGTCAAGTACACATGGAAGTGTGTGTGTGTTGAAGAAGATTTATCCCTTTTGCTGCATCAGATAATGTGTTTTGAATCCAGTATCTTTCTGGAGAAAGATATCTAATATTTGGTCACTTCTGTTTATTAAGACTTCTGCCAGTCCCACACAAGTGTTTTATGCTTTGCTTTATATTTGAAGAAAACTCTTCTTCCCCTTCCCCACCAATGAATTTTGTGGTCACTTGGAATCGAACAGTCATATGTGGATCCTAATTTTCCTGTTTGTATACACCATTCTGGCAACCTTCTGCTCCTCTAGTAGGAAGCGGCAAGAAAAGTGACTTAGTGTTAAGTGTACGTCTATTTCATTACTCCTATTGAGGAGATGAAGAAGATAGGAGAGCACAGCTGGTCTTTGATAGAGTTAATAAGAGAGATAGTCTTGATTAAAACTGTTATTCAAGTTTTTATTGTTTTCTATAAATTTTATTATTATTATTATTAACATCTGACCTCCATGGAGTCAGAGACTCATCATGGGAAGTACACATCATTGCACACAATGTTCATCCATCCATGCCTTAAAATGATTCAATGTGTGTACATTCACAACACACTCAGGTAATGCATTCCACTCACCGACCATTCTCCATGCAAAGAACCCCCCTCACTCCTCTACTCACATCCTCTTTATACAGCTTCCAGCAATGTCCTCTTGTTCTATTTCCCCCTCTCCATTTTATGAAAAATCTCTTTCATGTCAACCTGAAACAACCCTTGACTAGCTTATATGTCTCAATCATATCCCTCCTATTCACAAGGCTTTGCAATTTACATTCTCCCAATCTGTTTTTGTACTCCACATTTCAAAAACCACTGACAACCTTTGTGAATCTTCTCTGGATCCTTTCCAACATATCCTCATCCCCATAAAAACCAATTTGCAGTAGCATGCTAATGCCACATATCTAAAAAAACTCTCTAGGGTTTTCCTTTGCCTCATTTGCCAATTTTTGCTCATACTGCACTTTTGTTTTCCTTACCAACTGAGTCACTCTCCTGGCTTGTTCTTTATACTCTTCGTGAAACTGATTATTACCATTATTCATGTTGTACTGCCTCCAAAGTGCCTTGTTCTTCCAGATTTCATGCTTACGCCCTTCATTCATCCATTTTACACCTACCTTATTCAGATTTTTGGCTTTCAGAATACATTCACACATTGATGCTGTTATGTATTTCTTTGTCAGTTCCCAAGCAGCATTTATTTCCTTACCACTGAACTCCTCATTCCATGCTATAGCTCCAAGCTGCCTCCTAAGCTTGTCATAATCACTAGCCTTATAATTCCACATATATCCTTTCCTCACAAAAGTCTGCATATGGCCAGCCACAACCCATGTGATCCCTTCGTGATCACTCTCACCAACTGGAGGAAAGTGCAAAACCCCATTCAATCTAAAACTCTCAATCCTCACATACCCTCCTTTACATACTGCCTGAGATAGTTATCTCTCAAGACCTCAAGAAATTCATTTTCCTTATTCTCAAATGCTATCTCTTCATTTCAGTGTATATTGCCATAATTAAAATCGCCTGTAATAATTACCCTTCCTTTGTTCAGTAATCCAAGTTGTTTATAGATTTCTTTATCATCCACATTCCTTGGCCTTTAGCAACATCCAACTAAATGTCTTCCTGTCAACTTCCATGTTATACCACACTGCCTCATAACCAGTGCCACTATTTCCCTCTTTCATGTCTACCTTATATGGACATTAATTCCCCTGCTATCATTAGCAGCACTCCCTCCATCCTTTCTTGCCCTTTCTACCCTTGCAAAAAATATTTTATCCTTCCATTTCTATTCCCATTATTGCAATATCATCCTCATCAACCATGTTTCACTTATTCCAATGATTCTGGGACAGATAAACTCAATCACTGAAACCGTTTTATCCCCCTTATTTCTGATACTTCTGGCATTTGTAAACAAACAATAGTTCATTTTTAGGTCTATAACCAGTCCTATCCAAGCCATTGTGATTTTCCCACTACACCTACCCTTGCCCAATCAGCTTTATCACCACTTACCATATATATATATATATATATATCTGCTCAGTCTCAACTTCCCCCACCCACATTGTAATATATTCCATCTCATACACACATTCACTGCTACTTTCAACATCCATTCTCCCTATGCCATTTCTCCTCATCTACCCAGGATATCCCAGTTTCCCTGTTCCTCTTGCATTTCTGTTCTCTCTCTCTCTCTCTCTCTCCTCTCATGCTTCCATTGTTTCCACTGCCAAGCACTTCTGTCTCTTCAATGCCACTCTCCTAATTTTTCAGTTTATCTCTTACTTTTGATCTCTTGCATGCAGCACACACTGTACATCTAGCATCCAGCAACACTTTTTCCAGTATGTTCACTCCAAAGCTATTTAAATGTAACCCATCACCCCTGTATAAGTCCATTCTTCTCTCAAATACATGCCATACATCCAAAACTGTACATGCCATACACACAGCTCTGCTAGCATACCATTCATGATTCCAGCCCTCAATCTCAATTCATCATTGGCATACCTTGGCAACACACTAACAACCTTTCCCACTACACTGTTTTATTTCACTTCTCAATAACCTCCTGATATTCTCCCCTACATACTCCTTATGTCCAATTAAATCATTCGTCCCCACGATCATCACTAGTTGTCTTGCTTGTTTCCCTCTCATGTCCGATGCCTGAATTATCCTGTTCATTCTCCCTCCTGGATAGCAGATCTTATTGATTCTTTTATTATCTAATCCTCTAACTATCGAATCTCCATACACTGCTATCCTGGAGTCACTCATCACCTCTTTTACTCTTTTTTCTTTCATTCTATTCTTTTGCCTACTTTCATTAGTTTCCACTAAATGTCTTGGATCACTCTGCATATTCCTCATTTTATTTTTCATTTTCAACAACTGTTTTCTCAAATCTTGCATTCTGACAATTTCACTCTCTCTCTCACTTTTGTAGCCTTGCAACCTCTTGTTCTGCCACACTGTACTTCTGTTTCCTCATTCATACTTTCTTTCACTCCCTTATCACTGACTTTCACTTCTTCATTCTTGCAAAAGCAAGAATGAAGAAGTGAAATTTTGCTAACTTTCTCTTCTACATTCTTTCATTCTTTAACTCCCTCAGTTTCACTAGCTTTCGTTTCATTGCCATTTCTTTCATTTACACCATCTTTTATTTTTTGAGTATGTTTCATATTCATTGCCTTGTGGTCTAATAATATATCACACTAATTTTCTTATTATTTTTGGACGTCTTTAGGCTATTGGATAACAATTGTGTTTAGAATCTTTTTTTTTCCCCTCCCTTCCCATTTTTGATAAAGATTAAAAAAACAACAAAAAACTCACTGTTATATAAGTTATCAAAATAATTTTAATTTTGCTTTTAAACTAGTCGCCACACTTACCTCTGTTTATTAGTTCTGCCAAAATCGTGCTGTGTTCCATTTTGAAAAGTCAGGACTGTCCAAATTGAAAAGTCAGGACTGTCCAACCATGGAATCTTTGTACCACAAAGTTTATTTTGTTTTAAAAAGTTTGTTGCTATGAAATTCAAGCAGAAGAAAAACTTTTTAATGAATTTATAGAAACACCTTGGAAATCCCTGAATTCCAACAAAAAATAGTAACCCACTGGAAAATCTTTTGGGAAGCTCTCTTCTGGAAAGTGTAAATACCAAATCTGATTTTTGGCCATGATAAAACTTTTGTTCATTACATATGACAACCTTCATGTCTGCTTTCATCAATAATTTTAGAAATATTTTTGATAGAGTGTACATGCTTCAATCAAATTATAATTTCTCATAATTTTCTTAGAAAACATATCCGTTTTTCTGATAACACAGTTGATTCTCACCACAACTATCCAATAGGGATGAAAAAAATAACTTGTTTTAGTGTAAAGTTAACTATAGTCAGTTTTTTTTTTTTTTTCCTTATAGTAGTTGGAAGGGGACCAATCGTTCGATGCTGTTGGCACACTCTCCCTCGATGAGTCTTTGGACTCCCTGGAGGCGTCAAATAATGATAATAATTATTTAAATTAAGGGGATATTAAATCCCACATTGTTTTAAAACCGAATAAGAAACTCAAAGATTGGAATCAGAGAGTTTCTTGCCGAATATAGTATAGTAAACTATAAAGTATCGGCGATCACTAAGCGTCCGCTAAATGCAAGTGACCCTAGCACGTAGTGCAATACCGGAAATCTTGCAGCAAAGACGGTAAAGTTCTGATCACTATTCTTAGGTATTTTCCAAAATGTAAAAACACATTTCCTAGGAAATGTATGCTGTTATTACATTATGGTGGGGAGGTCACTACCCAGACCGGTTTCAGCCTTTTTTGAGGCTTCATCAGTGAGTAGCTAGACCATGATAATAATAATAATATCTCAGCCTTGCACAGACATAATTCCCCTGTTCTCATTATCAGCACTCCTCCTCCCTTCTTGCCTTTCCTATCTTCACAAAACCATTATATCTATATCCCGCCATTTCTATTCCTCTGATATCAAGATGTCATTCTCATCCAACCATGTTTCACTTATTCCAACTATTTTCAGGCACATAAACTCAATCAATGGCAATTTCATCTCCTTTATTTTTGACACTCCTGGCATTCATAAATAAACATAACAATTCATTTCTTGGTCTATAGCCAGTCCTACTCATGGTATCCCCTGTCTGTGACTATTCCTTGCCTGCTTCTTTCTGCCATGTCCCCCCCCCCCTTCCAGTCTCTCTAGCCTACCCTGTTTCCCTGTCCAACTTGCTTTTCTGTTGTCACATTCTCTTCTCCATTCACAACCACATCAGTCTCACCTAGTCCGCTCTCCTGCTCATTCACATCATCTTTGACTTCCACCGATACTGTGTTTGCATCACTCATTTTACCCTTCCCTCCAGCAGCAACCAAAACGACTCACTCCAAAACCATTCAGATGCAGTTCATCACTCTTATACTGCTCCATTCATCCCTCACACTCAGGGCCGCCGAGAGGGGGGGGGTGACATCTGAGACTTTTGTCACGGGCCTGGCATCAAAAAGGGCCCGACCGTCGGGCCCCGATGATCGGGTGATGACGTCAATAGGCATTCGTGCAAGGTTGTTGTCAGCTGCGCTAGCTAGTAATTGCATTCACAGTAATGTTCCCTGCCAGAAAGCTTCATTCTTGTTAGTATTTTGATAGACGAAGGTTTTGTGATTGTTTGTAAAGCGTGCAACTGTATAGTGTAGGCCGTGCACTAAAGAATAAAAGTAAATATTCTTATTAATTCGATTTTTTAATTATTAAAATTATATTTTTAATAATAAAAATTTGACCAACAGAAATGTATCATCATAAATCTGGAAATCAAAAACGAAAGGTGAAAAGGGGATCGTGAGAAGGCAAAAGAAGATTTAAAAAAACAAGCATTTACTATTAAAATATTTGAAGACTGAAGAACACCAAGATATTGAAGCACCAAGATTTTTTTAAATAAATGTTTAATATTTTATATGACTTTTTTTATTAAACAAAAGTGATGCACTTTTTTAAGTAGGCCCGAACCACAGACTTGTCACAGGCTCGAAAATTTCTCTCGGTGGCCCTGCTCACACTTGTCCCACACATTCATAAACTGCATTCCTTCTTCACACATTTCCGCTATCATTCCATTCCAGATCTTTGCTCTCTATTTCAACTCATCATTGTCATATCTGGGCAACACACAAACTACCCTTTCTATCACACTATAATAAATTTAGTTTAATCCTTTATCCAAGTGTGAGCAAACAAAGTTTGCACCTGAAAGTATCTTCAGGACTGGGTTAAGGTGGTACAACACCAGGGCAACTCGTTGCAAAGGTGGAGCAAGCTACCAACACTCCTAACTCAGTATCTCCTATAATGCAAAACACATCTCCTTGCAGATATGTCTAATGTTATGCATTAAGGCAAGGGCCACTACCCAGACTAGTTTCAACCTTTATTGAGGTCTCTTCAGTGGGAGCCAGGCCCAAGTGGAGATATCAGGCAGAAGCATTAGCAGGTCATCTCTACCTATAGGAATTGCCAATTGGCCAAATTTCTATCACACTGTTGCCTTTCACTCTTGTCAATAATCTGCTGATATCTAATCTCACATTCTTCCTATCAAACGATTCAACCAAATTTTATTCCAACTACAACCACCAACTCTCCCTCGCATGCTTACCTCTCATAACTAGTGCCTCTATTAGCCAGTTCATTTTCCCTCCTGGAAAACATACCTTGTGCACCCTCTCATCCACCACACCTTTTATGATAGAATCTTTATATACTGCTATTCTCAAGTCATTCTCTACTTTTCTCTCTCTCTCTCTCCACTGTCTTTTTATTCTTTCACACTCTTCCATTCGTATCCATTATACGTCTAATTTCATTCTATACATTTCATTCCTCATCTTAATAATTTCATTCCTCATCTTAATCATTTCATTCCTTATCTTAATCATTTCATTCTTCAACTCATGCATTCCAGCAGTTGCTCCCGCTCTTGCTTCACCAGTCTGACTGTTCCATTTCCATAGTCACACCAGCTCTTGCTTTGTCAGTCAGGCACACTTCCGCTTCCGTAATTATGTTCACTTTTCCTTTGTTTTTAATTATTGCCATATTCACAATCACATCCTCCACACATATTATCATGCTCACTCTTCTATCATTTTTAGACTTACATCCATCACTGCCTTTCGCCTTTTGCTATATTCTTCACTTCTGGTTCATAACTTTCATTCAAATCACCACAATCCATTAACATATCACATTTTCTGTAGATCTTCACTCTTTTGCTTCTCTTCTTTAATCTTTCTTCAAACACATCTGCCACATTCATCTTTGTAAAATTCACAACACTCTACTTTTGGGCCATGTGCCTGGATGACCTTGTTCTTGTTCACCATTGTTTACTGTTATTATGAAAAAGTGCTTCAAATTGATCAATTGATCAATTTTGAAACACAAGCACACCACACTCAGTCATATTTGATTTGAAGCAGTATGGTGTGAAGTGGAGGTTGATAGAAAGAGATTTTTAGTGGGATGTTACTACAGGCCAGAGAATGTGGAAGGTGGCAACAAAAAAATGTACAGGCAACTTGGCTTAGTGAGCAAGCAAAGGATGATCATTATGGGTGATTTCAACTATGATGATATTGCTGGAATGAAGAGATAGCATCAGGGAATAAGAAGAATGAATTTCTTGAGTTCTTAATGGACAACAATCTTAGACAGTATGTAACAGAGGGCAAATGAGGGTTATGAGTCTTAGGTTTGGTTATATCATCAGAGGATGTGATTGTGAATGGAGCGTCTAATTTCCCCCTCTGGATGGAAAGAGTGACCGTGAAGTGATCGCATGAGTTACAGACATCACATGAGAACTTCTATAAAGAAGGGATATATGTGAAACTACAAGGCTTGTGATTGTAGTTTCACATATATCCTTGTGCTATAGTATGGAAAGAGGAGTTGAGTGAGAATATAGATGCTGCATGGGCATTGATCAAGAGCAATTTAACAGCAGCAATGTCTGGTTGTATTCCAAAGGTGAAAAGGCTAAACAAGGTAGGAGTAAAATGGATGAATGAAGAGATTAAGCGTGAAATTTGGAAGATGAAGGCTCTGTGGAGGCTACACAAGGTGAATGTTGGTAGTAATCAGTTGCATTAAGAGTACAAGAAGTAGGCCAGGATGGTGACTTGGTTGGTAAGGAAAGCAGCAGAAGTGGAGTATCAGAAGAAATTAGCCAATCAAGCTAAGAAAATTCCTAGTGAGTTCTTTTGATATGTGGCAAGTAGAAGGCAGAACGACTATGGGAGGATGATGCTAGTTGATGACACTGGCAGATTGGTAACCAATGTTGAGAATATTTCAGTATATTTCATCCTTGTGAAGGTGACATCGAGAAAAGCTGGAGTTTAAAATGTATGTTAGAGGAGGGGCTGATGGTGAGTCAGCAGGAAATTTGGAAGATGAAGGCTCTGTGGAGGCTACACAAGGTGAATGTTGGTAGTAATCAGTTGCATTAAGAGTACAAGAAGTAGGCCAGGATGGTGACTTGGTTGGTAAGGAAAGCAGCAGAAGTGGAGTATCAGAAGAAATTAGCCAATCAAGCTAAGAAAATTCCTAGTGAGTTCTTTTGATATGTGGCAAGTAGAAGGCAGAACGACTATGGGAGGATGATGCTAGTTGATGACACTGGCAGATTGGTAACCAATGTTGAGAATATTTCAGTATATTTCATCCTTGTGAAGGTGACATCGAGAAAAGCTGGAGTTTAAAATGTATGTTAGAGGAGGGGCTGATGGTGAGTCAGCAGGAAATTTGGAAGATGAAGGCTCTGTGGAGGCTACACAAGGTGAATGTTGGTAGTAATCAGTTGCATTAAGAGTACAAGAAGTAGGCCAGGATGGTGACTTGGTTGGTAAGGAAAGCAGCAGAAGTGGAGTATCAGAAGAAATTAGCCAATCAAGCTAAGAAAATTCCTAGTGAGTTCTTTTGATATGTGGCAAGTAGAAGGCAGAACGACTATGGGAGGATGATGCTAGTTGATGACACTGGCAGATTGGTAACCAATGTTGAGAATATTTCAGTATATTTCATCCTTGTGAAGGTGACATCGAGAAAAGCTGGAGTTTAAAATGTATGTTAGAGGAGGGGCTGATGGTGAGTCAGCAGGAAGTATATTAGGAATTAAGTAAACTTGATGTTAACATGCCAGTAGGATTTGAAAGTATATCGCCATGTGTCTTGCGGGAATGCCCTATAGAATTAATGGCACCTTTAGCACAACTATTTAACATGAAGCTTGCAACAGGGTGAGTTCCAAAAGAATACAAGGTGGTGATAAGAATTGCTGCACTTCACAAAGGAAGGGGGGGGGGATAAAACTAAGACCACAAATTATAGGTCAGTCTGTGGTTTGGAGTTGTTGTTAAGATATTAGAGAAGTTGGTAAGTACTAGGATTCAGAAGTGGTTAAAATCATAAAAAAATAGCAGCATTTTTGATGATGGTCAGCATGGGTTTGTTAGGCATGTAAAATTCTTCCAGTTGCTGTAGGTTTTCTGTATATTGAAAAGGACAAACTTTTTTCTTCTTTGTTTACTTCAACAAGGATATCAAGTAAAGCTAATTTTTTTGTGATCTTCCGGAAAATCAAGAGTGAATTTTATGTTCAACGCTAGCTATTCAAATAATCTTTAGAATGAATTAAGTCATCCATTTTTATTGATCAAACAACGAAAATATCATCAATGTAACGTAACCAAGTATTTAGTTTCTTGTAATAGTTTTAATAGTGTTAGCTTCAAAATTTTCCATATAGAGTTGGCCAGGGTAATTGTAGATGGGAGAGATTCCCTGATCTCAAACTTGGCAAAGTATCTGTTGAACATGGTAGCTCCACACATAGGAAAGACAGAATCACATGTGAAGCATAGCTTACTGTTTATTGAAAAGGTAAAAGATTTAAATATAGAGCCTTCAGATCTCCTAGCAAGTTTAGATGTTGTCAATGTTTACTGAACAGCTTGCATTCCAACATAAAATTCACTCTTGAACTGGAAGGTTGCAAAAATTACCATTTCTTGATATCCTTGTCACAGTAAATGAGAAGAAAAAATATTGACCATTTCAGTATACAGAAAACCTACTGCAACTGGAAGATTTTTACATGCCACTTCACACCATCATCCATTATAAAAGATAGGCATGATTAAAAATTGCAAGACAGAGCATACTATATATCCAATACATTAAAAGGAATGTAGCCTCATAACCTTGCTCTCAGTGGTTATGAACCCAAGATGATCAATAAAATTCTTAATACACTTCTGGCAGTTCTTTTACGTAAACAAGATTTTAAGAATGCTGTCACGCTACCTTACATCAGGAATGTCACAGCAAAGTGGCAATGTTGTTCCATGAATACAACATTAAAGTGGTTTTTTTACCATTGCATAAAATCTCTATGTTCTTACATCCACAAAAACCTTTACATCATCCCATGAAAAAACTATATGAGATTCATTGCTCTTGTGGCATTTACTATGTAAGCCATTCAGGAAGGTTAGGGAAGGTCCACGTGTCTTAACATGTAAAACACTTAGAAAAAGAAGACAGCATAAATCAGGATTGGCATCCCATACAACTAACACGTGCCATCAAGTAGTTTGGCAATAAACAAAAAATGCCTTATATTGATCATAATTGTTTTACAAGAAAGTTCAAGGAAGCATCTTAAAATGCTAAGGATCGCCACAAAAATCAAAGCTTAGTCCAGACTTGATGTAGACTTGATGATAATGATAGCAGACCAAACTTGATGTAGATCAAGTTTGGTCTGCTTTCATTAAAAATCTAACTACTGCAGACTTAGGATATGACACATGCCAAGCTACAGAACATGACAGCAACAACTAGCATTGTTCCAACAATGTATATAGTAATTAATTTTTTTTTATTCTGGTTACTTATTTGTATATGTCATTTGTGAAGTTCTGATAATATCTAATATGTATAATTAATTGTTTCTAGTATTTTCTTTGTGTATAACTTTTGCAGTCCCCCTGATGATGTAAGGCTGACGACTTATGAAACTTGTAGAGTTATATTTATTTAATTTATTAAAATAGTTATTTATCTAAAAACATGTGGCCTCAATACTGGAAGCTTTCCACAAAAATAATAATAATAAATAAAAAGTGAGCAGTATCAACAAGAATGTTCTGTGAAGAGTAACACACAAAAGATGGAGATTAACAAAGCACAGACATAATCAAATGAAAATTGGGTGTTAGTTCCTACACTGTTGTGCTAACTTCGTCAACATTTCTCCTGTATTATATAGTTTTTGAAACTTTCCATGTGTGAGATTAATATTTAAAAATTATAGTGTCATTTTTATTACTTATAATTAAGTAAAATCACTCATATAGGTCTATGTCACCTGACCAGTTTAGGTCATACATTTTGATTTATATTCAGTATAAACAATTAATTAGGCAGATCGGTAACTGGGCAAATGGCTCCTACTGATATAGTCATGGGGAATCAAACTTTTTTGTTAAATTTTGAATGCATAATTTTATTGGTAGTTCAAGCAGATTTTTGATAAATTATTAATGTGAATTTCTTTAGATAGCAGATGAATGGTGGTCTCATACCAGATCACCTGGTGTGAGACACTCACTCTGCTTATTGGAGGCCTGAAGTTACATGAAATATTTTCATGTTTGGTTTCTAGAGCAGACTTTTTTGAATTGTCAAATCCTTAAGCCACCCATGCTTCTAATGTGCTCTATGTTTAGGACCTTTCATGGGTGTGTATAATATAAAAAATATGGTATGGGATATTTATACTGCCTTTAAATTTTTGCTCTTTTTTTTAGGACAGATAAATAACATGGATGGTGAATATTTCCAGCATTTTTTTGGCTATGCACAGGTAAGAATTTCATAGATTGATGACTCTTCGTATCCATGAAGATTCAAGGAATAATAGTAATAATAATAATAATAAAGAGAGAGAGAGAATGTATTACATAAAGGTTAAAACTAAATGACATGAAGATCTGCTTAACCCTGTGAGGAATGAACCAACTTCCACTTTTGATCTAATTCCCAGTCCTCTTCTCTCTCTCTTTCATCTATATAGTAATTTTTATTATATGAGAATTTCAGTATTATTATTATTATTATTAACTCTGGACTTCTGGGGAGTCAAAAGACTCATTGTAGGCGGTACACACTGTCACACATACAAACCTCACAAACCATGCTTTAAACTCATTCATTGTGTATACAGTCTCTGTACTCTCAGGCAATGCATTTCACTCACCAACTCCACTTTCCATGTAAAGAACCCTCTTCATTCCTTTGCTCACACCCTCATACAGTTTCCAGGAATGACTTTTCCTATTAAAAATTATCAGTGATCCATTACACAGCTGGCATAATAGATTGGACAAAAGAAGACCTGGACAGATTTTACCCCAAAACTAGAAAACTTATGACTATGCATCATGCATTACATCCATGAAGTGATGTTGACCGGTTGTACCCACTAAGGAGAATAGGTAGATGGGGTCTGCTGCAAGTGAGACAGACTGTGGAGCAGGGATGAATGCTGGTCTTGAAATTCACGCTTGCTCTTGTTATCATTCAGGGAGTGAGAGGTGTGATTGAAATCTGATTATTGGAATAGTGAATTCCAGGTAACCCTCGTGTAATGTGGATGTTAGGTTCCATAGAAATGCCGCATTATATAAATCGCGTTATGCGAGAGACTCAGATGACATACAAAAAGTAGGGTTATGTTCTGAAATCGTTTTTTTTTAAAGAAAATTATATAAACAACAATGACATATCCAACAAAAATATATTTTTATTTAATTCAGGTAATTCATGTAAGTTAAGAAAACATAAACTATGACATGAATACATAGTATGAAATTATAAAAATTACAAATTGTAATTAAGCTTCATTTCATGTAATACATAAATGTTTTAGGCAAAATAAAAATAAGTGCATCTTTTAATCTTTCATAGCACAAGAATTTGAGAATCTGTTAATAAATACTAGTTTTGTCATGTAATCACCTGATATATTACTACAAAACAGTAGAGTAATTCTGTCTTTGGAAACTTTGAATCCAAGAGCTGATCTTTCATTTTTTGAAATATAGGTGCGTTTTGGCATATTTTTCCAATATAACCTGGATTTATCAGCATTGAACACCTGGTCTGCATTATAAATGTTTATAAACTTTGAGAGTTTTTTGTTTAATAAGATTTACATCCAAAGGAATTTTCTTTTGAGCATCTTCTTTCCAAATCATTAGAGATTTCTTCATTTTTCTCTTAGAAAATTGTGCACACGAGCAACGAGCTTTGCACTTACCGTTGACCCAGCAATAAACACATTCTGGGATTTTATGTTCATTGTGTTTGATTGTTTGAATTGTTAATTCATTTAAATTCAAAGTCCTTACAACAACTGGTTTTTCTCCATTTTTCAACAGATCCATGATTTTAATTTTTTTTCTTCGAGAGAAATTTTCTTCGAGATGAATTTTCTTTTGAATATTCATTTTTTCCCTTTCAATGCAGTTTGTGGCCATTACTATAAAAATAAATTTTTTACATAAAAAAACATTACATATTAATTAGGTATGTAACTCACCAGAAAATAAAGTGCTCAGCTTGAGATAACACACTTATGATTTTTAATGCGCTTTCCTGGCAGAAAACGAAGACAATTTTCAAAATAAACACTTTATATGGTATACAATTGACGTATATGCATGCTAAAGGGTTGTTTCCCCCTAATATGAATTCGCTACTTATAACTACCTGTGCAATACAGCAAGACACAAATTTAACGAAGATAAAATTTGGTTTTTAAGTCGCGCGGTGAAAAATATACGAAAAGATAAAGGGTTACTAGAATTGCTAGACTGTGTTTTTGTCAAAACTGCGTTGTATAAGTACCGCATTGAACAAAGATTACTACAATTTGTAGACTGTGTTGTATAAGTACCACGTTATACGAGGGTTACCTGTACTGACCATTTAAAACTATATATTTAGAAATTTATGTACATTTAATCATACAAATACAACATTTATTTTACAAATGATATTCTATATTTTTCAATTTAGCTATTTGAATACAAATTCTACCCTACAGTTCTTTATGAGCTGGTCAATAACATCATCATAAAAAGTTGGTTGTAACTTAATTTTCCCAAGCAATATGCACACTTGTAAAGACTGCTGAAGCTCACTGGCTAGAGCTATGTTGACTGCATATGGCCTGTGCTTAAGCAACAGAGTGAGACGATGTGAAATGGCTATGTGCTCGCAAGAAATCACAGTTCTGCTGCGAGAACCTGTAAGCTCCTACAACCAAGCAAGCCAAAGTAACTTGGACTAGATGAGCAAGCATCGGCCTTCGATACATAACACAAAGCTCAATTATTGCCACGCAAGCTTAAGACGTCTTCTGTCTACAAAAATAAAAGCCTAAATGGAATGCTTATAAATGCATGTATTTATTAACAAATAAATAGTACTTCTTTCTCAATTAATGAGCTTGCACAGCAAGCATAGCAAGCATAGAGAATTCGCCACTGCCGTGGAGAAAAAGAAATTAGATTAAAAAGTTACATTGACAAGAGCTCTGAGCAAATGCTTCAAGCAGTTACACAAGAGGGTCTTCTGAAAGCAACAGGAATCAAATGCAATTATTATTATTATTATTATTATTATTATTATTATTAAACAAGACCTCATGGAGTCAAAGACTCATCTAGGAGGTCCTTTTATCTCACACACATCTCATCATACCGCGTCTTAAACACATTCAAACTCCTTGCAGACACCACACTCTCAGGCAAGGCATTCCAATCACTCACAACTCTGCATGAAAAAAACCTGCCTCTCATTCCCCTACTCACACCCTCTTTATACAGTTTCCAGGGATGACCTCTGGTTCTCCCCTGATCTCCCACTATTCTCTGTAGAACTTCTCCACCATTGATCCTATAACAACCCCTTACTAACTTGTAGGTCTCTATCATATCTTCCCTCTTCCTCCTGTCCATCAGACTCTGCAAGTTGCATCTTCTCAATCTTTCATGATACTCGACATTCCAGAGGTTAGAAACTACCTTAGCCAGTCACCTCTCGACCCTTTCCAACATCTCTTCATCCTTCTGAAAACCAGGTGACCAAATCTGGGCACAATAGTCCATGTGTGGCCTAATCAAAGCCTTATACAATGGAACAAGAATCTCCCTACTTCTACACGTCAGTGTCCTCTGCATCATTCCCAGAAGTCTTTGTTTAATTACAAAAAGGAACAGCAAAATAACTGATATGTGCGCTGGAAAAATAAACCCTTGCATAGTCAATTTCTTAGAGATCTGAGCACAAGATTGACATGAACAAGATGTGGCAATGGCTACAATATGGATATATTAAAAAAGAAACAGAAGGATTTATTCTAGCAGCTCAAGAACAGGCATTACAAGCTAATGCAATGAAAGCAAAAATTTTGAACATCAATAATAACAGCAAATGCAGATTATTCGATCAGAAAGATGAGACTGTAGAACATCTAATCGGTGCCTTCAGCAAGATAGCTCAAACTGACTATAAATACCGCCATGATTAACTGGTTAAAATAATTCATTAGCATTATTATTATTATCAACATTTGACCACCATGGAGTCAGAGAATCATCGTGGGAAGTACTCACCATTGCATACATTGCTCATCCAACTGCATCTTAAAATGATTCAATGTGTCCACATCCACAACACACTCAGGCAATGCATTCCACTCACCAACCACCCTACATGCAAAGAACCTGTTTCTCACTCCTTTGCTCACACCCTCCTTATACAGTTTCCAGCAATGACCTCTTGTTCTACTCCTCCCCTCTCCCATTCTATGAAAAATCTCTTCCATGTCTACCTAATAACAACCCCTGACCAGCTTATATGTCTCAATCATAGCCCCTCTTCCTCCTATGCACGAGGCTCTACAACTTACATTCTCTCAAACTGTCCTCATATTCCACATTCCAAAGACCACTGACTACCTTTGTGAATCTTCTCTGTACCCTTTTCAACATATCCTCATCACCATGAAAACCTGGTGACCAAATCTGTGCACAATAATCCATATGAGGCCTGATCAAGGCCTTATACAATGGAATCATAACCTCTCTATTTTTGCATGTCAAGGTTCTCTGCATCATTGCCATTATTCGATGTGATGTCTTCACAACTTGGTGGAAGTGATGGTGGACAAGGACCTGAAATTCAGGTCCTTGTCCACCATCACTCCTAGATCTCTCATCTAGTCTACTTCTTTTAAAGTTTTCACACCAAGTGTATGCTTTGCATCCCATCATTGCTTACCAAATCTCAAAACCTTACACTTGGCAATATCGAACTGACAGTTCCGCTTACCTGCCCATTCATTCAATCTCTTCAAGTCCTCTTGTAAGGCATCAACATCAGCCTGATTGTGCATTGCTCTCCCTAGTTTTGCATCATCTGCAAATAGCTGAATATCATTAGTTAAACCCAACCTAATATCATTAACATACAAATTGAATAACAATGGCCCCAAAACTGACCCCTGCGGCACACCACTGGTGACCTTTCTCTCTCGAGATACTGCTCCCCCATATACAATTTTCTGATACCTATCTGACAGTCAGTCACTGATCCAACACAGAAGTCTGTTATCCAATCCCATCTGTTTTAATTTATTTGTGAGCTTGTCATGTGGCAGTCTATCAAAAGCCTTTGCAAAATCCAAGTACATTACTGTATATGCATCTCCTTTGTCCGAGGTATTTGTCACCTTGTTATAAGTACATAATTAAGTTAGTGAAACATGATCTCCCCTTAACAAACCCATGCTGATAACCACAGAGAATGCTGCTATTATCAACCCATTTCTGTATCCTACTTCTCACCAATCTTTCCAGGACCTTCACCACAACTCTAGATATACAAACTGGCCTATAATATGAAGCTACAGCCTTATCACTGCCTTTATGCAGTGAAACAGTTTTACCCTCCTTCCACTCCCTTGGAACCTGTGCTGTTGCAAAACTCTTATAAAACAGGCATGCCAATGCTATTGCCAGTTCCCTGGAACATTCTCTTAAGATGCGTGGTGATATGTCATCAAATCCTATCGCCTTATTAACATCAGGGTGATTTATTTCCTCAAATACCTCCTGCTCAATCACAATTAAGCTATCCTCTCCTATGTCTCCTAACACTTAAGTTCATGATTCCACCCTGATCAGGATGAAACACCTTTATAAATTGATCACTGAAAACCTCAACAATGTCTTCTGCAGCAGTTACCATTCTACCACTTTCATCTTTCCATGATCATTCTTCCTTCTACTTTCCACATCTAAAAAACTCTCTAGGGTTTTTCTTAGCCTGATTTCCCAATTTCTGCTCATACTCTACTTTTGTTTTCCTTACTAACTGAGTCACTCTCCTGGCTTGTTCTTTATATTCTTCGTGTGACTGATTACCATTATTCATCTTGTATTTCCTCCAAAGGACTTTCTTTTTCCAGATTTCATGCTTAAGCTCCACATTTATCCATTTTACACCTACCTTATTCAGCCTTTTGGCCTCTGGAATACATTCGTACATTGATGCTGTTATGTATTTCTTTGTAAGTTCCCATGCAGCATTTATTTCCTTCACTGCTCAACTCCTCATTCCATGTTATAGCTCGAAGTTGTCTCCTAAACGTCATAATCACCAGCCTTATAATTCCCCATATATCCTTTCCTCGCAAAAGCCTGCATATGAGTAGCCACAACACAGGTGATTACTTCATGATCACTTTCACCAACTGGAGGAAAATGTGAAACCCCTCTAACAATTACATCCTCTGATGAAATGATGAGATCTAGAACTCCTGATCCTTGCGTGCCTTTCTTTGTATCCGCTAGATGCCTAACATCACTCAACATATTCTTCATTTCATTTTTCATTTCCAATATCTGTTTCATTAAATCTTTCATTTCGACAATTTCACTCTCTATCTTGCTACCTCTCGTTCGGCTGCACTTTACTTCCTTTTCTTCATTCATACTTTCTTTCACTCCCTTATTACTAACTTTTGCTTGTACATCTTTGTATTAATAATAAATTTAGTTTAATCCTTTACCCAAGTGTAGGCATACAAAGTTTGTACCTGAAGTAGTTCATGACTGAGGCAACTCGTAGCAAAGGTGGACCAAGTTCTCAACACTCCTTGTCTCAGTATCTCTAATAATGCAAAGCACATAATCTTGCAGACATGTATAATGCTATGCATTAAGGGAATGGCCACTACCCAGACAAGTTTCGACCTTTATTTAGGTCTCGTCAGTGGGAGCCAGACCCAGAAGTGATGATACTAAGGCAGAAGCAATGGAGAGGTCATATTTACTTATACGAGTTGCCAAAAGGTATACCACCTTATTATTAATTTACTCTGGATTTAGAGAAAGATGTTGGAAGTTTATTTTCCACTTGGTTAGACTATAATAAATTTAGTTTAAACCTTTACCCAAGTGTAGGCAAACAAAGTTTGCGCCTGTTCGTATATTTTCACGTTCCTTATTTTATTTTATTTTTTATTGTGTATAAGTGCTCAAATGTTCGTCATTGTAATATGGTACAGTCAGTTCTTGGAAGTTTTCCTCAAACCTTATTGAGGAAAACTTCCAAGTTTTCCTCAATAAGGAATTATCAGTGCCCTTGACCATGTTGTTTAATCTGAGTCTCGGGTCTGGTTTAGTCCTGAAGGCGTGGAAAGAGGGGAAAATAGTTTCACTGCATAAAGGAGGATCCAAGACTATGGTGGCAAATTACCGACCGATCAGCATATCAGGAGTCATTGTCAAGGTCTTGGAGAAAGTAGTCAAGGGAAAAATACAGGAATGGATTGATGAAAATGAGATACTGTACAGGGGACAGCATGGCTTTGTGAAGGGTAGATCATGCCTCAGTAACTTGCCCAAGTTTTATAACAAGGTGACAGCAGAACTGGATAAGGGAAATGGGTTTACGGTGATACTGCTGGACCTGGCAAAAGCGTTTGACAGGATACCACATGGAATTCTAATCCGTAAGCTACAACATATGGGAATGGATATAGGGTTGGTGAGATGGATAGGTGGGTGGTTGATGGAGAGATATCAAAGAGTAGTTTATTCAGGAGTGGAGTCCAAAAGACGGCCTGTGACCAGTGGTGTGCCTCAGGGTTCTGTTCTTGGACCACTGCTGTTTAATCTGTTCATTAATGATATAGGGAAGGATCTAAGTGGAACAGTTCATTTGTTCGCTGATGATGCAAAGTTGGGTAGGGTGATAGTGAATGCAGAAGATGTCAAAGCCTTGCAGGATGACTTAGATAGATTGGAGTTCTGGGCTAAGGAGAATGGATGTCAATTTAATGTGACAAAATGTAAGGTTATGCATTTTGCGGTGAAAAGATTAGCAGCAGTATACCACATTGGTGGATTTGTACTCCAAGAGATTGATGAGGCCAGGGACTTGGGAGTGTTGGTGGATAGAGAGATGAAGTTTAGGGGGGCACATTGCAAAAGTAGCTAAAACAGCTCATCAACTCACTTGGTTGTTGAAAAATACCTTGACGAGCAGAGACAAGCAAGTTATTGTACCTCTGTGCCGAGCCCTGATAAGACATCATCTCGACTACTGTGCCCAGATTTGGTCACCTCGGTTCCTTCTTGATGGGGAGGTGGTGGAAAGGATCCAGAGGCGAGTGACTAAGATGATAGCAGGTCTATGGCATGAACCATATGAGAACAGGTTGAAGATTTGTGGGTTGCAGAAACTAGTTGATAGGCGGAAAAGGGGAGATATGATTGAGACATTCAAATTGCTAAAAGGATTCTATAAGATTAATTCAGAGGATATTTTTGAGATAAGAACTGGTGGTAGGAGAACTAGGGGACACCTATGGAAGCTGGGCAAGAGTGTGGTTAGCAGGGGTGTTAGAGCTGGGTTCTTTACTATTAGAGTGGTAAATGAGTGGAATAAGCTGCCAGAGTCTGTTGTGGGTGCTATGACAGTGAGCGAGTTCAAGGCAAGGTATGATAGATACTGTGAGAATGTCGAATAGTTGTGTGGACATGGAGTTTAGGGTCTCCCTCGATGAGTCTAAGGACTCCCTGGAGTAGCCCGAAATAATAATAATAATAATAATAATAATCCCAAAGATCCATCTTTACTACGAGTTGCCTCAGTCCTGAAGATACTTCAGGTGCAAACTTTGCATACACTTGAGTAAAGGATTAAACTAAATTTATTATAGTCTAACCAACTGGAAAATAAACTTACTACATCTTTGTATTCTTTTATTCCCTCAGTTTGTCTTGCTTTCGTTTCATTTTCATTTTTTGCAACTTTTTTCGTAACTTTTGCTTCTACATCCTTGCATTCTTTCACTCTCTCAGTTTCTCCTGTTTTTGTTTCATTTCGGTTTTTCATAACTTTCACTTCTATATTCTTGCATTCTTTCACTCCATCAGTCTCTCTATCTTTCATTTCATTTCCGTTTCTTTCATATACACTCTCAATGTTTTCAGTCAGTTTCGCATTCTGTGTATCGTGGTCCAACAGTATATCGCACTTACGACAAATCCATACTTTCTCTCGTCTTTCGTTCATTCTCTCCCTCTCCACAAAGACATCTCTTACATTCCGCCATGCATATATATTACACATTGAATCAGTTTTGAAAAGCCTGTGTCGCTAATGCCACTTGACTTTCGCGGCATTCGCCTAGTAGCACCAGTCAATGCCCGCACGATTGACCTCCTGACCGACATTTTTGTGATATTTATAATGGCAATTTAAACTAATAATTCTGATATAATTCACACCAAAAATCACTCAGACACACTTCATTCTCAAAAATAAATAATGAAATCCTAAAATTTATGAAACACTGCCAGTTATTATTCTGACAAATAACAAATTAATTTAGAAGAAAATTGGTTTCTTCTTTGCTTTTACATAGAATTTTTACTTCTTTCAAAACCCTTTCAACTCTCTCTCTCTTTCTCTCTCAAATTTCTCCTTTTTCATTTGTTCCTGCCATAACAATCATGTCTTTCACTTCTCCCTTCTGCAATCTAACTGACATCCTTGAATTTCGCACCCGGAAACATGCTTTTGTCACTTGCTCATTAAGTATACCTCTTATAATCAAATCTCCATACAGTACTGTATCCTCATTTGCAGTTTCTCATACTTTCATACTCTCCAAATTCACATTTTCTTTTATTCTTCCACCTGCTGTACCACACAACAATCATTTCTCCACTTGCTCTAGTTACTGTTTTGTCCTGTGAAGGATGCATCATAAAAGCGCCATTTCACTCCTAATCATCTCCTCATCAGTCACTTCTTTCATTCTCTAATTCTGAGCACTATATTCACTATTTCCACATTTGCCAGACCACTTTTGCTATCTTTCCTTACATTGTTAGCACTCGTCAATTCATTTTCCTGCTTGCTGCATGATTCACAAATTTTTGTGTTGGCACATGAAACATATATGACAAATTCTCTCTCTATTCACATGTTTGTACCACAGCCCATTCACTCTTAGCAATGAATACATGAAACATACACTGCATCATACACGATCCCTCATACTAAACTCAGCTCCTGTTTTCCTTGCATGCATCAATGCCGTAATCCATATTCAATTTCATAAGCAAACACACACTTAACTTTACAGTCTAAAATAAGTAAGATATAACCAAAAATAATTATAAAATTACTAGTAATATAAAATTGCTGGCCTTGTTGGCAGAGTGGTTAGCATATCCGCTCTCCAGCCAAAAAACTGTGGATTCGAATCCAGCAGTAGGCATGGATGTTTGTGATTGTCTGTGGAAATACTGGTGGTGGTAGTGGGCAGTAGATGGCATTGGTGTAGTTGCAGTTGGTGAAGACAGAGTTGTAGAGTAGATGCCCTCCCTCGATGAGTCCTTGACCTCACTGGAGATGTCATGTAATAATAATAATAATAATAATAATATTCACTAAAATAAAAGACATCTGTAGAACACATGCAACACATAACTTTTGCTCTACATTTCTCTAGTACCCAAAATAGCTTAGTAATGAGGAATTTCTGTCATACACTATTGCCTATCATTCAATTTCTTTACCCCAGAAACCCTCAATCTATCTTCATAGAAGCATTCCACACATCCCTTACCATCTTGGTGAGGGATGTGTGGAGAATTACATGTGTGGAATAACTGAGAATTATGAATATCCTTTGTCTACTAATTGAGTCAAAGATGAGAAATCTATAAAATGTAAGATTAAGAGAAGATTTTTATCTTTCAGGCTTTGAGGTTGGATGTATGTTATTCTGTTTGTTTGTTTTTCTGGAAATTCTGTGATTTTTAAGAAAAAATATTTGCAGTCCAATTTAGTTTCATGGGGTGCTTAAGGGTCAAAGCTGTATAACTGAGAGGAGACCTCCACATAGCCTTTAAAGGAATGCGGAGAACTGATGAGGGCTTCTGACCTAATGTCCAATCCTCACCTTCTCGTGGTGCACCCTGTTGGGTATCTACTTTGATACTGAACGAACGAGGATGGGCTGGCAATTTGGGATTTAGCCGACCAAATTGTATTCTTATTGGTTAAACCAAAATAAAAAATGATGGTACAACATGATAAAATTTAATGCCGGCTGGGGCGTCGCCCGGTTAAACAAGGCCCCCGTTGTTTTCGCCAGGGAACCAGGGCGAACAGCGAAAAGTCAGCTACTGGAACAAATCTGAAAACAAACCCCAACTCAACATCACCAGAGTTAAAGATCGGTACTATCAACGTAAGAAGCCTGAATGGCAAAGAAATGGAGCTAGCTGAGGAATTAGATAAGTACCAGATCGACATAATAGGGGTGACTGAAACAAACAAGACCAAAACTGGTGAGATCTTTCTGAGCAATAAATACAAAATGTTATATTCAGGCAATGAAAATCAAGGAAAAGAAGGAGTAGCATAGTATTCAACACAAAATACGAGGCTAATCTTCTTGAATGGCAGTCAGTCTCAAGTAGAGTAATGTGGGCAAATATGAGAATGGGGAACTGGACAATGAGACTTACTTGTGCCTATGGTCCCACAGAAGGTTCTACTAAGGTAGAAGTGGAGGAATTTTTTGACGCTTTAGAAAAAGCAACTGACACAATGAAAAAGGAAAAGTTGGTCCTTGTTGGGGATCTAAATAGCAGAGTAGGAAATGATTGTGAGACATACAAAAATATTTTCGGAAAATTTGGAGAAAAGAGCAAAGCTAATAATAATGGCAAATATCTGTTGGATTTCTGCTCAGGACATGGACTGGTTATTACTAACACCATGTTCTAACATAAAAATGTGCACAAATTCACATGGAGAGAAGAGGCTAGGAATAAGAAAAGTCTCATTGACTATGTTATTGTTGATAGTGATGTTTTCTCCCTGGTGCAGGACACCAGAGTGTACAGAGGATTTGAAATTGGAAGTGATCACTATTTAGTCTTGAGTAGGATAAAATTGAATTTCATATTGAAAAGAATAACATGTAAGAAGTTTTAAAGTGAATAAAAGTTGAGCAGCTCTCAGATGTGAACTGTAGACTAAAATACAGAAAGATTATTGAAAAGAAAATGAAAGAGTTTGAGAACAGGAATCAAACCTTAGAGATTCAGTGGCAAACTCTGAAGAAAACATTGATTGATTCGGCCAGAGAGGCATGTGGTGAGGTTGTCTGCAAGGATAAAAAAATCAGAACTCCCTGGTGGACACAGGAAGTTAAAGAGGCAGTGAAGGAAAAGAAGAAAGCATATCAAAAGTTCCTGGCAAATAAGTCAGCTTTTACTCTTACAGAATACAGAGAGAAATGTAAGAAAGCTAAACAGTGTGTAAAACTAGCTAAATAAAAGTCATGGGAGGACTTTGGCAAGAATATAGAAAATAAATATCAAGAAGGTGGCAAAATATTCTGGAGGTTGTTGAAGAAGCTTAGGAATGGAGGAAAGAGTGCTGTAAAAGAAGTTAGAGATGATAAAGGTGACATGAAAACAAGAGAAAAAGATATCCTTGAAATATGGAGTAATTACTTTGATAAACTGCCAAATGAAACAAGCAGTGATGACAGCACAGTGATAAAAAACACTGACCAGGCATGCAGTCAGGAATACATATCCATACTTGAAGTAGAAAAAGCCATCAAAGGCTTGAAATGTGGAAAGGCAGCAGGAGTAGATGATATTCGACCAGAAATGCTGAAGTATGGTGGTATAAAAGTCTTACAGTGGCTGCACTGCATAGTTCAGAAAGCCGGGACAGAGGGATGAATTACCGATGATTGGAGTAGAGCTCTCATAGTACCCATATATAAAAAGGGAAATGAAACTGAATGTGAGAATTACAGAGGTATTTCCCTACTGAGTGTTCCTGGCAAGATCTATGCAGGTATACTTGAGAAACGGTTGAGAAGAATTGTGGAAGAAAAGCTTGGTGAAGAACAAGCTGGATTCACACCAAATAGAGGCTGTCAGGATCAGATCTTCACTTTACGACAAATAGTTGAGAAAGCATGGGAATATAACAAAGATCTGTATTTAAGTTTTGTCAATTTGGAAAAGGCATATGACAAGGTGCCAAGAGAGAAGCTATTCAATACGCTGCAGTTATATGGTGTCAATGGGGCATTATATCAAGCAATACTTAGTCTTTATTTGAATCAGCAGTTAGAATTGAAGGAAGTACAGGAAGATGGTTTAATGTTAAATCTGGTGTGAGACAAGGATGTACATTATCCCCTCTGTTATTCATTATCTATATGGATCACATTATGAAGGAAAGTGGTATTAAACCTGATATCAAAATTGGAGATGTTAATGTCAGTTCTTTGCTTTATGCGGATGATGTTATACTTCTAAATAAATCCGCTACAAGTCTGCAAGATTCTCTGACTAAATTCAATTGCTGTTGTAGTATGGTATGAAGGTCAGCAATAAAAAGACAAAGACAATGAAAATAGGCAGAATCATTGAAAATGTCAACTGTGTTGTGAACGGAGAACCTGTGGAACAAGTAAAACATTTCAGCTACTTAAGCACGATTTTTACTGAAGATGGTAAATTAAATAGACAACAGAATCAGCAAAGCTGGTATGGCGGGAAGTCAATTGAATAAATTCATATGGAATAAGAGTGAAATTAGTCGGAACACTAAATTAGCTGTATACAAGGCAGTGTTCAAACCAGTTTTAACTTATGGATCTGAGAGCTGGGTCAGAAGTAAAACACTTGACCAAAGACTAGAGACCGTAGATATGAGAGTCCTGAGAAAGATTAGAGGCATGAACAAATGGCATCAATGGCAATATCATATTAATAATGAGGATATTAGGAAAGAACTTGACATTGTCAGCATCAGGAATGCATTAGCAAGCTAATCTCAGGTGGTATGGTCACTTAAATAGAATGGGAGAGGAAAGATTAGCAAAACAAGTGTTCTCTGCCAGGTTGGCAGGAAAACGACCCAGAGGAAGACCAAGATATAGGTGGATTGATACGGTACAAAGTGCCTTAGACGATAGAAACATAAGATCTGATAATGTTGGAGTCTTGACAAGTAACAGACTGATTTGGAGGAAAATTGTAGATAGGAAGTTAGTAATGATGTAATTTTTTCATGTAGTACTGTCATATCCTATACACACCTTGAGGGTACATGGCAGGAATTTGATGATGATGATGATGATGATTTAGTTTCATTTTAGATTTTAGTTTTAGTTTAATTTTATTTCAGATTTTAGTTTCATTTTAGTTTGATTAAGTGCCTCAGTATTGCAACCTGTATCTTCAGCAGCATGCTCTATGGATGTGAGGCCTTGGTACTCCTGAGAGAATCTGAAATGTGGATATTAGCATTTGAGAGAAAATGCTATAGAAAGATCTTGAGAATAAGCTGGATCCAGAAACTGAACAATGAGGAAATCTATAGACGAATACAACCAAAAGAAAACCTGATCCAGAAAATAATCAAAAGGAAACTACGCCTCTTTGGCCATATATGTAGAATGAATGATGAGAGGAAAATAAAAATGCTGCTGTTTGGGATGATTGAAGGGAAAAACAAAAAAGGAAGACCAAACAGAGAATGGGGCAATAACATTGTCAAATGGTGCAATAACATTGTCAAATGGTGCATAAACTCTATACAAAAACTGAGTCATCTTGCACAAAATAGAATGCAATGGAAGAATCATATCAAGATGGCATCAGACACCTACGGGCATTGGACCCATGGTTATTGATGATGATGATGATGTATTGCAATTGGAAGAATGACAGGGCTTGCATCTTTCATTCGGAAAAGATCTGAGCTCGATTCTTATCATGATGAGAGGAATCTTTATATGGGCTTTTTCAGTTGAAGGTTAATTAGCCAATCTCATATAGAGGTAGCAAGGCTTTTCCCTGGGAACTCCAGTTTTCATCCCACATACAGGAAAATCAGCCACACAGTTTACAGACAAAAAAAAATATATATATATACAGGGTGTTCGGGATAAATTTGACAGTTTCGTAAGGAAAAAGAAAATCTTCTTTGTATCTATTAAATTTAATGAATTGACAAAAAAACATTACAGGCAGAGTTAATTACAATACTATCAACAAGATTTACTCAAAATAACCACCATTAGCATCGATCACAGCTTCAATTCTGCTTCGGAACCTCGAACAAGCTGATGCTACAGTCTCCCTGGGAAGGGCCGCAAAAACTGTTTTAATTTTATCCATTAACTGGGCTTTTGTATTACTGGAAGTGCGATTGGTGTCTTTTTCAACTGCGCCCCATACAAAATAATCCATGGGGTTAAGGTCTGGGGAGTTTGGAGGCCAAACATTTGGACTGGTGAAGACGTAGAAATTTTCAGACAGCCATTTTTGACTTTTCCCAGAGGTGTGGCAAGGGGCTGAATCCTGCTGCCATACATACGGCCTACCATTGGCTACCCTTGTTATCCAGGGCTTGACTACAGTTAGCAACTCCACAAACAAAGCCCGAATTCCAATGCCAGGGTTCTTCAACACCTGTTCCTGCAGATTTGCGAGGAATTCTGCTGTACGAACGCAATCAGATCGTCTGCTAGGGATCTTTCTTCTTGCTACATCCTCGTAGTCACCATTGCAAGTCTCTAGTTCATGCCTGATTGTTTTTACTGTATTCAGGGAGCATTGGGCAGCAGTCGTAATATCCTTATTTTGATGGCGGGCACGAATCATCATGATACAAGTTATTCTCTTCCATGATTCAGGTGGGTTCCAGCTATCCATCCTTTCTGACATCTTGTATATGAATGAAGAAGGGTCCAAACTTTTAAATGAAGAGAAGTGTGTGTTAATACATGTAACTTACGGAAAAATATAATTAATTATAAATATGTCAAATTTATCCCGAATACCCTGTATATATACTATTCGTGTGTGTGTGTGTGGTACGTGGCATTTGGTGTTGATGGTAGATAGTGCCATTGTGTGTGTGTAGTTGGATGATTAAGTGTGAATATTGTGGACTGAGCGGAATGGAGTGCACTCTCCTAATGACATTGAAATGAATAAAAAAAATCCTTTGTTCACATATGGTATTAATGTACTATAGGTTTACATAGTACATCAATGTAAAGATGGACGGGAATTTTTACGTAAACTATAAAATATATATTATATATATATTAGATATATAATTAAAAAATAAATATTTCAGCATATTATTTTCAACACAAGTATATGGAAATGAAAATATGCAGAAAATAATTTTTGCAATCTTTTATTCTTTAAATCAGCAATGGAACATGGAACATCATCATCAAATTACTGCCATGTACCCTTAAGGGGTATACAAGATATGATAGTGCTACATGAAAAATTTACATCATTACTAACTTCCTATCAACATTTTCCTCCAAATCAGTCTGTTATTTGTCAAGACTCCAACATTATCAGATCTTATATTTCTATCGTCTAAGGCACTTTGTACCATATCAATTCACCTATTTCTTGGTCTTCCTCTGGGTCATTTTGCTGCCAACCTGGCAGAGAACATTTGTTTTGCTGATCTTTCCTCACCCATTCTGTTTAAGTGACCATACCACCTGAGATTAGCTCTGCTAACTCATTCCTAGATGCTGACAACGTCAAGTTCTTTCCTAATATCCTCATTTTTAATATGATATTGCCATTGATGCCATCTGTTCACGCCTGTAATCTTTTTCATGATTCTCATATCTGCGGTCTCTAGTCTTTAGTCAAGTGTTTTACTTCTGACCCAGCTCTCAGATCCATAAGTTAAAACTGGTTTGAACACTGCCTTGTATACAGCTAATTTAGTGTTTTGACTAATTTCTCTCATTGCATATAAATTTATTCAGTTGGCTTCCACCCACACCAGCTTTATTGATTCTGTTGTCTATTTCCATGTTTAATTTACCATATTCACTAAAAATCGTGCCTAAGTAGCTGAAATGTTTTACTTGTTCCACAGGTTCTCCGTTCACAATGCAGTGGATATTTTCAATGATTCTGCCTATTTTCATTGTCTTTTTCTTTTTATTGCTGACCTTCATATCATATCTATTACAACAGTTATTCAATTTAGTCAAGGAATCTTGCAGACTTGTAGTGGATTTATTTAGAAGTATAACATTGTCTGCACAAAGCAAAGAGCTGACATTAACATCTCCTGTTCTGATATCATGTTTAATACCACTTTCCTTCATAATGTGATCGATATAGATAATGAATAACAGAGGTGATAATGTACATCCTTGTCTCACACCAGAGTTAACATGAAACCATCTTCCTGTATTTCCATCAATTCTCACTTACAACTCAAATAAAGACTAAGTATTGCTTGATATAATGACCCATTGACACCATATAACTATCGTATTGAATAGCTTCTCTCTTGGCACCTTGTCATATGCCTTTTACAGATCGACAAAACTTAAATACAGATCTTTGTTATATTCCCATGATGTCTCACCTATTTGCCATAAAGTGAAGTTCTGATCCTGACAGCCTCTATTTGGCCTGAATCCAGCTTGTTCTTCACCCAGCTTTTCTTCCACAATTCTTCTCAGTCGTTTCTCAAATATATGAGTGTTCGCATACATGTTGCCAGGAACACTCAGTAGGGAAATAACTCTGTAATTCTCACATTCAGTTTTATTTCCCTTTTTATATGTGGGTACTATTAGAGCTCTACTCCAATCATCGGGAATTTGTCCCTCTGTTCAGGCTTTTTGAACTATGCAGTGCAGCAACTGTAAGACTTTTATACCACCATACTTCAGCATTTCTGGTCGAATATCATCTACTCCTGTGGCTTTTCCACATTTCAAGCCTTTGATGGTTTTTTCTACTTCAAGTATGGATATGTATTCCTGACTGTATGCCAGTTGAGTGTTTTTTACCACTGTGCTATCACTGCTTGTTTCATTTAGCAATTTTTCAAAGTAATTACTCCATACTTCAATTTTTGCAATCTTTTATTCTTTAAATCAGTACAATGGAACATGCATTGCAAAAATAATTTCTGCAATATTTTCATTTCTACATGCTTGTATTGAAAATAATTTGGTTGAATATTTATTTATTTTTAATGATATATCTAATATATATATATATATTAGATATATTATTAAAAATAAATAAATATTATATATATATTTGATGTGTTTCCCACCCATGAAAGTTTATGTAAACCTATAATACATTCATACTGTGAGTGAGCAAAGGATTTTATTTATTTTTTTGTATTAAGTTTATATATTTTGCTGTTTTTTTATTTATTGTTACCTAGTCCAGAAACACTGCTCTAGAAACCCAACATAGAACTTTTCAAGCCATTTCATGTCTGCAGTAAGCAGGGGGAGTGGTCTAACACCAGGCAGTGAAATTCATCTCCCACTGAAAGGTAGTCATAAACATTATGCTTGTGGAAGGATTTGAACAAACAGCCTGTTGGTTGTAGAGCAGATACAACTTGGCCAAACAGGACATGCATTATAAAACATGTTTTCAAATAATATTTAATGAAATAAATGTGATTTCAACAATCTTTTTTTTTTTATTTCTTCATCCTCATCAAATTCCTGCCATGTATCATCATCGGGTGTGCAGGATATGATAGTACTACATAAAAAATTTACATCATTATTAACTTCCTATGTACAATTTTCCTCCCAATCAGTCTGTTACTTGTCAAGACTCCAACATTATCAGATCTTACATTTCTGTTGTCTAAGGCGCTTTCTACCGTATCATTCACCTATATCTTGGTGTTCCTCTGGGTTGTTTTCCTGCCAACCTGGCAGAGAACACCTGTTTTGCTAATCTTTCCTTGCCCATTCTGTTTAAATGACCATACCACCTGAGATTAGCTCAGTTAATGCATTCCTGGATGGTAACAATGTCAAAATCTTTCCTAATATCCTCATTTTTAATATGATAGTGCCATTGATGCCATCTGTTCATGCCCCTAATCTTTCGTTTTTTTAATTCTTGCAGAATTATAATCATGGCTATATGCTTGTGTTGAAATTAATTTGATTAAATATTTATTTATTTATTTTAATAATATATTTTTAATAATATATTTTAATAATATATATAATAACCAGAAATATAAGCAGACTAGAAATAACCAGAATTATTAAAAAAAATTTATTAAAGTTTATAATACTTATAAACCCATAATACCATATTATAATACCATATTCTAGTCTCCTTCAGAGTACTCTCCATGTGAGTCAATGCACTTGTCTCAATGTTTTTCCCACTGCTGAAACAGTTCTAGTATTGTTCACCTGAAAATACTGTTTATGGCCTAAAGCAAAGTGTCTTTTCTTTTTGCTTCTTCCACGTCAATAAATTGCTGCCCTTTCATGGTTTTCTTTTGGGAATAAAATGCAGTCACGTAGAGAGAGATTGGGCAGGTATGGAGAGTGGGGTACAATCACCATGTTGGTTTTCATCAAGAACTGTTGGACAGACAAGACCATGTGGGCTGGGGCATTGTTGTCATGCAGCAATCAATCTCTGGTACTCTACATTTCTGGCCATTTTTGTAACACACACTATCATGCAGTCCTCTTAAAATGTTGAGATAAAAATGTTGGTTCACTGTCTGTCCAGAAGGAACAAATTCTTTCTGTACAATTTCATTCACATAAGAAAATAAATGAATGCTGTCTCGAGGTTTGATTGAACTTGAGGTGTCTTCTTGGATCTTGGTGAATTTGCATGTTTCCATTGGCTTGATGCTTGTTTTGTTTCTGGATCATAGCTGTAGCACCAAGATTCATACCTGGTCACAACTTTTGAAAGAAAGTTGTGGTCATTAAGCATTTACTCCCTCAAATCATGGAAAATATTTACACAATTTTTTTTTGATCCTCTGTGAGCAAATGAGTCACAAATTTAGTGGACACACATTTCATTTGCAAATCTTCTGTTAAAATCACTGGCACAAACTCCATGACAAATTTGTCATGGAGTTCTCCATTGATTGGCTGGTAAACCTTTTCAATGTTTTCATCATTTCTGCTTGTGAAAGGTTGGCCAGATCATGGTTGGTCTTCAACTGACATGTCCCCATTTTTGAAACAGGAAAACCACTTATAGATCTGTGTTTTACCTAAAGCATCATCCTTAAAGGCTTGCTAAAACACAACAATAGTTTCTGTTGCAGTTTTACCCAAAAGAAAACAAAATTTCACACAAATTCGCTGTTCCTTTTGGTCAGCCATCGCAAAATCGCAAAACTTGCTTGTAAGCAATAACAAAAAAGCAGCCAGAACAACAAATTAGTTCATGGGATGATTCCATTTGCCAGACTGCCTCAGAAATAGATCTTCTCACTCATGATGCCTATTGGAATCCATTGATAATTAGAAAATGCCCCACACACCAAGTTCAGATTCCAGTTATTTTTAGGTACCCCCTCGTATATTTTTAATGTGGTTCCCACCCATGAAAGGTTTTATATAAATCCTTCCATCTCTATTCCTGTCATCCTGACAGGAATAGAGATGAAAGGGTATGATGTGTATTGTGAAGATAGAAAGGGTAAAAAGGGAGGACGGAGTGCTATTGCTGATAAAGAAAGAGTTATGTCCATACTTGGTAGACATGCAAGAGAAAAATAGTGGCAATGGGCTTTGAGGCAGTACGGTGGGAGATAGAAGTGAACAGAATGAAATACTTAGGCGGATGTTGTTATAGACCTGGTAATGTGGTTGGTAGTGAACCAGGATATATATATAATCAGTTTAGCCAAGCAAATAAGAAAATGCGGATCATTATGGGTGATTTTAATTATGGCAGTATAGACTGGGATGATGAGATAGCAACTGGAAGTAAAAAAAAAAAAAAAAGAGTTCTCGAGTTTTTGAGGAACAACTACCTCAGGCAGTATGTAACAGAGGACACACGAGAATTAAGGGTTTGGATTTGATCATCTCATCAGAGGATGTTATTATAAATGAGGTATCAAATCGCCCTCCAATTGGTGAGAGTGACAATGAAGTGATTACTTGGGTGTTGCCAGCAATGTGAGGACCTCTGGGAGAAAAGTGTTTATGTGGAATTACAAGGCTGGTGGTTATGAGAAGCTTATTCAAGAACTATCTATTAGAAGCAATGTCTGAATGTATTCCAAGGATCAGAAGATTAAATAAGGTAGGTGTGAAACGGATGAATGAAGAGATTAAGTATGCAATACAGAGGAAAAAGGCATTATCGAGACAACATAGGAAGACTACTAATAATCAATTCCATGAGGATTAGAAAGAACAGGAAAGGAGGGTGACTTGGTTGGTAATGGTAGCAAAAGTTCAGTATAAACAGCAGTTACCAAAAAAATCGTAAAGAGTTCTTTCTATTTGTAGCCAGAAAAAAAAAATAATGATTATGGAAGGATAACATTGATTGCAGAAAATGGTATAAGAACAACTTCTGCAAAGGATTAGTTGAGATATTTAATAAACAGTTCATAAAGAAGGTCTTTCATTCTTGTGAAAGTGACATCACGGAGAGTTTGAGAGCAGTTGATGATGAGGATGAGAAACTGACTCTAAGTGAGCACGAGGTATATGGGGAATTGAGCAAACTTGATGTTAATATATCACCAAATTTTTTTGATGGAATGTGCCAGAGAGTTGGCATCTGCATTGACATATTTGGTATTATCTTTGATGGACAGCATGGATTGCTAAAGGGAGGTCATGTTTTAGTAATCTACTTTCTTATTACAATAAGATGACAGGTTCATTGGACAAAGGAGATGGATACCCAGTGGTATACTTCGATTTTGCGAAGACTTTTGATAGATTCTGTTACTGTTCTAATGATAAGTTGATAGTCATACTAGAGCAGATGGGTCCTCCAGAGGGGAGGGCTATCTGACAGGTATCAACATGTCGTGTATGCAGGCGCAATATCCCAGAAGAGTGAAAGTCACTAGTGGTGTGCTTCAGGGGTCTGTTTTAGGGTCATTGCTGTTTAACCTATATCTTAATGATATTGGGGAAGATTTGGATGGGGATGTTCAGTTGTTTGCAGATGCTAAGTTGGGATGAACTATGAGAAGTAGAGCAGATGTTCTGACCTTACAAGAAGACGTGAATAGATTGAGCGAATGGGCACTAGAGAGGGGATCCTAGGTTTAATGTTGCATGTATGGTTTTAAAATTTGGCAAACAAAGATGGGATGTAGAATTTACTCTTGGTGGGGATATATTGTTGGAGATGGAGGAAATAAGAGAACTTGAGATGATGGTGGATACGGATCTTAAATTTAGAGGACACATTTCCAAAGTTTTGAGCACAACACAACAAATTCTGGGAATGATGCAGAGGACATTGACTCATAGAAGTAAGAATATTCTTGTTCCATTGTATAAGGCCTTTTTGGATTAGGCCACATATTGACTACTTTGCATAGATTTGGTCACCTGGTTTTCAAAAGGATGAAGAGATGTTGGAAAGGGTCCAGAGGCAATTGACTAAGGTAATTTCTGATCTCTGGAATTTGAATATGAGTAAAGTTTGAGAAGATACAATTTACAGAATCTAGTGGATAGGATAGGTAACAGGGGTGATATGATAGATATGTACAAGTTGGTAAAGGGTTGTTATAGGATCAATATTGAAAATGGTTTTCATAAAATGGTGGGATATTATGGGAGAACAAGAGGTCATCCATAGAATCTGTATAAGGAGGGTGTGAACAAGAGAGTGAGACGCAGGTTTTTTGCATGCAGAGTTGTGAATGATTGTAATGTTTTGCCTGAGAGTGTGGCATCTGCAGAGAATTTGAATGTGTTTAAGAAATGTGTTTATGATGAGTTCTGTATATGAAAGGCACCTCCTAGATTAGTCTTTGACTCTATGGAGTCTTAGGATAATAATGATAATAAGAATATTTGTATGGGGTTTCCCACCTTTCTCCTCATCCCTTTGTGGGAGGGCAGGTTTAGCCCTCCTGATGAGGGATTAAGTATATGTATTTTTTATGACTGCAGATCTGTGTGTGTGTGTTCATGGGGCCAGTTGCCTTTTCTGAGGGATAAAAACCTAAGTTTTCAGGTGGAAAAACCATCTATCTCCGTACGACACAGGCTAACTCTCCTTTAGTCAAAAGAGACCAGATAAAGATCCTCATGTCATAAACAGGAATCAAACCCAGGTCTTTCCCGCCAAAAGGCTTTGTCTTTACTGACTGAGCTAAGGAGGCTCAGGATAATAAAAATCATCATTATCATTTGTTCACTGGACATCTACAGATGTCGTATGGTCACTCTGATACTCATCAGAGTGACTATATGGCAAGGACTGGTGTGGCCTTGTGATATAGTCCTGTTATATGCTTTTCTGGAGGCTTCAACTGCCTGAAGATCAGTCACTCTACACATACCATCCATCCATCTCATTGATGGTCTACCACTTCCACTTTTTTCAGGAACTTTACCTTCTATTAATCTTTTGAGAAGTCCTCCTTCCATCCTTTCAATGTGTCCAAAATATTTTAACTTTCTTCTGTCAATATCGTTAAGGAGCCTTAAAGTTCTACTTATCTTTTCTGACACCCATTCATTTGTATGCCTTTCAGTATATGATATCCTCAGCTGCTTTCTGTAATACTACATCTCAAAAGCAGCTATCCTTTTCTTATCT
The DNA here is from genome assembly GCF_054136105.1 of Typopeltis vanoorti. Taxonomy (NCBI): domain Eukaryota; kingdom Metazoa; phylum Arthropoda; class Arachnida; order Uropygi; family Thelyphonidae; genus Typopeltis; species Typopeltis vanoorti. The sequence goes on along the minus strand of NC_143560.1, from coordinate 3,440,221 downwards.
GACTTCTTTAGGTTCCAAGTATAACATCCATAAGTTGCTTTTGGAAAAACAACTACATTCCAAATCCTGAACTTTGTTAATGTGGAGATAGATCCATCCTTCCTAATCTTCTTCTGACATTTTCTGAACAGCAATTCTTCACATTAATAATGAATTCCAGGTACTCAAGCTTTCTGACTTCCTCTATTCTTTCTCCATTAAGGTGCACTTGTTTCTCAAGGTCTTCCCTGTCTGTATTTTCTTTGAGAACCATGATCTTTGTCATGCTAGGATTGAGCTGAAGTTAACTGATCTCGTTAACATTTTCAAGAATTTGCCCTAGTTCTTCCTTGTCTTTATAGAGAAATGCATTATCATACCTCAGATTATTGATTAATCTACCACCTCTCCTAATTCCTGTCTTCAGCTCATCCAATGCTTCATGCATGATGTCTTTTCCTAAACAAGTGAGAGATAGTAAACAGCCTTGCATAATTCCGTTTCCAAATGAAGCTAATCAATTAATTCAACACCTGTTTTTACCATGGCTGCTTGCTCCCTGTATAAGTTAGCTATCAACCTGATTGTGTGTTGAGGAAAGCCCATTCTTTTCATTACTTTCCACAGTTTCACATGCTGAACACAGTCAAAAGCTTTAGAGTAGTCTAAGAAACACATTATCATAGGGAGTCTGAATTCTTTTTACTTTTCTATGATATGTCTAAGGCAAAGGATTTCATCTCTAGTATCCTTACCTTTCTTAAAACCTGCTTGTTCCTCAGGCATCTCTGCCTCGACTTTGGCTTGATTCCTATTTAGCATGATAACAATAATAATAATTTTTTTTTTTTGCAATGTCAAATAATACTTTTTTTATCTGTCAAATAAATTACATACATATACATACAAGTTAATTATACATACAATTTATATAATATGTGTAATACACACATATTTATATAATACATACAATTTAATATAATTACATACAATTTAAGAGATAATACTACAATTTTTCACATGTGGTTCAATTCAGATACCAATTTATCTCATACTTTGTACAGTGCGCAAGTCATATAGTACAACAGTTCGTGTGTTATTAGTAGTAATAACGATTTTTAGTAATAGTTTACAATCAATTATAGTTCAGTTACACAGGATAGATTGCACGATTATCTATCTATCTGTATAAGTTTTTTTTTTTCCATACAGAGTGCTAGAAAAATATCTTATTTAAATTGCATAAATAATGATATTAACAATCTGTTTTACATATTTTTTCACATACATATTTACAATGATCCATTTAAATTTACAATGATTTACTTTTTATTAAATTGATTATAATATTTACTTGTTTCTTTGGGTGGCATTTCTGATTTCTTCCTCGAAGCTTTGCAGAGCTTATCTGAGGAAGATAATAGATGGTGGTGGTTTCGTGGTTTTGTTTCTATACCCATTGCAAGCCAGATGTTGATTTTACTGTTTGTAGGTAGGTGCTTAGAAGACTACTTCTTGTGCACGGTTGAACTTTTTTGCAAGTGGGATTGGATTTGGGCATGGTGTGTTTGTGTCCTTGTAATGGTGTTTTTTGAGAAAGGTTTGTTATCAGTTTTGTGTGTGTGTGTGTGTGTGTGTGTGACTGAGAGAGAGAGAGAGAGAGGAATTTCTCTAACTTTCATTCTCACTGTAATATTTATATTGCACCAGTTTCAGCCCCTTGTAGGTCCTTAGGTTTCTGTTGTTGAACGGCAGTTTGTTTATCATGTCAGGTACGTAGAAGTTTCGGGTGGCTTTGTCATTGTGATTGTTGCTTATATGTTATGTAGTTTGTTGACTGTGGTCTTGTTATCTGGTATGTTGTTCTGGTTATTCTATAGGTTGGGCTGTAGTAATGTTTTAACATGACTGTGTAGTGGCATAAGTGTTTCACCTTAAATATTTTGTGTTCTGTCCATGCCACCTGCATAAGTATGGATTTTTCCCAGAATATCAGTTTTACCATTTTATTTTGCAACCATTGTGACCTGTTAAGTTTGTAGTCTGTGCAGAATGCGTATGATATGATAAAATGTTTTCACATAATGCTTTATAGATTAGTTTTTTTGTGTGTGTGTGTGTGTGTCGGGACAATATCTTTCAATTGATCAGTTTGCTTGCTATTATCCTGAGTTTGTTGTGTAAGTAGTTTATATGTGTTAGTTTCATTCAGGGCTGGATTAACCATTAAGCAAAATAAGCACGTGCTAAGGGCAGCATGGAAAGCAGGGGCACCACAGAATTTCTGCTTTAGTTAGATGACGAATTTAATTTAAATTAACTTTTAAATAGTTTTTCTTTGTTTTTATCTTTTCTTACTGTTACCTACTTTGTTTCAATAAATAATAATGTGTAGAAGGCCTAATAAAACTCTAACCATGTGCACAAAGGTTCGTTTACACCGTGTTATCGCTCACGATGCTTTCTGGCACTATCATTGCATCAAGTGAGGTAATTTTTTATAATTGACGTAACCATTTTATTTTTTATTTTCCAGCCTGTTTTAGGCCTTGTTTTAATAAATTATGTCTTATAAAAGGCTCCAGAAACAAATATAAAACAAATCACGTGGTTGTCTCAGAAACATGCCTCCGGTAAAAGGCCTAGCTGTCACAGAAGTGCGACTCCGGTAAAATAAGAGTTACTTAAAGCACGAAAGCACAAGATTATGTTCAACAAGTTGAAAAAAATAATATTCAACAAAATAATCTTTTTATTTCTGTATTTAACAGATCCCAAGAACTAAGATGAAACGTGTTCAGTTAAGTGGTGCACAAAAGCGAAAACTATCAAAAAAGAAACGAGGAGACTTTGGAATTAGATTTCAAGACTGCAAAGTTGACTGATTTCTTCACACAAGTTCCATAACATTCTATACTAATTCCTGATCAGAGCCAATCTCCGTCATCAGAAGTGGACACAAATACCACTTTGATCACGTCAAAATCAAAATATGATGATGTTGGAATCATCAAGGTGTCACAAGCAGGTTCATCTAGCACATGTCTCACTACTGACCTCACTTTGTCTGTAAATTCTCTTGATGTGTATTGTTCTGTGTGTATTGTCCAGCATTTCATTAATCTGGTGCCAGATTTTTTTTTTATGTCATTCTGAGCTGTTGTTAATTTGTTTCTGTAATAGTTTCTTTTTGCCGTTCTAATCTGTGTTGTTAAGAGATTCCGTTTTCTTTTGTATTATAAAACGATATTGTTTGGCGACTTCTTAAGTTATTTCCATAGGGCATATTTTCTTTGTATGTCTATTAATATGTTGTCTGTTATCCATGGATTCTGTTTAGTTTGGGAGCATATTTTTATTTTTGTTAATGATTTGTTATATGTTTTATTAAATGCAAGTTTAAGATTATTATATACAGCATCAGCAGAGTTTAAAGATGCTATCTGCATCCAGGTCTGTTCTTCTGATTTCATCGTTTACTATTGTTTCGTTTAGAATGCTATAATACTGTTTTGTAGTCTCAGTGAGTTTTATGGGTTCTAGTTCAGTGTATAACTGTAATGCTGTGAAATAATGGTCTGCCATTTGCACATTACGACGGCTGCGACTATATGAATAGGGTTATGTTATATGCTGATAAGAGGTCTGGGTATTGTTCTGTGTTGTTATTTATGTTCCTAATGTTTATATTCATGTCTCCTATTATTATCAAGTATCCTGAGGCACCTTCTTTTGTGGCTGAAAGCCATCTGTTTAGTTCATCTAGAAAATCTGTGGTGCTTAAGTTGGGTGGTCTGTATATTACTTTTAATATCAAGGAGTTTTTTTGTTTCATGTTTTTAATTTCAATGCATATGTTTTCTGCGTATTCTAGTTTATAGTTTATTTCTGTTACTTCTAGTTTATGTTTGGTAAATATTATTATACCACCTCCTCGTTTAGTTTGTCTGCAGTGTTTGTGTTGTTGGAAGTGTGGCATTTGGTAGATGGTTGCCTCTTCATTTGTCATAGATACTTCAGTCAGTATTAAAATGTCTATGTTGTCTATATCTTCCTTCAGATAAGCTTGCAGGGTCAGCCAGTATTTTTGAATGCTTCTGATGTTGACATGGAGAATGGATAGTCCTTTTTTGGGGACAGTCACTTGTTTCCATTCTGTTATCGATTTAAGATTGTGGCAGTTGTCATGTTCCGGGGTGATTACATCTGCTTAGTGGTCTGCGTTCGTGTATGTTGTTACTCATCAGTATTCTTTTTAATGTGGCAGCCTATTGAGGTCTTCTATGGATTTTATTTGGATTGGCTTTGCATCTTGTGTCTTTTTAAGGAATATTTTGCTGTCTCATATCCATATAAACTAGTAATTTTTTTCTGTTTTTAACTTTCCTTATTTGGTAGAATAGTTTCTGATAATATGGCATTAAGTATTCAGACACGTATATTGGGGTATTGTCATGAGCTCCATTCAGATCCTTGACTACTGGTTTTATAATCCTGGTAGCTTTTATAAGTGTAATTTTTGTTGGGCTGTTAGTGAGTTGCACCACGATGGGGGAGGGATTACTTTCTCTTTTCCTTTTTTGTGGTAACTGATGTACCGACTGGATATCTTTTAATTCTGTGGTATTTTATGCTAATCATAATAATAATAATAATAATGTCATCCTGCTTACAGTTGTGGATCTGCTTTTATGAACAACAATAGTATTTTTTAAAGACATTTTCTTTTTAAATTACCTTAATGGACCTGTGATTTCAGTCAGGATTTCTCCATGACTGCAGGTCGTAAAGAGTCCAGGTATTCCTGTCTTGGGCCTTTCTTCACCATTTTCTTCTGACTTTCTTAATCACTGGGTCTTCCCACCTTAAGGCTAGTCTTCCAGGTTTCCTTTTGGTATCTCTTGGATACCAGTTTGTAACTCTGACTGTCCATCTGTTGTCTCTCATTCTGATGAGATGTCCTGCTCATCTTCTTTTGCTGTTGTAGATTGCTTTTATTACATCTGTGAGTCCAGACTTCTTCCTTTCTGTGTCACATGGTCTATTTTATTTATATTGCACATTCTTCTCTTCTTCCCATTGCACGTTGAATTGTTATTAAGCTTTGTTCTTCTTTTAAAGTTGTGTTCCATGTTTCACTGCCATAAGTTAATGCTGGTAAGATGTGACTATTGAAAAGATGTGCTCTTATTTCTATATCTATGTTTTGGTTGGTAACTGTTTATTTTATTTTGTTGAAGGCTATCCAAGCAGCTCGTTTTATCCTTGCTATTTCATTTGAGATATGTCATTATTCATTTTTATGGACTGGCCGAGGTAGATGTACTCTTCAACTTTTTCAATGGTGTGGGTTCTTTTTAAATATCAAATTTATATACAATAATATTTCAGATGAATTTTAGCCTTTTAACTTTTATCTTTAAAATCCAATTTTTAACTATAAATATATATGTTGAAAATGTTTCAAGCACATCATTATGCACACTAATCCAAAATTTATGTTTATTTTGAGGTACTCCAAGTATTACATTCTCTCCCTACTTCCTTGAATGCCAGGAAGTGAGTTATAAATAACCACTTTTTATGTCTAATTTCCTACTGGTTTGAAACTCTTCACAGGGAGTATGTCTTCTTCTTCTTTAACCCATCCATCCCTTAGGATGGATAAAGTGACCTGATTAGGTATTACAATGAATTAATACAATCAGCATGTCAACTCTTCTTCATTCCTTAATGGCAAGTATTTATGCCAAATGATCTACATAATAAAATCTGAGATAAAATGGCATCATTCTACCAAACCATCATCAACGTATAAGTTAGTGAGAGGTTGATACCAGATTAATGTGGAGGAGATTTTTCTCTCATAGAGTGTTGCATGATTGGAATGGATTGCCATTGGATGTTGTGTGTCCAACTAGTGTGAATGAATTCAAGAATGGGTGTGACAGTTAATTTGGGTGGTATGTGGTCTTCCTTGATGAGTCTCCTAACTCCCTGGATGTCTCTCTTAATAATAATAATAATAATAATAATAATATCCATTCCTATTATACAAGTTTGCTGTTGCTCTAGTAGAGAACATATTTGCCAAATTTATAGAACTTATTGCTAAATCAAGATTCACCTTTAACAATCTCATACTGTTTTTATGGAGGATTATAATGCTGTCTACCCACCATTGGATGTGATTCCTAATGTAATATTTCCATGACCATACCAGAGATACTGATTGATTTATATAATTTTATTGTTATTATTATTATTAATAATAATAATAATAATAGGAAGGACCTCCCGCGATGAGTCAAAAGACTCATTGTGGGAGGTCCTTCCTAAAAAAACAAAAAGTATCAAGACTCATCGAGAGAGGTCCCTCCTAGGAAACACAAAGTCTGTCATACCACTCCTTAAACGCATTGACTGTTCTTGCTCTCACCACTCTATCAGGCAATGCATTCCATGGATCAACCACCCTCCATGCAAAGAAACCACTCTCCTCACCCTCTTTCTCATAGTTTCCTTTCGTAACTTCCAGGGATGGTCCCTTGTCATGACTCTTTCCCACTGTTCAACCAAATGGAAGAACTACCCAGTGTTAACCCTGTAACCACCTTTCAACAGTTTAAAAGTCTCAATCATATCATCTCTCCTTCTTCTATCCACCACACACACTGCAGTCCACACTCCCTCAGCCGATCCTCATAACTGACATTGTACAGTCCTGACACCATTTTTGTTATCCACCTTTGTACCCTTTGCACAGTTAATTTATCCCCTTCAAATCCTGGGGACCAGATCTGAGAACAATAGTCTAAGTGTGGTCTGATCAGAATCTTATACAATGGAATGATAACCATTTTATCTCTGAAGGTCAGTGTCCTCATTATTGCAACAATCCTCTGTGTTACCTTCACTACCTTTGCAATGTGTCCCCTAAATTTCAGGTTTCTATCAATCATAAACCCCAGATCTCTTGTCTCCCCTACTGCCTTCAGTTTAACTCCTCCCATAGAGTATGCAGCATCCCATTGATGTGTCCCAAACTTCAAGACCTTACATTTTACTGTATTAAACTGATACCCCCATTCCATTGCCCATCTATCTAGCTTATTCAAATCCTCTTGCAGGGCTACCACATCTGCACTATTAGTAATAACCCTTCCCAGCTTCGCATCATCCACAAACAACTGAATATCCCTTTGCAACCACTGACAATGTCATTGATATAAAGGTTAAACAATATAGGTCCCAGTACTGAGCCCTGTGGAATCCCACTTGTAACCTTCTTCCTTTTTGAAGGAAGAAGGTTACAAGTGGGATTCCACTTGTAACCTTTTGTGTACACCTCTGCTGTACACAACTCTCTGATACCTATTGGATTTACTGCATCAATCCTTGTATAATGGAATAATAATAATAATAAATTATTTAGCTCTCATGCTACTCATTAGGAGTTATGTACTGAGACTTAAGTGGAACAATCAGGTTATGCACATTGCTACCTCTCTAGCATGTTCCTTCAGCATCTGTTTTGATAATCCACCCAATCTTACTATTTTTACTCTTACTACTATTGGAATTAAGCTCTTGCAATAGCTTTAATACTACTAAGTCATCCACCTCTGTTCTTTTTTTTTTATGGGAGAATTAATGGCTCTTGGAAGAATATATATCTTATTAAGTGAACACTTAATCGCTTAGCAATTTCTAAAGAAAGATCATACCATCCACATTCACTACGGTTATTATTATGTTTTATTTGCCACAGGAACAAAATTCCATCAGATTTCCCTTTGTCTGTTCAGTAAACTTCTTTTTATAATCCAATTTTGTGTTCCTCACCACAGCTATCACTTTTCTGGAATGCACTATATACTGTTCCTGGGCCTCATTACCACTCTTTCCATGATGTTGGATCCACAACATTATTTGTGCAACTCTTGCTTGAAATTATTATTCTTCTTCTAATTCTGGGAATGAAGTCAGAAACAATGGTTATTTTATGATACTGTTTCTTATACCAAGCCACTTCCAGTTGCCTTTGCAGTTTATCACCTTCCTTATAGTTCCACATATTCTCTTTCTTATTCAAAGCTTTCCCATGCATTGTAACCTCCCATATTGATCCTGCATTATCACTGTCATTGTTTGTGGTAATCATCTCATTTACAGACAGATTTTTCATATTCTATTTCTAGATCATGCTCTTGTACTGTGAGTCCCTTCTATTGTGCACCTTAAGGTAGTTATCCCTCAGTAATTCTATATATATATATATATATATATATATATATATATTCTTTTCCCATGTCTTGCATTCTTTCATTTTCCTTCAGTCTACGTCCCCCCTCATAGCTGAAATCATTCATAATGATAGTCCTCATATCCTAAAAGGATACCAGAATAGTTTTCCTTTTAGATTGGAGATGAATGTAATCACCTGTTGTGAGACCACCACCACCACCACCCCTCTTATTGTAGGCCTTAAGTGGCTTGAAAACGTTCCATGTTTGGTCTAGAGCAGGGTTTCTGTATTATGTAAAAAAATAAATGAAAAATACAATATATATATATATATATATATAAAATAGAAAAAATCCTTTACCTGTATATGGTACAAAAATTTACTGTAGGTTTACGAATAACCTTTCATGGGTGGGAACAACATTAAAAAAAAAATCCATATGATTTATTTGTGTATGCAGTTCAGAGCTTTCTTCAGAGATACTCCTAGTTTGCATCAGCATCCAACTGTGTATTTTGTCTAGTCCACCTCTATCTCTCACCAAACAGCCTTGAACCTATTGCTGTATTACTCATACTACTCTTTTTATCACCGTTGAACACCATTGAAGATTTCTGCTCTTGGATGTAACTCCTTAGCAATCATTAGCAATATTCCCATGCTGCCTATCTTGTCTGAATTAAATAACTGAACCTGTCACATTATATTTTTGTAAGGATCTCTTTTGTCAGCAAGGTCTCAATGAAGCTAAAACCTTTTAGTCCTACCACATCTACCAATGCTAAGGACTCCTTGACATGCTTCTGGCATTAGTATATAAAGCATAATAGTTGAGCACCAGGATGATGATTGTTTATGTAACTCTTAAAACATAACCTTCAAATAGGAAGCTGGAGATGATCCCTCAATCAGATCTCTTATCGCATTTCCTCAGTTTCACTTTCTTTCTTGACAAAACTAATCCTAGCATTCCTGCAGTCATCTCTAACACACTATCATTCTCTCTTACTCTTTATGTCATTATGCTAACAATTTTGATCTCTTAATTCAATGCAAGCATCCATGCTTTCATGCAAATACATCTACTTTCTCTGACTATTCACATTCATGCTTTCAATGAAAAACAATTCTCCAAACACCTAACACTGAACCCATTCAAGTGTTATTTATCCTACCAGTACAAACCCTTTCAACTATTTAAATAATTGCACACACACCAACATATAGGACATAATTTTTCCTACACAGACTACTCACTGAATCATTCAAATAGGAAGTTTGCCTGTCATACCACAGACACAGATTCCAATCTTCATTCTTTTGCAGTTTATTTTCACCCCGCACAATAATTCTTCCATATCCTCTCTTATACTATACTTATCTCTTTCAAGTTATATTATATGTTTCAACAAATATAATCATATTATCTACTTATATGCATACAGTTGCATTAAATCTCTGCTCTCAAAGAAAATTTTTGATTACTATTATTAGTATTAATATTGCTTCCAAGCCTGAAAGGAGTCTGAAGATTCATTATAGGGAGGCTGAACACTCAGAGACCACAGTAACTATCATACCTTGCTTTGAAAACCTTCAGCTTGGAACACTCACCATCCACTCCAGCAATGCAATCCATTTACTCATTACCTGCCATGCAAAAAATATTTTTTTCACTTCCATATTGACATGACCTTTATACAGTTTTAAGGGATGACATCTTGTTTTCCATCACCCATTACCATATGTAATAATTCTTCCGTGTCTCTCTGACTTACTTCACTCACCATCTTATACATTTCACTCATATCTCTTCCTCCTCCTATTTAGTAAGCTCTGTAAGCTACATTCCCTCATTACATCTTCATACTTAACATTCTGATCCTGAGACAGTCGTAGTTATTCATCTTTGCACACTCTCTCTGGTGTTTCCTTATTGCCAATATAGTCAGGTGACTAGATCTGATAAAATGATGCCTCATTAGTGTCTTATACAGTGAAACTATCACCTCCTTTTCCATACTTGTCAGGTTTGTTCACATTATAGCACCAATTGTCTGGGTAATCTTTATAACTTTCACAATGTATCCCCTAAACTTCAGTTCCTATTACAAAAAGATCCTCAAATCCTCACATTGAACCTCTTAAAGCACAATGTTCCTCCAGTATGATAAAATTCATTTCATCTTCTCTGGCCAAAGTGCATAACTTTATGCTTAGCAATATTGAAGTGACAGTCCCATTTTCCAGTCCAAACACCAACCCACTAAAACCTCTTTCAAAACCAATTCAAAATAGAAGATCAGTAAGCCAATGAGCAGTACAAAGCACATGCAAGAAAGATGCTGAGGCCAAAAAGAAACTCCAAACAATTCTTTCACTATATGGTGAGTAAAAGGAATTGATTATGAAAAGATAACTTTAACAAATAGCAATGGTAGGGGGGTAACAGAAGTATACAAAATAGGTGAGTTACTGATGACTGATCATTTTCTGAGTGACCCTAATGCAAATACAGTCACAGGCTTAGATGGGATATCAGCCCATGTATTATGCATATACAAGGGAATTGGAAGCACCTTTCCCAAGCTGAAGATTTTCAAAGCAAGGTATGATAGTTATTGTGATCTCAAGCATAAACATTTTTTTTTTTTTTTGAGACGTCACAGATGGGGGTAGCATGGCTAGAACTGGTTATAAACCAAGCAGAAATGAATTGTTATGCTTATTTACTAATGTCAGGAGTATTATCAGAAATAAGGAAGATGAAATTGCTGCATTGATTTGCCTGAAAAATAGTTGGAATAAGTGAAACATAGTTGGATGAGAATCATGGGAATAGAAATGGAAGGAAATTATGTTTTTCATGAAGACAGAAAGGCAAGAAGGGAAGGGAGTGTTGCTGATGATAGCAGAGGAATTATATCTGAACATGGCTGAGGTGGAAGGAAAAAAAAGAAACAGTTGAAGCAGTGTGATGTGATGTGGAGGTTGATAGAATGTGTTATTTGGTGGAGTGTTACTACAGGCAGGGAATTTGGAGAAGGAAGACAAAGAAATATATAAGCACCTTGGCTTAGTGAGCAAGCAAAGGGTGAATGAATTTCTCAACTTTTTAAGGGAGGACAATCAATATTAGACAATATGTGAATGAAGGGCACATGAGGATTAAGAGTCTTAGATCTGGTTATGTCATCAGAGGATGTGATTATAAATGTAGAGGCTAATCTTCTCCTCACTTGGTGAGAGTTATCATGAAGTGATCACCTTGTTTGCAGCCAGTCATATGAGAGCTTTTATAAAGAAGGGATATATGTGAAACTACAAGGTTGGTGATTATGAAAAGCTCAGAAGACAATTGGGAGCTATAGCTTGGAAAGAAGAGTTAAGCAGGAAGGAGATGGACAGGCATGGTCAACTAGACCTGACTGACCATAGTTGTGGTAGTGGAAGATATATTTCTTGTGTTCCTCAAAACAGATGCTGATAGATCTCCTAGTTTGCCCACAATACAACTGCAATGCTTTTCAGCAGTGCAGAAATTATATTTCTTTAAACTTATGGGTATTATTTATTTATTTATTTATTTTTTTGTTTTGCTTATGTGAAACACGAAACACTTTAGACTTGGTGCTGTTGAAAGTTACTTTCCTCTCACATGCTCATTATGCAATTTTAAAGAGTTCTTTGCTAGCTTGCTTCTAAATGTAAGCTGTCATATTCTCAAATCATTATCATCACATCATTGGCAAAAGCTATATTTTTTTTTTTTTACTTAAATATAAAGAGCCAATAGGCTTCATTTCGGCGATATAAACATTATTTAAATTAAAGGGATATTAAATCCCACCTTGCTTTAAAACCGAATAAGAAACTCAAAGATTGGAATCAGAGAGTTTCATGTCGAATATAGTAAACTATAAAAATATTGGTGATTACTAGCATGAGCTAATGCAAATAGTCCTGGTATGTAGTACAATACCAGGCAACTCGCGGCAAAGGCGGTAAAGTTCTGATCGCTATTCTTGGTATTTTCCATAATGTAAAAACACATTTCCTAGGAAATGTATGCTGTTATTAGATTATGGCGGGAGGTCACTAACCAGAATGGTTTCAGCCTTTTTTGAGGCTTCATCAGCATTAGCTCATGCTAGTAATTGCCGATATTTTTATAGTTTATTATATTCGGCATGAAACTCTCTGATTCCAATCTTTGAGTTTCTTATTCGGTTTTAAAACAAGGTGGGATTTAATATCCCCTTAATTTAAATAATGTTTATATTGCCAAAATGAAGCCTATTGGCTCTTTATATTATATAACTTAATGGGTGCACCTGTTTGACAACTCGTATAGCAGAGTATATAAGTTCTTTTCGCTATATCCTTTGGTATTAATTTGGTCTAGCTACTCACTGATGAAGCCTCAAAAAAGGCTGAAACCGGTCTGGGTAGTGACCTCCTGCCATAATGTAATAACAGAATACATTTCCTAGGAAATGTGTTTTTACATTATGGAAAATACCAAGAATAGCGATCAGAACTTTACCACCTTTGCTGCGAGTTGCCTGGTATTGTACTGTGTACTAGGACTACTTGCATTAGTTCACACTAGTAATCACCGATATTTTTATAGTTTACTATATTCGGCATGAAACTCTCTGATTCCAATCTTTGAGTTTCTTATTCGGTTTTAAAACAAGGTGGGATTTAATATCCCCTTAATTTAAGTTATATTTTTTGTTTCAGTAGTGAAAGAAAGTCTTAGTAACAATTCGTACTGGATGTTCCTGAAACATGGTCCACAGCAAGAACCTTGCAGACAGCCTCATTTGACTTTTTTCATTACAGTTGTGGTTTTCAATGTCATGTTTGCTCTTCTGTCAGTAAAATAATTTTTTTAAGGTTGAGTATGGCTGGCCACAATGCATTCTCAAAGGCTTCTTGCACAGTGAGTGAGATCAGTAGTAAGTCATTTGTTTTGATGAAGACTGTGTTGTGTGAACTTCTTAACTATCATAATATCATCTACACAGTTTGACTTGGGTCTAAATGCATAATGATTGTGACTTAATTGGTCTCTTGAATAGATAAAGTTCATTATTTGATCTAACAGAAGTTTTTTCCTAGTACATTTCCAGAGACATTTATGAGGCTAATTCGCTTATATTTACTAATTTTGTCAGATGCTTCTTTTCTAGGTTTGACTTTTGGTATAATTTTAGACTGTTTCCCTATTATAGAAATCATCCTTTCTTGAATCCCATCCACTCCAGAATTTTTTATTGAATGTATTGATATTAATATTGATTCGATTTCATTAGGTGTAATTTCATAATTAGGAGTGTCTAAGTCTCTTGCCATTCTTTGTCAATGTGTTTAGTGAATCTCTTCATCTATTGATTCATTGTCATCAGGAATAAATTTGTTTATCATATGCAGTTTCTGCTAAGTTTTTAATATAAGTTTTTTTTTTTTTAATATACAGTTCCAAGAATATGAGGCAGTCGAAACAATACACAATTTTTTCATGATTTTATTTTCACCTTTTGTAATTTTGTATTGATTACTGTATTTTGCTTCATAATAATTTTGTCATCCACTTTGCTTTAAATCTTAATTGTTGTAGGTTCTCTGATATAGTCGTCTGAGTGCATTAATGCATTTACTTAAGAATGTTAGTCCATCCTTCCACCAAGGTACTGATTTCCTGCTATCGATTTTTAGCTTCTCGGGTATTCTGATTGCAGGATTTTTTCAGACATGATGAGAACTCAGAAATAAGGTTAACATAGTTGTCAAGGCTAAGCTGCAATACACTGGTAACAGTGAAGTGATTATGAGATTAAGTTTTGCAAATTCTGCTTTCACTTCTTCTGCAACTTTATCTAGATTGGTTTTCTTATTGATGTGCTTAAAGTTATTGCCATAGTTTGACTCATGAATTACATTTAAATTTTTGTTGTTGATGCAGAAACAACATACGATGATTGGAACAACTTTTTTCTTTCTCACATCTCCATTCAGAAACATGAGATAAAATGGCATCTTTTGTTATTGTTATAAATTCAGAGAATTCAAGAAAAATGCTTAAGAGTATGTCACTAGTTATCAAGTCCTTGACAGGGATTTTCTTGGATCAGTTATTCTTAATATTGATAAAATTTCATCATCACTAGGGGTGTCTAGGTCTAATTGCCATTCTTTCTCTATATATTTTGTGAACTACTTCATCTGTTGATTCTTTGTCATCAGGATTTTTTTTTTTCTCATAATAGCATAAATAGAGTGCACTCTTGTCTCTCACCTGACTTTATATCAAGCCATTTTCTTTTGACATCCTCCAGTTCTAATTGCTGACCTACAACTTAATTATATTCCATTTTTTATTCTGCATTGTGTCCATCTTTACTATATAATTGTAACATGTTGGAAGAGATTTTCTATGGTACCTTATCATATACCTTTTCTAGATCTAAATATTCTTGTCATGTTTTGTATGATTTCTTGACTATTTGTCTTAAAATAAAATCTGGTCCTTAAAACTTCTATTTGATTTGGATCTAGTTTGTTCTTCCTCATCTTTCTCTTCCACAGTTTTTCTTAGTCTCTTCTGAACTTGCATAAACACCACCTGAAACACTCCTTTGTATTATTATTATTATCCAGGTCTCCATGGAGTCAAAAGACTCATCGTGGGAGGTAATTTTTAGGAAACACAAAGTTTATCATGCCACTCTTTAAACTCATTGACCGCTCCTGCTCCAACCACTCTCTCAGGCAATGCATTCCATGGTTCAACCACCTTCCATGCAAAGAAACCACTTCTCCCCCTTGTCATCGCCCCTTCCTGCCATTCCACCAATTGAAAGAACTCCCCAATGTCTACCCTGTAACCTCCTCTCAACAGTTTAAAAGGCTTGATCATATCACCTCTCCTTCTTCTATCCACCAAACTCTGCAATCCATATTCCCTCAGTTGATCCTCATAACTGACATTGTACAGTCCTGAAAGAAATTTACTTTTCCCATGTCGGGAATCGAACCTGGGCCTCCTGGGTGAAAGTCAAGTATCCTAGCCACTAGACCACATGGTATGTATTCCTCTCTAAGAAACCACATGGCTTGGTAAAAGAAGCATTTATCTTAGTGATATGCCTACATTGCATGATAAGAATAGAACTCAGTTGGATAAGGGAACTGGTGAATGAATTGGTGGCATTCATAAGAGGGTGACTAATGAACCATTATTAGAATATTGCTGGTCAACCTCATTCTTCCCATCATTGCACTCTCTGCAAACAACTGCATATCTCTATGTAAACTTTTCCCATATAATTAATTTAGAAATTAAATTTTGGATCAATTGTTCTTAATATTGTTCATAATGTAATTCATGAATCAAACTATGGCAATAACTTTAAAATTCACATGCTAAAATTCACACTGTGTTATTCTATGAGTTTAATTATTATTTTTTAATAATTTCAGAATGGTTCTCTTATTCATGTAGCAGATGTATCATTACCTGGATTTGTAAAAAAGTAGGTATATGTATGTGTGTATGTAATATTATTTGAATAATGCTTGTTTTCAGAATGATTTCTGATTACACTCTATAGTTGTCACTCAATGACATATCACCATGTGCCTTAAGGAAATGTTCCATGGAGTTAACAGGAGTCTTGGTGTATCGTTTTGACAAAGGTCTTGTAACATGGTAAGTCTCAAAGAGCGGAAAGAGAATAAAATTATTTCACTTCACAAAGGTGGTGATAAGACTAAGGCTAATATTGTCATATTGATAGAGTAATATTGTGTCCGGAGCTGTGATTAAGATCTTGAACAAGTTAGTGAAGGATCGATTCTGTGTGATAACTAACATAAGTTTGTTAAATATAGGTAATGTTTTACCAATCTATAAATTATATATTTAGTTTAATCCTTTATCCAAGTAAGCAAACAAAGTTTGTGCTGGAAGTATCTTCAGGACTGGGGCAACTCGTGGCAAAGGTGGACTGAGTTCTCATCACTTTCCTTAGTATCCACAAGTTGCCCCAGTCCTGAAGATACTTCAGGTGCAAACTTTGTTTGCTTACACTTGGATAAAGGATTAAACTAAATATATACTTTATAGTCTAACCAAGTGGGAAAAAACTTCCAACATCTTTCTCTAATATATAGTAATTTAATAAGAAGGTGTGACACCTTTTGGCAACTGGCATATGGAAATATGACTCCTGCATTACTTCAACCTTGGTATCACCTCTGGGTCAGGCTCCCACTGACGAGACTTCTAGGTCAAAACTGGTTGGATGCCTGGGTGGTGGATAGCAATGCTGTAGCCAGTGAAGTTTACTGAGGCACAGCTGTTGCTGTTACCCTCTCAGATGAAGCGGCTCTGCTCGGTGATGGGCCTGCTACTGGGTAGAGCATACACTGAGAGTTCTTCTTGGTGACAGGGTGAGCCTGTTACTGAGGGGGAACAATGCTGAGTTTTTGATCCTGCTGGTCGCTCATTATTGGGTGATCTGGGGGCTCCATGAGTTTTTGGAGAGGTAACCCTGCATTTAAAGGGAAACCTGTCTGGGTAGTGACCCTTCCATAATGCATAGTATTATACATGTCTACAAGGAGATGTGCTTTGCATTATGGGATACTAAGGAAAGTGATGAGAACTCAGTCCACTTTCGCCATGAGTTACCTAAGTCCTGAAGATACTTCAAGTGCAAACTTTGTTTGCTTACACTTGGATAAAGGATTAAACTAAATATATAATTTATAGTCTAACCAAGGTGAAAAAAACTTCCAACGTTTTGCCAATCTATTTATATTCTACAACAAGATGACAAATGCATTGGATAAGAGAGATTCATATGCAGTGGTATGCTTAGATTTTACAAGGATCTTTGATAGAATGCCATATGACAAGTTACTGAGTTACATAGTAGAGTAGAGTATAGTGCCCTACCTTGAATTTGAATTATTAATTTGAATTATTTTTGAAAAATTTTTTTGAAAATATATTTGAAAAATTTGAATTATTATGTGACACTTCCAGTGTCACATAATAATTCAAACAAAGCAACAGAAATTGAATATCTTTGTGAAAGAGAGTGGAGCATACTGATCAGAAATGGAAACTTCTGTACAGAGTCATGTATTTATAGGAAGCTTTATGTCAATCATTTGTTTAAAATTAACATCTTTTCAGAGGTAAAGTAATGCTTTAAGCAAAAGAGGAAACCTAATTTTTTGGATGCTTAGGAGGTGATATGTTTATGCCGACAGAGACAGAGAGAGAGAGAGAGAGAGAGAGAGAGAGATTTGGGATTAGAATAATCCCAAGAAGAGAAACCTATTCTTTTCTAGAGAGATTTGGGTGGAAGAGAAGAATATTTTTGTGAGAAATACAACAGGAATGACTATCATAAAATTTATGAAGGTTATCAGAACCTCATTAAAGAATAGTTTGAAGATCATAATTTAAGATTATAGAACTAGATATTCTGAAAGTTTTGGTGGTTTGTGTAGAGTAAGGCATGCCAAATAAAAAAAAGTGGTGAACCATGTACTGTCATCAGCAAAACTGTGTATTTCATTCACAGTCAAGTGGGAAAGGTTGTTGATATATCAGGAAGGAACAGAGTAGACAAAAGAAAAGTCTTGTGAAACACTTAAAAACCTTGTGACACAACTAAAGAATTATTCACCATCACATAATGTACATCCAGAACAGACAGTCAGTTTCTGTTGCTTTGCTTGCATTTTTTACAAATATTTCTACAGCCACTGTTAATCAGAATTGGTTTCAATTATTCCTCCACTCTTCTGTAAATCTGTTAAAACACACATAGCAACTGATATCCATTCACAGTTAAACTTCAAACTCACAAAACAAATTCTCTTCAACTCTTCATTCAATACTTCTGCTGCTGTCTCCTGGAACACTCTTCATTTATGTATTCCTAAAGATTACAATCTACAGATATTCAAATTCAATCATTACAAGCTTCTTTCACTTCACATTTCTGCAAATGCACAGCACTAATGTTCTGTAAATTGAAGAACCTCTCATGGATGGGATTACCATTAAAAAAAAAAAAAAACCTCTTAACAGACCTGCAAAAGATTGATCCAAATTGTTGGAAGAAGGAAGAGTATATTTCTGCCGGTCTGGTTGGCCGAGTGGTTAACATATCTGCTCTCCAGCCAAAAGGCTGCTGGTTTGAATCCCGCTGTGGGCATGGATGTTTACTATAACTGTCTTATCCTTGTGATTGTCTGTGAAAATACTAGTGGTCGTGGTCGGCAGTAGATGATGTTGGTGTAGATCATGAAGGTAGTTGCAGTTGGTGGAGTGGTAGAAATGGAGAGATGTAGAGTAGGTGTCCTCCCTCAATGAGTCTTTGGACTCCCTGGAGGTGTTACATAATAATAATATTTTAACATGAAGTCTGACCATAGACCAGTCATCATAAAAACTGACATCAAGCAAGGTGAGTAAATCAGATCAATATTTCAAAAATAAATCATCACACATTCTTTTTTTTTTTTAAACTATTTATCTCTGAAAATGTATCACTTACAGTTGAATTACCCAAATAGTAAAATAATCTACCATGGAGTTTCAGCATTTATAATTTATACTGGTTTATCTTTTCTAACTTCACAGGCTAAACTGAAAGAGAAGCAGAATCATTTGCTGTCAATAATGATGTAATACAAACTGTTTATCAACTACCAGATAATCATCATCATTCTCTGTACGCTTTGAACTTTTTTCTTAACTAAATGGCAATCTAAGATATGTTTGCAAAACAGGGCGGGGGGGGGGAGGTATTTAGATAATGGGTAATTTATGCAGTATATTTTATGAATTCTTAATATAGTTAACAAAAAGTAACATTAGTAACTGACAGTGCCTTTGATCTGGCTTTTCAATGAAAGTCTGACTGTGGGAAAGGTGCCCATGGAATGGAAGGAAGGTAAGATAGTGCCATTGCATAAAGGCGGTAGCAGACTGGAAGTGTCTAATTATAGGCCAGTTTGTGTGTCATCAGTAGTTAGTAAGATCTTGGAGAAAGTAGTGAAGGACCGTATACAGCATTGGGCAGATGAGGGTAATGTTATCTGTGAGAGTCAACATGGATTTGTGAAGGGGCGCTCTTGTTTTTAGCAATATGCTTTTGTAACTTTATCATAAAAGATAAAGTTACAAGAGCATTAGATGAGGGAAAGCCATATACTGCCATTTTCTTAAACTTAGCAAAGGCATTTGACAGGGTGCCACATGATAAGCTGATATTTAAGTTGCAGCACATGATTCTGGATGTCAGATTGGTCAACTGGATTTAAGATTAGCTGTCCGATAGGTATCAGAAAGGTGTGTATGGTGGAGCAGTTTCAAGGAAGCAGACAGTTACAAGTGGGGTCCCACAGGGCTCAGTACTGGGACTTATATTGTTTAACCTTTATATCAATGACATTGTCAGTGAATTGCAAGGGGATATTCAGTTGTTTGCGGATGATGTGAAGCTGGGAAGGATTATTAGTAATAGTGCAGATGTGGCAGCCCTGCAAGAGGATTTGAATAAGCTAGAGAGATTGGCAAATGAATGGGAGTATCGTTTAATGCAGCAAAATGTAAGGTCTTGAGGTTTGGGAAACATCGATGGGACACTGCATACTCTATGGGAGGAGTTATACTGGACAAAGTAGGGGAGACAAGAGATCTGGGGTTGATGATTGATAGAAACCTGAAATTTAGGGGACATATTGCAAAGGTGGTGAAGGTAACACAGAGGATTGCTGCAATAATGAGAAGGATGCTGACCTGCAGAGATAAAACAGTTATCATTCCGTTGTATAAGACCCTGATCAGACCACACTTGGACTATTGTTCTCAGATTTGGTCCCCAGGATTTGAAGGGGATAAATTAACTGTTGAAAGGGTACAAAGACGGATAACAAAGATGATTTCAAGACTGTACAATGATAGTTATGAGGATTGGCTGAGGGAATGTGGACTGCAGAGTTTGGTGGATAGAAGAAGGAGAGGTGATATGATTGAAACTTTTAAACTGTTGAGAGGTGGTTACAGGGTTGACACTGTAACCACTGATAGAGAGTTCTTTTGCTTGGTTGAACAGCGGGAAGGAGTGATGACAAGAGGCCATCCCTGGACGTTACTAAAGGAAACTGTGAGCAAGAGGGTGAGGAGTGGTTTCTATGCATGAAGGGTGGTTGAACCATGGAATGCATTGCCTGATGGAGTGGTGAGAGCGAGATCGGTCAATGAGTTTAAGGAGTGGTACGATAGACTTTGTGTTTCTTAGGAAGGACCTCCCCCGATGAGCCTTTTGACTCCATGGAGGCCTGAATAATAATAATAATAATAAATGAATATTTAGGCTTAGGTGTTCATTTAAGCTCATCTTTAGGTTTAATGGAATGAAATAACACAGGCAAAGAATTTTTTTTTATGTTGCTCCCACATTAGTGATGCGCATGAATGGATTAACAACATTCCCACTGTCCCTATCTACTATCTAGTAGTGAAACCACAGCCAAGGGAATGTTGCTCCACCTATTAAAGGTTATTTTGTAAACCTATAGTACATTTTGTGAGCCTCTGTAGCTCAGTCAGTATAGATGAAGCCTTTTGGTTAGAAAGACCTTTGCTCGATTCTTGTCAGTGACACGAGGAACCTTTATCTGGTCTTTTTCAACTAAAGATGAGTTAACCAGTCTTATATGGAGGTAGAGGGTTTTCATCCCTCAAAACAGACAAATTGGCCAGTAGAACAACACATGCAATTTACAGACAAGAGTACTTAGAGGCATGGGGGATAACTGCCTTATCCTTGTATTACGTTGAGAAGTCCAAGAACACTTGGAAGACTATGGGTGCTTAAGTGCCTGTTAAAAGCCACTGATGGATGATGATGAATAGTACATTTTGTACTGTGGATGGGCTAAAGATTTTTTTTTTTTTTGCATTTTTCATTTATTTTTTTACATAGTCTGGAACCCTGCTCTGGAGACCAGACATGGAACTTTCTCAAGCTGCTTCAGGCCTTCAATAAGTAGGGCAGTGGTCTCACACCAGGCGATGACATTCATCTTCCACCTAAAGACAATTACAAACATCCATGCCCATGGAGGGATTTGAACCTGCAGCCTGTTAGTTGGAGAGTGGATACTCAGCCAACCAGGCCGACACATTAAATACAGGTTTAATAGTTTCAATATTTTATATAATGTCCTAAGGGGGGGGGGACTTCTAAGGATGCTGGTACCTATACTTTGCTGTTGGGTGGTCTAAGAACCTGTTTCCCAAAATCTTGTGAAATTTCATACAGCCTTATTTATTTAGATGAGTTGGTTTCGTAAATCTGCTACTGCTAATTTCAAAAAAAAAAAAAAAGTCTTTCAAGTTTGTATTTGCTGCAGTGAAGCATATAAGTAGTTTTTTCTTATTTGATTCCATGCAAGGCATGGTCAACTAGACCTGACTGACCATAGTTGTGGTGGTGGCAGATATATTTCTTGTGTTCCTCAAAACAGATGCTGATAGATTTCCAAGTTTGCCCACAATACAACAGGTTGGGTTGCATGAACAAGGAACCCTCTCCATACCTGAAATGGATACAGGAGGGAGCTGATCCTTAGGAGAATGGATAAGAGCAGCCTGTTTAATATAATGCTGGTAAGCAGTGCAAAAAATTATATTTCTTTAAAAGTTATGATTATTATTTTTTTTTTTGAGGTGCTCTGGGTATAGGAAATGCTATTAAGCATTACTATAATGTGTTTGTTGAGAGGGAGGTAAGGTAGTGGAGGAACATTTATTGCATTTATCTTTTTGGCATTATAGCCATCGCATAGGAAAGCACATTGAGTAAAGGTGAGTTCAGCTATGAAGGAAGAATGGTTGGAACAAGTTGAAGGCTCTATTAACAAGGGGTCTAATGTTACCATATTGTTGGGAGTGAAGGGATGATGGGAAACAACTCATGTCAGTTGATATTCTGTTAACTCAATGATACTTTAACTTTACTTAAAACTGCCTTGTTCCTCCACAACATCACTTATTTCAGATTTGCTCTCCATACCAGTTGCTTCACTTGAAAAGGCACTATGTATAAACAGATAGAGGATACAGCTGCAGGTTCCCTCCTTCTATAGCCAGTTTCTCTGTGGAAATTTTGAAAAACATGCTCTTGATACTGCTGTTCTTATACCTTCTATCTAGCTAAGATACATTACAGATGTTTTCTTCATTTGACCATGTGGCCAAATGATGATGTATTCTTTATTTGACCACATGGCTCAGCATATCAGACTTTTTCCTCCTCTACCTCAACAGCCAACATCTACATTCACTATAGAAAAAGAAAATACCAGTAGTCTATCTTTCTGGATATTTTAATGACATGCTTTCCCATTGACCATAAGAGGGTGTGTAGCAGACACATTAGAAAGCAACATATAGTGGGATAGGATCTAGGAAAATGCAGATAACAAGTGGAGTCCCACACTGCTCTATAGTGGACTGCTAACTGTTTAATTTGTACATTAGTAATATAGGAAATGATTTGTGGGAAATATTCAGTTGTTTGCTGATGATGCAAAACGAGTGATGGCAGTAGTTAATAAAGGTTAATGTTAAGATACTGCAGAATAGTATTTGGCCAGATGGCACATGCAATTACAGTACATAGTGTTGTGCAAATGGTGCATCATGCACTGTAGGTAATGGATCATTTAGTGTTTTACACCCTCTGTCCAAAAAGAAATTGAACTTTTCGGAAATAGAAGAAACTAGTGGTGACACTTGTTGTATGTTTTTGTTGTTGAAAGTGGCAACCTTCATTAGTGTTGTGTCAACTGTTTATGACATTTGTTTCATTAGAAGCTGAGTTATAGGTGCCAAGAGTGATAGTGTGTTTGGAAAATGAGTTTCAAACAGACAGCTGCGGTTGACTTTTGTGGTAAATATAAATTTGGTAAAAGTTTTACCTAAATGCATCAAATGCTTCAAAAAGCATATGGTGATGAATGCTTATCCCGTACTCAAGTTTACGAGTGGTTTAAGCGATTTCAAAGGGGTTGTGAGACGCTTGAGGATGACGAGAAGCCAGGCCATCCAAAAAATAAACTGAGCGAAGTTAACATCCAAAAAGTGCTTGATTTCATCAAATTTCATTGAAATCGTCCATTGGATTGATTGAAGATGAATTGGGGATTCCAAAATCACCTGTGCACAACATTTTGACCGAGAATTTAGGCCTTCGTAAATTGAATTCGCAATTTGTTCTCCACAAGTTGACCGATGACTAAAAACTGAACTATCGAATCGAACACTGCAAGGACTTTATTAAAACACACAATGTTTTAATGAGGACTCAAACTTCTTTGAAACGATCATTACTGGTGATGAAACATGGTGTTTTGAGTATGAACCCGAAACAAAAAGCCAGAGTGCTGAGTGGAGACCACCAGAAGAAGGGCATCTGAAAAAAAAGTCGCTTGGAGAAGTCAAAAATAAAGACAATACTGATTTGTTTCTACGATTCCAAGGGCATTATCCACAAAGAATTCATTCTGCCTGGTCAAATGTCAATGGTGAGTTTTATCTCAAAGTTTTGAAGTGATTGATAGCGAGAATTCATCGCAAATGGCATGAATATTGTAATGCAGGCAGCTGGCCACTTTTGCACGATAATGTACCATCTCATCGTTAATTTTTGAGCAAAAACCAAGTTTGTGTGTTGAATCACTCTTCGTATTCAACTGATTTAGCACCCTGTGACTTCTTTCTCTTCCCCCGACTTCTTTTGCTGTTGAAAGGAAAGTGATACGACACCATTGAAAACGTTCAAGCGGCAGTAACCACGATCCTCAACAGTATCCCAAAATCCGATATAAAAAAACTCATTTAACGAATTAATTGACTGTGCCAAACACTGTATCGAAGCTGAGGGAGAATATATTGATTGAAATAAATGATTTGAATGATTATAATTGGCCTGTGTTTTATTTTCTATTAAAAGTTCGGTTTCTTCTTGGACAGAGGGTGTATAGTTTAGAGTGGTCTCTCACAATGAGCTCTCAGACTCCATGGACATAATCATGTAATAATAATAATAATAATAATAAAGAGTTCATAAGTGTGGGTAACGAATTATTGTTATTGGGTAATGTGACAAAGCATAAGTAAACACTTTGCCATGAAAAGATTATATACTATGTATTATATTGATGAAACTGGACTGAAGGAGGTGAGGCTAAGGAATTAGGAGTGATAGTGGATAGAGAGCATATTGCAAAAGTAGACAGATTAGTTCATAGATTACTTGAATGTAAAAGAACACACTGACAGTTGGAAATACAGAAGTTATTACTCTTTATAAGGCTCTGATATGTCACATCTTTACTATACACAGGTTTGGTTGCCTGAGTTCCATTGGGATGAGGAGATCATGGAGAGAATTCAGAGGTCATTGACTAAGATGGTGAAAATTCCACAGAATGTTCCATATGAGAATAAATCAAAGCTGTGCAGGTTTCAAAGTTTAGTTGATAGTCAGAAAAGAATGAACATGATAAAAAAACATATAAGTTGGGTTTATGAGACTGATGCAGAAGAATTTTCATTATATGACAAGTTAAGATAAAACAAGGGATCACATGTGAAATTTATATAATATTTGCTTGGAAAGTGGAGAATAAGTGAAATCTTTAGCACAGGTAACCAGGAATGCTTTGTCATGAATAAGTTTAAAGAGAGGCAGTGCATTTTTTGGAATGGTATGCAATGATATGGCATACCAGCTATCTTTCTTGATATGTTACATATGAATGAAGTACATTTAAAAATTTGTAATATTCATTAATTTTTTACACATTTACCTCGTGATATGCAAATAAGCATACTCTTTAGTTATATAATGAGGTAACTAAAGAGTATGACATTTTTCACTATCTATTGTTAAGATATTTGCTATATAAGCTTTTTATTTAAAAGTATCATATATATTTTACTTATATTTAATGATCCTGTATAATAAATTTATGCTTAATAAACTATATTATATAATCCAAAAACGTTATTACATTATGAAATAAAAATATCAGTAAATATTTTTTTATTTTTTGTTTGATATCAACCTTTTTCACACAGTGAGAGAAAGTTTGATGCTCCAAGGAGAATGTGAATGTATCTGGATAAAAAGGGAAGGGTCTAAAATATTCCAAAGCTCAGAAGGTTAAATAAGGCAGGTGCAAAATGGATAACTGAAGAGATTAAGCATGCAATACAGAGGAAATAGCATTATGGAGGCAACATAAGAGGAGTGGTAATAATCAACTCCATGAGGAATACAAAGAAAAGCCAAGGAGGATGGCCCAGTTGAAGTAGAAGTCATTATGAACAGCAGTTAGCTAATGAAGCCAAAAACAAAAAAAAAAAATCCTGAGGAGTTCTTTCAATATGTACACAGTAAAAAAAAAAAAAAAGAATGATTATGATGGGATGCCTGGGAAGTAGGGAAAACAGTTGGATTTGAAGAAGGTTCAGGGATGAGTAAGGAGAAAAATAAATGGCTCAGAGAAAGTATGGAGGTCACAGCTAAGAAGTGGTATCAGTGAAACTTGTTATAGATTCAGGAATGAGCTGTTATGTTTGTATATGAAGACTAGAAGTATCAGAAACAAGGGAAATGAAATGGTTGCATTGATTGAGCTCATTCACCCAAAAATTGTTGGAATAAATGACACATGGTAGAATGGGGATGACATTCTGACAGAAATAGAGATGGAAGGGTATGATGTATTTCATGAAGACAGAAAGGATAAAAAGGGAGGTGGAATGCTATTGATGATAGAAAAAGAGTTATATCCATACAAGTAGGTAGGTAGGTATGCGGGGAATAGTGGTACTGGTTTTGAGGCAGTATGGTGTGAGATAGAGGTGAATAGAATGAAATACTTTGTTGAATGTTGCTATAGACCTGGTAACGTGGAGGGTAGTGACCAGGAAATGTAGGAGTAAATGGGAAAAGGGCAATCATTATAGGTGATTTTAATTATGGCAATATAGATTAGGGTGACAAGATAACTAGAAGTAAAGAAAATGGCTTTCTTGAGTTTCTGAGGGACAGCTATTCCAGGCAGTATGTAACAGAGGGCACACGAGGATTGAGGGGCTTGAATTTGATCATTATAATTCATATAATGATCAAATCTTCAGTAATCGAAGATGTTATTATAAATGAGGTGTCAGATCTTCATCCAGTTGGTGAGAGTGACCATGAAGTGATTACCTAGTTGGTTACCAACCATATAAGGACTTCCATGAGAAAAGGGTATGTACACATGGAATTCGATATGTACACATGGAATTACAAGGCTGGTGATTGAAGAAGATTAATGCTGCATGAGTGATATTCAAGAACTATCTAGGAGAAGCAATGTCTAAATATATTCCAAAACTCAGAAGGTTAAATAAGGTAGGTGTGAAATGGATAACTGAAGAGATTAAGCATGCAATACAGAGAAAATAGCATTATGAAGGCAACATAAGAGCAGTGGTAATAATCAACTCCATGAGGAATACAAAGAAAAGAATACAATGAAGCAGAAGTTCATTATGAACAGCATTTTTTTGGCTAATGAAGCCAAAAAAAAAAAAAAATCCTGGGGAGTTCTTTCGATATGTACACAGCAAAAAAAAAAAAAAAGAATGATTATGATAGGATGCCATTGTTTGGAGAAAATGACATAAGAACATCTTCTGCAGAGGATGTAGTTGAGATATTTAATGAGCAGTTCATAAAGATCTTTCATCCTTGTGAATGTGCCATCATGGAGAGTTAGAGAGCAGTGGATGATGAGGAGGAGAGACTGACTGTGAGTGAGGATGAGGTACATGGGGAATGAAGCAAACTTGATATTAGGCTATGAGACTTGATGATATATTACCTCATATTTTGAAGGAATGTGTCAGGGGTTGACATCTGCCTTGATATATTTGTTTAATATGAGTCTGATCTCTGGAATGTTGAATATGAAGAAAGATTGAGATGTTGCAATTTGCATAGGCTATGGGTTAGGAGGAAGAGGGGTGATATGATAGAAATATGTACAAATTGGTAAGAGGTTATTATAGGATTAACATTGAAGAGGTTTTTCATAAAATGGTGGGAAATTTGGTGAGAAGAAGAGATTAACCCTGGATATAAGGAGGGTGAGAAGCAGAATTTTGAATGGAGAGTTATGAATGATTAGAATGCATTGCCCAATAATATGGTGTCTGCAGAGAATTTTATGTGTTTAAGGCATAGAATGATGGGCTATGTGTATGAAAAAAAGGGCCCTCCACGAGAACCCTTTTGTCATATGGGGTCTCAGGATAATAATAATAATAATAAGCTTTATAATTTTTAGTTTTTCTTGCTAGAAAAGAAAGCTGATTCCAAGAAAGAATCATCAGCAAACAGCTGATGATCGATGATCAAACAGATCATGATTTTGAAGAAAGCATCAGCAGACAGCTGAATATTCCCTGTCAGTCTACACAAAATATCATTATCAAATAAATTTAAAAGTAATGGTCCAAGAACAGAACTGAACCCTGAGGGTCACTTTCTTTTTTTTTTTGGAATGTTATCCTTCACCTCATACACAATGTATTGATGTCATTCACACAACTAGTCTTCTGTTATTATCATTACTATTATATGGGTATCTCAATGGAGTCAGAAGACTCATTACAGGAGACCTACACACAATACTTATCATACTTCTCCTTAAATTCATTTCCTGTCCAGGTACTCACAATTATTTCTGGCAATCCATTGCACTCATTCTTTTCCACCTATGAACTAAAAACAAACTTTAAAATCCTCATAGGAATCATTTCATAGACCTGTCATCATTTGTGATTAATTTTGAATGCTTTTCAAGAATCAATTTAAAAAGTTATGTATTTTATTGCTTTTTTTTTTTGAATAATGCATATAAGAGTTTTTGTTGTGCTGGGAAATGTCTTTTTATTATTATTATTATGTGACACCTCCAGGGAGTCCAAGGACTCATCAAGGGAGGGCACCTACTCTACAGCTCTCTGTCTCCACCATTCAATCCATCAACTACAACGAACCACAACTACCATCATCATGTACACCAGCAGCACCCACCACCACTAGTATTTTCACAGACAATCACAAACATCCATGCCCACAGTGGGATTCGAACCTGCAGCCTTTTGGCTGGAGAGCAATATGCTAACCACTTGACCAACCAGGGTGGCAGTCTTCACTATATTATTTCTTGCCAATGCAGTTTTTTATATTGGTACTGTACATTTGTATTTGTGTTAGCAATATAATTCAAAAGTGATATAATTCAAAAAAAAAAAAAAAAAGAAGAAAATAAAAAAAACTACTGATTCTTATTGATAATGTAATTTCTTTTGACAGTTTGAAATATGGATTTATTCTTGAACCTCATGGTGTCATTTCATCTATTACTTCATGTGATAAGCTGCCATTTATATACAATGAAAGAAAGTTTTCATTTTGTACAGGTAAGTTAAGCTAATGCAGATTATACTTGAATGCTTGTTTAATTTTCTAAAGAAAAATCATTAAATATAAACACACATTTTGTTATTTTTCTTGAAACATAATCTCAAATTGCACAGGTCTTTAACTTGTCTAAGTTTCTTTTACTCATCATTTGTTCTACTAAGGTTTCAACAATTTATTGATCATAAATGCATCGATATTGATTCATTTGGTTGGCCGAGTGGATAGCATATCAGCTCTCCAGCCAAATTCATTCACCACTCTAAAAGTAAAGAACCCAGCTCTAACACCTTTACTAACCACGCTTTTGCCCAGTTTCCATGGATGTCCTCTAGTCCTCCCACAACCAGCCCTGTTCTCAAAAATATCTTCTGAATTAATTTTATAGAAACCCTTCAGTAATTTGAATGTCTCAATCATATCTCCCCTCCTCCGCCTATCAACCAATTTTTGCAACCCACATATCCTCAACCTGTTCTCATAAGGTTCATTCCAAAGACCTGCCATCATCTTGGTCACTCGCCTCTGGATCCTCTCCACCTCTCCCCATCAAGAAGAAACCTAGGTGACCAAATCTGGGCACAGTAGTCGAGATGGGGTCTTATCAAGGCTCGATACAGAGGAACAATAACCTGCTTGTCTCAGCTTGTCAACGTATTCTTCAGCAACCAAGTGATTTGATGAGCTGATTTGGCCACTTTTGCAATGTGCCCCCTAAACTTCAACTCCTTATCCACCAACACTCCTAAATCTCGTGCCTCATCAATTTCCTGGAGTACAGTTCCACCAATGTAGTAAACTGCTGCTAATCTTTTCACCCCAAAATGTAAAACCTTACATTTTGCCACATTAAATTGACATCCATTTTCCTTAGCCCAGACCTCCAATCTATCCAAATCGTCTTGCAAAATTTTAACGTCATCTGCATTCACTATTGCCCTACCCAACTTTGCATCATCTTCAAACAAATTAACTGTTCCCCTTAGATCCTTTCCTATATCATTAACGAACAAATTAAACAGCAGTGGTCCAAGAACAGATCCTTGTGGCACACCACTAGTCACAGGCTGTCTTGTGGACTCTACTCCTGAATAAAGCACTCTCTGATATCTCTCCGTCAACCACCCTCCTATCCATCTCACCAACCCCATATCCATCCCCATATGCTGCAATTTACTGATTAGAATTCCATGTGGTATCCTGTCAAAGGCCTTAGCAAGGTCCAGTAGAATCACTGAACCCATTACCTTTATCCAGTTCAGCCATCACTGTGTTATAATACGTGAGCAAGTTACTGAGGCATGACCTACCCTTCATAAAACCATGCTGTCCCCGATACAGTATCCCATTTTCTTCTATCAATCTTGTATTTTCCTCTTGACTATTTTCTCCAAGACCTTGATAATGATTCCTGTTATGCTGATTGGCCGGTAATTTTCAACAGCAGCCTTGGAACCACCTTTATGCAGCGGAACTATTTTCCCCTCTTTCCACCCCCCTTGGGACTGACCCAGACCTGAGGCTCAAATTAAACAAAATGGTCAAGGGCACTGACAGTTATTTAGCCTCTTTATGTATGACACGAGCTGGTATACCATCCAGTCCCACAGATGTATTGACATTGAGGTTCTGTAATAGACTAGTTACCTCAACTTCATTCATCACAATTCCAGTATAAGCTATTGGTTCTTCCATTCCTACAAAGTCACCACCTGGATGATATACTTTTGCAAAGTGCTCGCTCAGTAATTCCACTATATCGACTGATTCGGTTACCTCTCTTCCCTCAGCATTTTTTAAGATCATTCTACCATGAACATTTTTCCTTTTACTTGCAACATATTGAAAAAACTGTTTCGGATTCTCTTTAGCCTGCATGGTCAATTTTCTTTCGTAATCTGCTTTTGCTTTTCTTACCACCCTTGTTACCATCCTGGCCTGAGCTTTATACTGTTCCTGCGCCTGCTGGTCACCTTTCTCCTTAAATTCCCTCCACAATTGTTTCTTTTTTTGCAGCTTAAGCTTAATAGTGTTATTCATCCATTTAACCCCTACTTGATTTATTATTCGGACTCTTGGTATACAGTCAACCATTGCCTCCTGCACACACTTCTTAACCACCTCCCATGCACTGTCAACATCCAGCCCTTGCAGTTTTACATGCCATGGCACTGAGCCAAGCACACACCTAAGCTTGTCATACTTACCAGCCTGGTAAGTATGACAAGCACTCTCTGCCCCCTGGTATTTTCCACTACATGCTGCCGCAGATAGTTGTCCCTTAATAACCGCATAAAATCCAATTCCTTCCTCCCATGTGCCCTCTCCTCTTTCCAGTCAATGTTACCATAATTGAAATCACCCATAATAATTACCTTCCTTCCACTCATTTTTTCTATTTGCCTATGCATACTATCCCCACCATCTATTCCATCATCTGGTCTATAGCAGCACTCAATTGTATATTTTGTTCTGCTAGATTCTATCTCACACCAAACAGCCTCAAATGTGCTCTTTTCTCTATCCTGCAGTTCAACTTCTATATTCCTTGGCTGCAACTCATCAGCTATCATCAATAACACTCCTCCCCACCTTTTTATTCACCCTGTCACTCCTGAACACGCTATACCCATTGCATTCAATCCCACTAGCTTTATCATCTTCTGTCAGCCATGTTTCACTAATACCAACAACCTGTGACCTGGAAGTGCCAACCAAGGCCAAAAACTCTTCCTTCTTGTTCCTAATACTCCTGGCATTAGTGTACATGAATTGCAGAAGCCCATTTGTCCCATCCCTACTTTGATGTCTTATACTAACTATCCCATTCTGATTTGTTGTCCTTCGTACTCGCTCGGGCATAATATACTCATTCATACACTCAACTGCCTCCCTAAAGTCTGCATATCTACTTCCCCCCCCCCTCTTAATAAATCTAGTTTCCCTGAGTCTGTACATCCACTTCCACATCATTCATCAACACTTTTTCAAGCCTCCGTACACCAACTCCATTCAAATGTAACCCAGCCATCTTATATAAGTCCTTTCACTCATCGAACTCATTCCACACATCCACAAATTCCACAACACTCTCCCTGCATAACCCACGCATAAAGTCATTGGCAATTATGGCCCTCCTTCTAAACACTTCACTGTCATACAGCGGTAAAATACTCACCATCCTAACTCTCTCACTCTTCTCTTTTGCTACCTCAAGTAATTCCCTCACATCCTCTATCATTTCCATTTTGTCCTCTTTCAAATCATTAGTTCCTGCCACGATTAACATCTCTTTCACCCTCTGTTTTTGCACTCGAATAGATTCGCTGATGTCCTTTATGTTCGCACCCGGCTGGTACGACTTCGTTAAACTCTCAATTATTACACCTCTTAATAGCGAATCCCCATACAGCACTCACTCCTTCATTTTATTGACATTTACGAACATT